>NW_028318031.1:8177222-8489444 GCF_062004578.1 Staurois parvus | reverse complement strand
GTGCAGCTCTGCATAGAAACTAGTGTCCAGGTTTTAACTGAATAAGCTGAAGTTAGAAGCTGATCGGCTACCATGCACAGCTGCACCACATTATTATAGTAAATCTCCCCCTTAGTGCTCTTAATTGAGACAAGTAGACACTATAGAGGGATATGCTTTATTCATGTTTCATGTCTGACATTTACAACCACTTTAAGGCAGCAGATTTGGCCATTTAGGAGAGAAATGTTCATGAAATCAAAAAGCACGCTCTTTAGGAATGTTCCATGACATTGATATTGAATGAATGTTATTAATTATTGCACAAAAATCATAATAATAATCCAGTCCATCATGAATGCTGCTGCCAGACTCATTCACCTTACTAACCGCTCTGTATCTGCCATCCCTCTCTGCCAATCCCTCCACTGGCTTCCAATTGCCCAACGGATAAAATTCAAAATGCTAACACTGACGTATAAAGCCATCCATAACACTGCCCCTAATTACATCACCAACCTTGTCTCTAAATACCACCCAAACTGTACTCTCCACTCCTCGCAAGACCTCCTACTCTCTAGCTCCCTTGTCTCCTCCTCCCATGCCCGTCTCCAGGATTTCTCAAGGGCTTGACCCATCCTCTGGAACTACCTACCCCAATCTATCAGGCTATCGCCTACTCTGCTCACTTTTAGGCGCACTCTGAAAACCCATCTCTTCAGGGAAGCCTACCCCAACCCCAGTTAATACTCGAATCCTCTACTCTTCCTACCACTCCATCCCCCACAGCTAATTACCTCTTGTACCACTATCCCCTCCCTCCTAGATTGTAAGCTCCAAGGAGCAGGGCCCTCTAATCCCTCTTGTATTGAACTGTATTGTTACTGTACTGTCTCCCTCCATAATGTAAAGCGCTGAGAAAACTGTCGGCGCTATATAAGTCCTGTATAATAATAATAATAATCAGTTGAAATTTATCTGTATTGAATGTCAGTGGTGAGGAGGAAGGAACTATTTGCCTTTGTTTTAGCTCATTTGCAAGCTCATAGGTATCTTTCATTTCATAGACAGGGTGAAAGTTAGTGAAAACTGCACTGCCTACATTTTTATGTATTCCCTCACTGAAATTTACAAACTGCTTTAGGTAGTTGAGTATAGACTTGCATTGATAAGCTTTGGGCTTGTATCCACAGACCACTTCAACAAGCCTTCAGATGCAATCTGTTTGGATTTAACTGCTTCCCGTCCAGCGACAAACTGGTACTTTGCTGGATTGGAAGGGTGATATCTCGGTCTTCACTGCAGCTGCAGCAATGATCGAGATATCACGTTTTTATAGTCCCAGTGATCCTGCACAAAGTTAAAGTAAGCCTAGTGGCTAGGAAACCACTGGATTACTTTTACAGGTGGTGGAAGGGGGTCCCACCCCCTCCTGTCACCACCTAAGGGTGTGACCGGTGGCATCCAGTTCCGAGGAATTAGTCACTTCCGTTTTCTGACTCTTATAAACAAACTTGAACAAGCATCTGATCAATCCAATCTTGGTTTGATCAGATGTCTTGGAGGTCAAAGGAGAGATCTGGGATCGAACAGACCTCAGAGCTCTTCATAAAGAGGACCTGTCATGACCCATGCTATCACATTTCTGATATCAATAAGAGATTAAAAAAAATAACAAAACATACAGTGTAAGAAAAATTAAATAAAAAGGAATAATAGCATCATTTAAAAAAAAATTAAAGCACTCCCATTCCTCTGTGCTCATGTGCAAATGAGAAAAAATGTGCCAACTGCACCATACATCAGGTATCACCTCGAAAATCAGTGCAAGGAAAATTATTTTAGTGCTAAACCTCCTCTGTAACTAAACTGGTACCCTGTAAAAGCTTTAAAGCTTTAAAATATAACCAAACAATTGGGTACTATATTGTGTTTTTGTGCATTAAAATGTAATAAAGTGTATTTTTTCTTAATTAGTTTTCACTAATTTATTCCCTATAGCCTCTGCTTGTAATATATATAATGTTTCGGGGTTCTAATTCGTTTTCTAGCAAAAAAAAAATTTATTTTTTCAAGTAGAAGAGGAATGTCAGCTTAATTGGATCCTAAATGGAAGTTATTGACCTTAGATTATACAGCCCTTGAGGGTTAGGGCTTGAGGTGAATGTGCAATATATATGTAAAGCGCTGCATAAATTGCGCTATATAAATACCTGTAATAAAAAATAAATAGTAAATTGGCCCAGACTGGAAGTGATTGAGATCAGTCTGAGATACTTTGGAGATCATTGACAGGTGAATTTGACCTGCATTTGGCCTTCTTCTAAGCTGTATCAACCTGCTTTTGCATTAACATTGACTTCTTTGAAGAGAGAAGCAGATCTAAAAAAGTTAAACCCTTTACACTGCCACCCCCCCATCCTGGGAGGTGGAGACAGGCTTTTTGATAATGGAGCCACTATGATTGGCTGTCACAATGGTCACATGATTTGGAAGATTCAGATCATAAGCAATGATTGGAAGCTCTTTATGACAGCTTAATCATTGCACTAGGAGCTTGCAGAGAGAGCAATCTCAGCACAGAAAGTGTGCTGCCTCCAAAAGTATAGGGAAAACAGAATTGTTTGTACAGTATGTATTCGGCTATGCTGTTTTTTAGTTGTATTTGGTGAATTTAGCTATCTGACGAAGATTGTCCACAGTGATTGTCCCTGCTATATTCAGGCCAGGCATAGAGGTCTCAGGAAAGAATAGACACTATCACAACAATTGAATCAGAGTAAAAATAATAAGCCATTCCACACTAATATAAAAGCACAAAGATATTCACTGCGCTTAGATAAACCATCCTAAAGCAGCCAGAATAAACTTGATTGATCATCCAATACAACATAAAGGGTATTCTGATGCAGTGCTTAAGTGGTAATATTAACATGCATATAATTAAAACAAGTCTTTACCCACTTGCCCTCCTGAGGATTTACTCTCCTTCCCAACCAGGCCATTTTTTGGCGTTACGGTGTTTCGTTTAACTGACAATTGCGCAGTCATGCAAGTCCTTTTTCTCCCATGAATTGAGCTTAATTTTGGTGGTATTCGATTGCCTGTGCATTTTTTATTTTTTGCACTATAAAAAAAAAAGACCGACAATTTTGAGAAAAAAAAACAATAGTTTTTACTTTTTGCTATTAATCATGTCCAGTTAAAAAATTTAAAAAATCAAATTTCATCATAAATTTACAAAATAAATTTACAAATACAGAATAAAATAATTCTGCTACATGTCTTTGCCAAAAAATCCCAATACGTGAAAATTTATCGGTTTACATGAAAGTTATAGCGTTTACAAAATGGTATATATATATATACACTGGAAATTGTTTTTAATTTTTTACTAGTAATGGAGGAGATCAGCAACTTATAGCGGGACTGCGGCGGACATTCTGACACTGGGGGGAATTGACTTGTGTCACTGACATCCCCAGTTACATAAATACAGTGATCAGTGCTAAAAAAAAGCAGTTACACTTTACTAATGGCACTGGGCAGGAAGTGGTTAACATGAGGGGAGATCAAAGGGTTAACTGTGTGCAGGGAGTGTTCTACTAGGGGGCCGTGTCAATGTGCTTCACTGTAATTACACTGCTCTGGATGGCTGTGCACAGCTCCACTTCAGTCACCAAATGCGTCCTCTCAGAACCGATCATACATCATGGCCAGATACCGTTGCTCCAAAAGCAGTGATGGAAATAACCCCTCATACAAATAATGTAGATTGGACAACCATAGTGAAGTATGTTCAAAGCATATAATTTATTAAAAGTAATGCAGTCACATAAAATCGATGTACAAGCGCTTGTAAACAAACCATCCAATATGGCCGTGGCATTCAGCGTACTGACATAATACGTCACTGGTCCTTCCCAACATGTTTTATCATAGGTTTATGTCATCGATGTACAAGTGCTTGTAAACAAACCATCCAATATGGCCGTGCATTCAGCGTACTGACGTAATACGTCACTGGTCCTTCCCAGCATGTTTCATCATAGGTTTATGTCATCGATGTACAAGTGCTTGTTAACAAACCATCCAATATGGCCGTGGCATTCAGCGTACTGACGTAATACGTCACTGGTCCTTCCCAACATGTTTTATCATAGGTTTATGTCATCGATGCACAAATGCTTGTAAACAAACCATCCAATATGGCCGTGGCATTCAGCGTACTGACGTAATACGTCACTGGTCCTTCCCAGCATGTTTCATCATAGGTTTATGTCATCAATGTACAAGCGCTTGTAAACAAACCATCCAATATGGCCGTGGCATTCAGCGTACTGACGTAATACGTCACTGGTCCTTCCCAGCATGTTTCATCATAGGTTTATGTCATCGATGTACAAGTGCTTGTAAACAAACCATCCAATATGGCCGTGGCATTCAGCGTACTGACATAATACGTCATTGGTCCTTCCCAACATGTTTCATCATAGGTTTATGTCATCAATGTACAAGCGCTTGTAAACAAACCATCCAATATGACCGTGGCATTCAGCGTACTGAAGTAATATGTCACTGGTCCTTCCCAACATGTTTCATCATAGGTTTATGTCATCGATGCACAAATGCTTGTAAACAAACCATCCAATATGGCCGTGGCATTCAGCGTACTGACATAATACGTCATTGGTCCTTCCCAACATGTTTCATCATAGGTTTATGTCATCAATGTACAAGCGCTTGTAAACAAACCATCCAATATGGCCGTGGCATTCAGCGTACTGACGTAATATGTCACTGGTCCTTCCCAACATGTTTCATCATAGGTTTATGTCATCGATGTACAAGCGCTTGTAAACAAACCATCCAATATGGCCATGGCATTCAGCGTACTGACATGTTGGGAAGGACCAGTGACGTATTATGTCAGTACGCTGAATGCCATGGCCATATTGGATGGTTTGTTTACATGTTGTACAAAAGAAACCATTTTGTGCAATTGATGGTTCATATATTGGTGTTAAATGTGCTATTTCACCTGTTGATCTCTCTGATCTGCTCTGTTTCCTGTGCACATGTACTGTATTATCTCAAAGGGCCATTTTGTATTACAGAATGATTGAAATTATACAGGTTGGAATGGTCACCAAGTACACAGAGGTCTAGAAGCATAGAGCAGTCTACCTGGCGAGGACACAGACAGCAATAAAGCCTTTTTTTTAAGAATCTTCATGCATACGACTGAAAACCGCCATATAGTGTATAATATGGCCATATTTTTCTCTGCCAGGAGTGAAAGGTACTGTGAACAGCTGCCACCAGTTAGCCTGTAAAAATCAATGGCAGGTGCCGGCTGTACACTGAAGAAGATAGGGGGCTATTTTTTTTTTCAGGCCGTTGTGGCATGTACAGTGGGGCAAAAAGGTATTTAGTCAGCCACCAATTGTGCAAGTTCTCCCACTTAAAAAGATGAGAGAGGCCTGTAATTGGCATCATAGGTAGACCTCAACTATGAGAGACAAAATGAGAAAAAAAATCCAGACAATCACATTGGCTGATTTGGAAAGAATTTATTTGCAAATTATGGTGGAAAATAAGTATTTGGTCAATATCAAAAGTTAATCTTAATACTTTGTTATATATCCTTTGTTGGCAATGACAGAGGTCAAACGTTTCCTGTAAGTCTTCACAAGGTTGGCACACACTGTTGCTGGTATGTTGGCCCATTCCTCCATGAAGATCTCCTCTAGAGCAGTGATGTTTTGGGGCTGTCGCTGGGAAACACGGACTTTCAACTCCCTCCAAAGGTTTTCTATGGGGTTGAGATCTGGAGACTGGCTAGGCCACTCCAGGACCTTGAAATGCTTCTTACGAAGCCACTCCTTCGTTGTCCGGGCGGTATGTTTGGGATCATTGTCATGTTGGAAGACCCAGCCACGTTTCATCTTCAATGCCCTTGCTGATAGAAGGAGGTTTGCACTCAAAATCTCACGATACATGGCCCCATTCATTCTGTCCTGTACATGGATCAGTTGTCCTGGTCCCTTTGCGGAGAAACAGCCCCAAAGCATGATGTTGCCACCCCCATGCTTCACAGTAGGTATGGTGTTCTTTGGATGCAACTCAGCATTCTCTCTCCTCCAAACACGACGAGTTGTGTTTCTACCAAACAGTTCTATTTTGGTTTCATCTGACCATATGACATTCTCCCAATCCTCTTCTGGATCATCCAAATGCTCTCTAGCAAACTTCAGACGGGCCCAGACATGTACTGGCTTAAGCAGGGGGACACGTCTGGCACTGCAGGATCTGAGTCCCTGGCGGCGTAGTGTGTTACTGATGGTAGCCTTTGTTACGTTGGTCCCAGCTCTCTGTAGGTCATTCACTAGGTCCCCCCGTGTGGTCCTGGGATTTTTGCTCACCGTTCTTGTGATCATTTTGACCCCACGGGGTGAGATCTTGCGTGGAGCCCCAGATCGAGGGAGATTATCAGTGGTCTTGTATGTCTTCCATTTTCTAATTAGTGCTCCCACAGTTGATTTGTTCACACCAAGCTGCTTGCCTATTGCAGATTCAGTCTTTCCAGCCTGGTGGAGGTCTACAATTTTGTTTCTGGTGTCCTTCGACAGCTCTTTTGTCTTCACCATAGTGGAGTTTGGAGTGTGACTGTTTAAGGTTGTGGACAGGTATCTTTTATACTGATAACAAGTTTAAACAGGTGCCATTGATACAGGTAATGAGTGCAGGACAGAGGAGCCTCTTAAAGAAGAAGGTACAGGTCTGTGAGAGCCAGAAATCTTGCTTGTTTGTAGGTGACCAAATACTTATTTTCCACCATAATTTGCAAATAAATTCTTTCCAAATCAGCCAATGTGATTGTCTGGATTTGTTTTCTCATTTTGTCTCTCATAGTTGAGGTCTACCTATGATGCCAATTACAGGCCTCTCTCATCTTTTTAAGTGGGAGAACTTGCACAATTGGTGGCTGACTAAATACTTTTTTACCCCACTGTATATACCCCTGTAAGGCTGCCTTTGGGGGTGGTAGAAAGTGTCTCAACCACCCATTTTTGCTGCTCCCCAAAAAGCCTAAAAATAAATTTAAAAAAGAGCTTAGTCTTAGCAGAGTTAATAAAGCAGTTAAAATATAGCCACAAAATACCAAGAAAATATTTAAATGTTTTACACAGTCGTGGCTTAGTCAAACAATTGACGGATAATTGCTGTATGTGCTGATTGCATAGATCTTTGTTCCTCAAAAGCAACTTTACAATTTCACAGAAGGTCCCTGAACAGCTCACAAACTCACAATACAGTATGTTCCCAAACCTTTCTAGTCATCACAATATCCCAGCTGCATTGGTGAAGGTGAAAGAAATCTTGATGCTTAGCTTTGTGCAGAAATCCAAAACATTTACTTCATTTACCTCTGCCGCAGACTCAGAGCAAGGCCATGTGTCATTACATTTCCAGCGTCATCATCTTTTGTCCACAGCAACATAAACAATGACATGCTGGAGGCAGCTGCGTGCTCTGAGCAGAACAGACTGTTCAATACACATAACATTTCCTGTCATGTAGAAAACAGCCTTTTATGGAGCCATTGAAATATGTTCATTAAAAGAGAAGTATGAGTTTTAGTACATAAAAAAAAATATGTATATTCACCTAGGTGGATGCAACATCAGTCCAATGCTGCATCGATCCCCGCTGGCTCTAAGACTGAAAACTCATGGAGACTTTAGTAGCTGAAAATGGGTCAAAATGAACTTCATTCCTCTGATCCATAGGAGAAGTACAACCAATAAAGCGTTGGCTATACTTCTTTTAATATTCGCCTGTATTTCAGATTATTTGTGTGCATTGATTAAGGGCAATTGGGTGATCGGCTGTGCTCACAGTTTTGCTGGCCATACATGCTTCTGTCTGATATGCAGTTCCCTTTAAATGTATTAACATTCGAGGGTCTAATGATGGCCATACACGCTTTGATAAATTATTGTTTTCTTTTCTGATCAACCTCTTCCAATAGGAATAATCAATATATAGTCATCAACCATTCAAATGATATGAAACACACAGGAAAATGGATTTCAATTGATGGTTAAAGAATAATTCCAGGCATCAGCAAGTCGGCAGCTCGGCATGGGCACCAATCAGAGAATGCTGTCCATTTTCTGAATGAATGCAAAGTGTTCTCTGATTGGACAAAGCGGGGTGGTCACATCATGCTCTCCACCTCATCCAATCAAAAAACGCAAAAAACTGTACCAACTATGTAAAAATTGCCACAGAAAACACCTGTTGATCTTGCCCAAAGTGCAATGTCCTTGTCCTCCGCTATATGATCTCAAGATAAGTACATAGGGTGGCTGAACATTTAATGAAACTTCTTGGAGTGTGAGTTGACTTGACTACCATGAGCACAGCATGTGCAGCTTCAGATTTCACATTAATGCATGGAGTGAGAGAAGCATGATTGTACTTTGTTTGAAATTAAAAGCCAATTTTAAGGGGAAGTTCGCCTTTTCCAGAAAATAGCCTATGCAGCCAAGGGGCAGCTGTAGATATTAAAAATCTGTGCAGCCTTGTTAAATATTCATAAATGTCTTGTTTTGTCTGAACGTAATTTGGGTTCCCACAGAAGTCTGGCCAATAAACTCCTAGTTAGCAATTCTCACATCATGCCTTGTTGATCGTTGGTTTTCACTTCTGCAATGCTAGGAGTGAGCATCCAATGGTTTTCACCTTTAAAGATCATGGTGACTGGAACATTGTTAATAGGAAACTGATAAATCATGTAAGCACACCAGCCACTTTATTAGGTACACCTTACTAGTGCCAAGAAACTATCCACCATTACATCACCACCACCACCAGTCTAAACCATTGATACAAGGCAGGATGGATCCATGCTTTCATGTTGTTTACGTCAAATTCTGACCCTACCATCTGATATCTGACATCAACAAGGCATTTTATTTCTACACAACTGCTGCTCACTGGATTATTTCTCTTTTTTGGAGAACCCTAGAGATGGTTGTGCGTGAAAATTCCAGTAGATCAGCAGTTTTTTAAATACTGAGACCAGACCTTCTGGCACCAACAACCATGCCATGTTCAATGTCATTTAAATCCCCTTTTTTCCCCAATCTGATGCTCAGTTTGAACTTCAGCAAGTCATCTTCATCACGTCTACATGCCTAAATACATTGAGTTGCTGCCATGTGATTGGCTGATTAGCAATTTATGTTACCAAGCAATTGAAAAGGTGTAGCTAATAAAGTGGCCAGTATATTGAAATCATTAGGATTTATGCACCTTATAGTGGAGTTTCGTATGGAGATTGAAAGCATAGATAATTTAAATGTTGGAGATCACATGCAAAATATACCTGTGTAAGAATTGAGAGGAATAATTTTTCTCAACCAATTGGAGATTACACTTGAGGATTATATTTATCATTAATGTATGTGCACAGCAAACAGCCTATATACGCTTAAGGACACAATAAGGTGCTTCATATGCTCATGAAATGTGTTAATTTTATCAAGTAACAAGAAACAGCAAATGTGTCCATAACTGTTTGCTGCTACAAATAGACACATGCATGATACATGTGCAGCACTACCCCTTTAGGAGTTGCTTGAAGATTTGCGTCCCCCTATAGTCCTGCATAGCCAGGCAACACACATTTCCACATAGGCTTTCATCCAGAGTCAGAAATCAGTCCTTGAGTATTGGTTTTATTTAGGGAATTTGAACTGGGATAGGGTTAGGGGTGTACAGGATGCCCAAGGAAACTGATGAACTTAGGACAGCTCCCAGTAGATCTTGGCCAAGTGACTGGAAGATCATGGCCTGGGCTTGCTAACTCACCATCCCAGAGCATCAAACATAGTGCAATGCAGAGGGACTACTTGTAAAGTTGGAACTGTAGTAGGGAGCAAGAGCTGCATAAGCCGATGCCTCCTCTGTAGTGCTGGCTTTTGTCCCATGCGGAGTGATACCAACTGCACTCCACCTCTTATCCCAGTTAGCGGTCTCCAGAGTGGTGCCAGCAGCAGGAAAGAAGAGATCTTCATGTCAGTGTGAAGCAATACACTGGGCATAATAGTATTGGGCTGCTTTCACACTGTTTCACCACACCGCGGGTACAGTGCAGTGTACCTGCAGCTTTCCTGCGGGTTTGTTGCACTTCTATTATATCCTGCTTGTTTGTATTGTGAAAGTGCACCAAAAGTCTTGAATGTAGAAGTTGTGATGCGCTTTCAGATAGCGCAGCACACCTGCAAGTGCAGTAGGCACTGCTGCTCCTTTGAAAAGAGCTCCAAGTGTGTTTGATAGATGGTGAGGAGTCGATATGTTGCCTCCTCACCACCTGATTTAAAGCCATGACTGCCATGCAATGCACGCAAGTTGCGATACGGTAGTATGGTAATTAGAGGTTTAAATCAGGTGTGAGGAGGCGACACTGCACGACACTGTGCCCAGTGATCTTTAACTCCTCCCATGTTGTTCAAGTAGATCTCCACCTCTTTAAGGTTGCCTACCCCTGGTGTAGAGTGTTGGTATGAACATATGGGGTTGGTGGCACTGATGGCCTTAAATGACAGATCTGTCTGGGTTTTTTAATGGTGGGGGGGTTAAAGAGTGTCCTGCTATTTTTTTCATAATAAAAACATTTTGTTATTTTATTCCATCATTCAGGAATGCAGTTTACCCTTACCTTTTTAGTATTTATTCTTATTTTAGAGTTTAGCATATGGGGTATGTATCACACCAGAGTTATCAGTTTTGGATTGGTGTAGGACTAGTTAAATTATTACAATTAAAACAAGCAGTGGCAGTGTTGAGGTTTTTATTTTGTACTTAATTTATAATCTTTAGGCCACCTTGACAGCAGAAGATTGTATCTAAAAGGTATATGGAGGCACTACTTCAGAGGGTAAGACCAACTGGGACTGTAACTCAAGGTAGGCAGGAACCTGAGCAACTCAGACAGAAGGTAAAACCTGGAGCCGGATCGATGTGCATGGAAGCGTGACGGTACTTTTGGGTTTTGACAGGTTTCTTTAAGTAGACATTCTTGGAGTTGCAGTCAGAGACATTCAACTGACAATATATTACAATAAGTGCCTTTACAGCATGCTAAAAAAAAGCATATTAGATTTTTTTTTTTTGTTTTGTGGTGTAGGCACGTTTCAAATTGCTAAACCTTTGTTGTTTTCACAACCTAGTAAATAATTGTGTGTTCCATGTACGTCTTTAATAAAGAATTGGATTTTCTCCTTTTTTTGCACTGATGTTGAGTTTTTTGGGTCCCTCCACAGCTCTGAACAGAAAATTAACTTTCTTCACTTTGTTTGAGGCAGCTATAATCTTGTCATCTGCTGTTATTTGGCTGATTTCAAAGCCTCTAAATATTTCAGAATTATTTTTTCCATTGGTTAAGTACTTCACTAGCAAATTTGATTCCAAATGGCATCTAACTGAATTTGTGTCATCCCCAATGTGTATTAAAAGTACATAGCTGTGATGACTATTCATCTAAACCAGTGTTTCTCAAAGTGTGGTCTGGAACCCAGTGTTGGCTGGTGGTGTGTTCTGGAAACCTGTGCTGGCTGGTGTGGCTGTGACTTATCTCCTGGAGCCGGGAGGTCCAGCTCTGAAGTAAAAATCCTATTTTTATTACTAGGTAAGCTTAGAGTGCACACCAGTTTGCATGACTCTGAGCCATAGTCCAAGAACATTTCTACTCTATCTGTTCCAGGTCATGGACTAAGTAACCGTCTAAACAGGAAACACGCTAACTTCCTTTTACTGGGGCCAGGCGGTGGACAATAGGTATTAAAGTGCCACATATGGCCCAGGTTCCAAGTTGTGTAGCAGGGATTAAAGTAGTCCATGTGGTCATTGAGAATCGCTGATCTAAACGTATATGTTCTCTTCTAAAATACCAAATATTATTGAAATCAGTTTGGATTCCATATTCTCAGGCACTGGAATTAAGTAATGCTGTTTTTCAAAACTTTTTCTAAGATTTCTGGGATCCAGGAAGACTCTGGGATTTCCATGATTTCATTTATAAGTATCCCAGTGGCAGGACTTTCAACTACTGTAGCTTTTAAGATGTGAATGTGTTTGCTTACAGTATCATCTATATCAGCGGTTCTCAACCTGTGGGTCGCGACCCCTTTGGGGGTTGAACGACACTTTCACAGGGGTCGCCTAAGACCATCGGAAAACACATATTTCCGATGGTCTTAGGAACCGAGACACCGCTCCTCTATCCGTCTGCAGGTGTGGGCGAGATGACATGCCGTCCCTGTCATCTGGACACACCCCCGGGATCAATCCTTGTCGGTGATTGGCCGCCGGAACTGTAGCTCAGGAGAGGCACACAGGCGGCCAATCACCGGCGAGGAGGTGGAGCTTGGAGAGGAGGAGCCGAGCGGCATCGCGAAGATCGAGCGAGTGAAGAGGAGGAGAGCGGCCGGAGAAGGAAGACATCTGACCGGTAAGTGTCTGTACCATGGGAGAGGGAGGGAGCGAGCGAGCCCAGGCTGGAGCAGGGGTCAGCAAGGTAAGTATCATTGGTGTCAGTGGGAGGAATAGTGCCCAATCATTGGTGTCACTAATACCAATGATGGGGCACTATTCCTCCCCCCACTGACACCAACGATGGGGCACTATTCCTCCCCCCACTGACACCAACGATGGGGCACTATTCCTCCCCCCACTGACACCAACGATGGGGCACTATTCCTCCCCCCACTGACACCAACGATGGGGCACTATTCCTCCCCCCACTGACACCAACGTTGGGGCACTATTCCTCCCCCTGATACCAACGATGGGGCACTATTCCTCCCACTGACACCAACGATGGGGCACTATTCCTCCCACTGACACCAACGATGGGGGCACTATTCCTCCCACTGACACCAACGATGGGGCACTATTCCTCCCACTGACACCAATGATGGGGCACTATTCCTCCCACTGATACCAATGATGGGGCACTATTCCTCCCATTGACATCAGTGATGGGACACTATTCCTCCCACTGACACCAATGACGTGGCACTACTCCTCCCACTGCAAAATTACAGTTATGAAGTAGCAACGAAAATAATTTTATGGTTGGGGGTCACCACAACATGAGGAACTCTATTAAGGGGTCGCGGCATTAGAAAGGTTGAGAACCACTGATCTATATGATGGCTGGAGGACATATAGTTGGAGTGTTTGATGGGTCAACTTTAACATGGTGTACTCTTGGAAGATTGCCCTTTCTAAGCCCCTCAAAAACATTTTACTTGCTAACCTATGCATGTTTTAAGAATTAGCTTAGGACCAACATACGATAGCAGCACTGTAATCATAGGTTCGGTTTGAACAGTAGTTGTCAGGAATGGACTTGCCAATAGTGGTGGGACTCACCTGCCTTGTGGGCTGCAGTACCAGGGCTGGCCAGCGGGTGCTCTCAACAACCAGAGGTTCACTTCGGCAATTAGCCATCACCTGGGGCTGATTGCAGGGTGTGTATTTAAGGGATGGCCAGACCTGCAGTCTGTGCCTTGGTGTGTGTTTTTCCATGGGCCCCTGTACCTTGTAACCTGCATTCCTGTTCCTGCCTGACTTGTTGCCGACCCTGCCTGATCCTGACCTCTGCTGACTTCTCCTGTTTGATCCCTGGCTTGTGACCCTGACCATTCTCTCCGCCTGCTCCTCCTGTACCTACCTGCCCGATAGTTATCGACCCGGCCTGCCTGACTACGTTGTGCTCTATATGTGTATGTACCTGTGTATCTTTATCAGTTTAGGTTTGGGTTTGTTTCACCTTGTTGTATGTATTTGTGTTAGCTTGGGGTTTGGTGCACTGCGTTTATATTTGTATGGTTAGTCTTAATAAATTGTCTTATTTATACCATATCTGAAGCCTGCGTTTCCCTGTGTCAGTACACACATCTCTGGTCACACCCGCATCCCTGACATTACACCAAGGCCAATCCTGACCAGAAGTGGCTGCACAGGGAAGCCATCTTGGCTTATTGTTGCTGAGAAGGATGGATCTTGATGTGGTGGTGTATTTATCTCTGCTAGTGTTTGATGACAAAGACTATGCTTATCAGACTCTGAAGGAGTATACCCGGGATCAACTGCTAGAGTGTAGAAGGATCGCTCATTGTCTAGTTGATCAGGGCACAGAGTTTTCTGAGGTGCAGCCATTGATCCAGGTTTGTGCTGAGTTGGCTCGGTCCTGTACCCCTGAAAGCAGGAATGACTTTTTTCCCCCATTTAGTGTGGATCAAGTGGAAGCACTGATATGGTTGTTGGAAGATGATCCAGATTGTTTCCATGAGCACTATGCAGCATGTCCATCACATGTGCTTATGGATTGCATAAACGCAGTGCAGTCTTTGATCAGACAGGCTAGGTGTAAGCTGAGTTTTGTTAAACCAGTACTGCAGACATGGACAGATTTGTTACACCCAGCCTCAGTCGGCTTGCAACATCATTCCTCTGCTCAAGGCACTCTTCCTGCATCCCCGACAGCACCCCCAGTGATGGCCCAGTATACTCTGCTAACTACCACATACCAGTCCCCTGCTCCCAGTCGCTGCACCTATGCTTTCTTCAACCCTGTAAAGAAGTCCTCTGTAGCAACTGCTCCCTCCTCTGTTCCATCCTCCAGCTCTTCTCTGTCTTCAGCTGCTCCATCCGTTTACAAACCTGCGCTTACTTACAGTGCTCCGGTAACTAAAACCAGGAAAAGGCGAAAATTCTTTCCAACCAATACCATCCTGCCAGTATCCAAACCAGTCAGCCTGCCATCTGAGAACCTGCCTTCCGTGGTGCAGCCTGGTGCCTCGGCGCCCACAATTCAGCCTGATGTCTCTACCCAGCCTGATGTCTCTACCCAGCCTGATGTCCTTACACAGCATGATGTCTCTACCCAGCCTGATGAACTTATCCAGCCTGATGATCCTACCCGCAGTCTTGCCAGACGACTCGATGCCCGTTGTTCCGCCAGTTGACTTGGTGCCCGCAGTCTTGCCAGACGACTCGGTGCCCGCAGTCTTGCCAGACGACTCGGTGCCCGCAGTCTTGCCAGACGACTCGATGCCCGCTGTTCCGCCAGTTGACTCGGTGCCCGCAGTCTTGCCAGACGACTCGGTGCCCGCAGTCTTGCCAGACGACTCGATGCCCACTGTTCCGCCAGTTGACTCGGAGCCCCCGGTCTTGCCAGGCGACTCGATGCCCGCAGTCATGCCTGATGACTCGATACCCGCTGTCGAGCCAGACGATCCAATGCCTGATGACCCAGCGTCCGCTGTCATACCTGGTGACCCGATGCCCGCTGTCGTGCCTGGTGACCCGATGCCCGCTGTTGAGCCAGATGACCTGGTGCCCGCGGTCGAGTAAGACAATCCAATGTCTGATGACCCAGTGCCCGCTGTTGTACCTGGTGACCCGATGCCCGCTGTCGAGCCAGATGGCCCTGTGCCCGCCGCTCCATCTGGGGGCCCGGTGCCTGCCGCTCTGCCTGGGGGCCTGGTGCCCACCATTCCGCCTGGGGGCCCGGTGTCCGCCGCTCTGCCTGGGGGCCCGGTGCCTGCCGCCCTGCCTGGTTGCCCGGTGCCTGCCGCCCTGCCTGGTTGCCCGGTGCCTGCCGCTCCACCTGGGGGCCCGGTGCCTGCCGCTCCACCTGGGGGCCCGGTGCCCGCCGCTCCATCTGGGGGCCCGGTGCCCGCCGCCCTGCCTGGGGGCCCGGTGCCCGCCGCCCTGCCTGGTTGCCCGGTGCCCGCCGCACGGCCTGGTTGCCCGGTGCCTGCCGCCCTGCCTGGTTGCCCGGTGCCTGCCGCTCCGCCTGGGGGCCCAGTGCCCGCTGCCCTGCCTGGGGGCCCAGTGCCTGCTGCTCCGCCTGGTGATTCGGCGCCCAGCCCGACGTGCCTCCATCCGGTGCCCAGCCCGACGTGCCTCCATCCGGTGTCCAGCCTGAAGTGCCTCCGTCCGGTGCCCAGCCCGAAGTGCCTCCGTCCGGTGCCCAGCCCGACGTGCCTCCGTCCGGTGCCCAGCCCGACGTGCCTCTGTCCGGTGTCCAGCCCAAAGTGCCTCCGTCCGGTGCTCAGCCCGACGTGCCTCCATCCGGTGTCCAGCCCGAAGTGCCTCTGTCCGGTGTCCAGCCCGAAGTGCCTCCGTCCGATGCCCAGCCCGAAGTGCCAGTCTTTGATATCCCGCCAGTCACCGGACCCGGGCGGTGGAACATTTTGCCCAGCTAGGACTGTTTGGAGCGTCCTGAGGCCGCTCCTTGGGGGGGGGGGTACTGTCAGGAATGGACTTGCCAATAGTGGTGGGACTCACCTGCCTTGTGGGCTGCAGTACCAGGGCTGGCCAGCGGGTGCTTTCAACAACCAGAGGTTCACTTCGGCAATTAGCCATCACCTGGGGCTGATTGCAGGGTGTGTATTTAAGGGATGGCCAGACCTGCAGTCTGTGCCTTGGTGTGTGTTTTTCCATGGGCCCCTGTACCTTGTAACCTGCATTCCTGTTCCTGTTTCTGCCTGACTTGTTGCCGACCCTGCCTGATCCTGACCTCTGCTGACTTCTCCTGTTTGATCCCTGGCTTGTGACCCTGACCATTCTCTCCGCCTGCTCCTCCTGTACCTACCTGCCCGATAGTTATCGACCCGGCCTGCCTGACTACGTTGTGCTCTATATGTGTATGTACCTGTGTATCTTTATCAGTTTAGGTTTGGGTTTGTTTCACCTTGTTCTATGTATTTGTGTTAGCTTGGGGTTTGGTGCACTGCGTTTATATTTGTATGGTTAGTCTTAATAAATTGTCTTATTTATACCATATCTGAAGCCTGCGTTTCCCTGTGTCAGTCCACACATCTCTGGTCACACCCGCATCCCTGACAGTAGTGTTGCTATTGGCACCACTAATACCTCTGCTTTTGTACATGCCTTGACTTTTCATAAATTCTCTCCAATAGTTAATGCCAAGCTCCAGTCAACTGTTTTTTTTTTTTGTTTAAAATACAGTAGAGAAGGGTTAAAGACTTTGTCGGGTTTTTATTGCAGGCTGTGTCTCTGTTTGGGACATTTTACCTCATTTCCTGTCAGGACAGTAAAGGTGGGAATTCTCTCTAATGTAGATATATACAAAAACACTTTTAATAGAGTAGGAAAGGGTTGAAACTTCTGACACTGTTTTGATACTGTTTGTGCCTTTCTACCATGATGACAGCTGCTCACCAATATCTTAACGCCACAGCAACAAAAAGTGAGGGGAAAAAATCTCCTCAATGAGGTCACAGACAAATAAAAGCTTGACTATTAACTCTACTACATTGAAAGCTCTGGTACTTTGTACAGTGCTGCTGTGTTATAAACACCAATAATGTGCAATGATTCTGGTTCTTCAGCGATGCTCAACTATTCTTTTGTTCACTCTGCTGGCTTGTGGCTATATAAGCTAAGCACTCTTATGGTTTGTTAATTTATTCATATTGTTTTGGTTGTTTACATGCCTTGCTTTCCATATAAATGATTTTTGTAAATGTTGTACTTTTACATTGAAATACAACCAGCACTGGCCTCCCAGGTAAGCTAACACTGGTCTTTTGTAAGGACTTTTTGCACTACCTCACTGCAGGATCTCTGAAAGTTGGTGCCCTGACCTTGCAAGCCTTCTGACACTCTGGGTTCAGACATATTTCAACAGTATAAGATAATGCAAGAGACAAAATTCTTTAGTAACACCTCTATATTAGTCTTGTTCAAAAGAGTAGACAACAAGAATAATGGGTTTAGGATATACCACCCCAGTTAATGCATAAATTAGAACACTGGCAAAATAGTAATAATCAGTTAGCAATGTTTAACAAATTATACAGTCTTGAGTAGTAAGCTTCAACTATTAAACTTCCACACCAGCAGTAAGAAGGGGATGAAAAGGCTAGTTGATTTATAGGCAGCAGAGTGGCAAAATGTTTAGCACTTCCGCCTGGCAGTACTAAGGTCGTTGGTTTGAATCCCAACCACAGCACCACCTGCCTGGAGTTTGCAGGTTCTCCCTGTGCCTGCATGGGTTTTCTCCAGGTACTCCAGTTTCCTCCCGCACTCAAAAGACGCGCTAGTAGGTTAATTGGATCCTGTCTAACTTGGCCCTAGTATGTGTATGAATGTAAGTTTGGGACCTTAGATTGTATACCCCTTGAGGGTTAGGGACTGATGTGAATGTATAATATATATACATATATATGTAAAGTGCTGTGTGAATTGATGGTGCTATATAAGTACCTGAAATAAATTCCCTCCCTCTAGGTCAGCGCAACCGTAATGGTGGTTACAAAGAACTATCATATATATACCAACATAAATAGATATACATATCCTCATTTGAATAACGATGGCTTTAGAAAAGAAGAGTTCCCTTTAACTAGAGATTGCAAGTTAAGTCCTGTGATGTTTAAAGTTCCTGAAATGGTGGTGCCCGTGTCTTCTGCTAGCAATAGTGGGGCCCATACACAGTAGTGAATACTGGTAATTCAATGAAGGTAAACAGACTGTAGTACTGCTCAAAACAAAGAGATCTCCTGATACTGAGGTATAAAGTCATCTGCATGCAGTGAGTGATGACAGAAAGAGGTTGGGTATCTGCCCCCTCACCAATCCTTGGGATGGCATGGCTCTTGGCTGTTTACATGGAAGTGCAGAATTACCACCTGATGGCCTGTCAGCGTGGAGAGCAGAGATGTCTGTGTGAAGACCAGACAGTGACAGTCCCAGTGCAGAGAAGCTGATGCAATCCCAGTGTGGCGATTAGCATCATTGCTGTGCTGAACGGATATGCAGAGTCCCACAGCAGTAGACCAACAATTGGTCTCTGGAGGTGAACGGTAGTCCCCCTGTGTTCAGCTCTGAATCAAAAGAGAGAGAAGCAGTCCCATGCTGTAGAATATATCTGCTCTTCCATCATCATTCTGGTGCACCAGCTCTCTAGTAGTTGTAGTTCAGTCAGCACTCAGTAATACCATATGTATTGGCTATAGGACTACAAGTCCAAAGATCTTGTGCTGTCAGAAGAACTGGATCCACTCTGCTACAGGAAGTGATATAGCAGTCCCAGTACTGGGCACTATGGAGAAAAGGAGTAATCATAGTCTTCTCTGTAAATGTCCCTGAAAGGCATAATTATATAGCAGGCACCTGGCTACATATACTTTGAAAATAATACTTAATTTGAGTTTTTTCAGACCAACATTAACAACATGCACATGGAAATGGATTTCACTCTAATAGCATCCACATGCTGCAAATACAGCAGGTGACCTAGTGCTGCTTACATCTGAAAGTGGCAGCACAGCATTGTGCAATAATAATAATTATCTAGTGCAGTAAGTTGGTACATGATAACAGTATATCATTTTGTATATGTGCTTAAAAGTACAGGAGGTTTGCTAAATATGTTAATCTGTCACATCATGGTGTAGATAGTAAATAAACTCCTCCCCATCGAAATAATTGATACTAATAATATGATGCATCTTTCTGGCAGACATTCAGGCACAAAGAGGGTTAATCTGTGCTGCCAGCTTTTCTATGGGTATCAGATGGCTGGGTGGAATGCCACCATCTGTGACAGCCAACAGTGGCATTAAGCTAAACAAATAACAACAATCTCTGGTGCTGAAGCTAAATAACAGAGGCGGCAACTGGCACTATCTCCTTCTTCTCTGCAGAAATAGCAAATGTCAAAAAATCTTGTGCTTTATTTGTGCCCACGGATTAACTCATTCGTGGCCACATAGATAGTATCTCTGCAAGTATGAAAACAAACTAAAAGAACAGAGAGAACATTGTTTTGCTCCAAAAACAAAACAAAAAAAAGACTCTAAATTAGGAACCCTTATTTACATTAGGAAAAAATATATGAAAGTAAAAGTCAACTTCAATTCAAAACAGTAAGAGTTTAAGATCAGTTCCACGCAACATAATATGCTGCACTCTGTATACCATATTTACCCATTCTCTATTATTTGAAAGTGAATAAAGGAAATGTCATTCTGAGTACATGTAAGGTTCACCATACCTGGCTTATTCAAAGTGACTCATTTTAGAGTTACACGCAAAAATTGGGTGAGATGTAGGCTAGCTGCCCCCCAAGAACGTGCAGCTCTGTTCCCACGAGGGCCGCTGGTAACTGCTTGCCTCCATTGGTTGCCCTGACCTTGTGACATCCCCAACACCTCTGACACTCTGGGTTGTGTTATGCTTCAATCAAACACAAAATGCACAACACCAATAGTTGAATAATGTAGAGTTATTCACCCTGAGGTCATCACAGAGGACAAGGGGGCACTCTTTCCATCTGGAGGAAAAGAAATTTAATCTCCAAATACAGAAAGGTTTCTTCACAGTGAGAGCTGTGCAAATGTGCAATAGACTTCCTCAAGAGTTGGTTCTGACCAGCTCAGTGGATTGCTTTATAAAAAGGCCTGGATTATTTCTTAGATATACAGAATATAACTGGTTACTAACATTATAGGTAAAGTTGATCCAGGGAATATCCCATTGCCTCTCGGGGGATCAGGAAGGAATTTTTTCCTCTGCAAGAACAAATTGGATCATGCTTTGCTATTTTTTTTTTTGCCTTCCTCTGGATCAACTGTGGGTGTAGGATTATAACTTTTTTTTTTTTTGATTGAACTGGATGGACTTTTGTCTTTTTTTAGCCAGACTAACTATGTAACTATAAATGGTTGTCAAAATGTATAAACCAACACTTTACTGAAGATTAAGTCAACTTGATGATAAAAAAGGGTTCAGGTAGTAACCTGTGTTGCAAAATATTCAAATAAATTTGGATTACAGAATACACAAAAGATTATCAATGTAATAAATCAACTGATTATGACAAACAGGCTGGAATGGATTTATGACCCCAGAAAGAGGAGGGAGAAGAGGAGACTTTTAGTCAGTTTACTCCCTTTAGATCCTGAAGCCACAAGCAAGATGGAGTAAACAATAATAGCAAAACTAGTGTAAGAGTTCCTCCTTAATAAACAAAAGAGCCACAGTAAAAAAAAAAAAAAAAAAAGTTATATTCTGCCACTGGCTCTATGAGTAATTTCCTTTGAGGGAAAAGAGGTCCTTGAATTTTGGGTTTCCTTTAATCTTCAGCTAGCTTTGATGGAGCCCAGAGATATGTGGTACAGCGATAAACCAATGAGGCTGAGTGTAAAAGGTACTATGTTATCTCCAATAAAAACTCTTCAACAGGTTAGGTGTAACAGTGTCTGCATGTAGTGTCCTTAGGTGCAATGCTAAAAATAGGATGGGCTTTTGCCCACTTACCAGTCCAGTAGATACATGGACTTGGTGAACAGGACGTCCCCGCACAGGCTCTTGAATGTTCAAAGCAATTTGTGAGGCACCCAACTGGCACTCTGTAGGCTCAGGAACTTGGCAATGTTCGCATAAGCTGCACAGTGAATGTGGGCCCAAACAGCGATATGGTGACTGCAACAGCCACCAGGTGCCCATCGTGGCAGTGCTCTGGAAGGAAGGCCCCAAGCTCTGACTAGGCCGCAACACCTGAACACGGCGCTCAATGTGATGACCTCTGGTTCTGGTTGCCCTGAATCCCAAGAGAGTGCGCCCGCCCCACACAGTCCAGTTTATCTCCTTCCCAAGACTTCATTTCAGCCCTCTGGAAATTGTACCTTCAAACAAAATTAAGTCTATGGTAACTCCAGGCGACCGGACTACACATCCCACAATCCTCTGCTTTCAGTCAGTTGATTTTTCCTCTGCATCCAGGAAATGATGTCATTATCTGCTTATTGAGCACTAGAGGGAAAGTGCTCCATGTATGGCACTCTGAGGATTGTCCCTGGTTGAAGGTAATTACACAGCCAGCACTCGGCTATAAACATAATAATATATTGGAAAATCTAAAATATTGGAAGATCTTTGTATATGTGCATACTAGTCAATCTCATAGCTGCCAACATTTCCAGAAAAAACTGGAAGGCACTTTCCTTAGAATTGCTCATGGCATCACTTGAACTTCACTTGATGACCAAGCACATGGGAACCAGGGAGAAGGGTCACTGCATTGACATTGTAGCTTTTTTGCTTTGTCTTGGAAGATTCAGCTCATCTGCTCAGTACTTTGCATAACTGCATGTGAGGTAGCAAAGTGAGGTAGCAAATTGTGGGTGCCCAGCAAGTTGGAGTGCATGGGAAGGTAGGGTCATGCAGCAAGAGAGGAAGCCTTGTCCAAAATTTGGATTTGGTGCCGTTATCTCTGTAGGTAACTACTCGGTAATATAGAAGGAATCCCTTTCACAAGCAGTAATTAATGGTATGGGACACTAAGCAGCTACCTCCATGTAAGAACTTGCTTTGACCATGAAAAAAACAAGAAAAGGTTCTTTCATTGGAGGGGGTAATGGCTGTTAATGAAATTTTATCAGGTCAGGACTAGTATCAAAGTGAAAAAGAAAGTATGGGAGGGTGCAGGAGAAGTGTTTGTGGCTTATATGCGGGCATCTTATGGTATCTGCTTTTAGGCAAGCCTTTCAAAAGTATAAGATAAAGTACAAGGTTACTTTAAATCTAGTGGTGCATAAATCACACTGGTGCAGCCCGTGAGCATTTCCCATGCGACAATGTACTTGACCGAGCTTTAAAACAATGGCTGTAAAATTGTAGTATGCATTATGTGTTTGTAATGTTAACATGCATGAACATTTCTTTTTTTGTTAAAAATCTTTGATCACCACTTTAGGATTTGCTATAGTCCCTGCAGCCCATCCTTCAGTGTAGAAACTAGCAGTTACATTCCCATGGTAACCATCTGGTCACTAAGTGCTGCAGTATTTCCTACAAATCAGACTATGATGCTATTTAATAAACAGTACTAAGAGCAATAGAAATGGGCAAAGGGCAGTAAACCATAGCAACCAGACTTTCAGGTTTACTAGAGTCACATCACATGTATTCTGGGACTATGAACTTTGGGACTGTGCATTGTTCACACATAAAGTAAATGTATTTTCTTCCCTCTACCTGAATCATCTGGTGAAAGGTTACAAATTTGCTAGTTAAGCATGTTGGCAGTTAAAATATAAATATGTTTTTTACTTTTTTAGATG
The DNA here is from genome assembly GCF_062004578.1 of Staurois parvus. Classification (NCBI taxonomy): domain Eukaryota; kingdom Metazoa; phylum Chordata; class Amphibia; order Anura; family Ranidae; genus Staurois; species Staurois parvus. Next base: position 8,466,285 of record NW_028318031.1, on the reverse strand, counting down.
TTGATTTTTAAAAAATATTGCTTTTAAAGTCCAGAAAAGAATACAAGATGAGTTGGACTGTAATAAAAAAAAAAAGGTATTGTGACCGTAGTCAGCATTCCAAATGTAAGACATTTCCACAGCTAAAAGTTGTAAGGGGCAACGATCCAAAACTGGGCATGACTCTGATAATCAAAACCAAGTAAAGTGGAGGTGCTCAGTGGAGTCCCCCATCCTCACAGCCACTACCAAAATATCTGCGTCAGAGCCTGGTGAAGTACATTAATTTTTAGGTATTCTTCACCTGCTGTAATGGAGGAAGGAGTGGTATGGGATTGCTGCAAAGGTAAGTTTGAGTGGGTCGGGTGGCTTTACAGAGAAGCTGGCTTTACAGAGAATCTGACAGGGCAGTGTCTCTTTAAGATACAAGTTATATGCTGCTTTCTGGCCTTGAGTACTATGCCATAAAGAAGTATTAAATTCTGTGCAACCCACTGACGTTTACACTATTCCATACCATAAGTGACTTTAAAGTGTACTTCTACTATTGCAGCTTAATTGGGATAATGCCTATTTTATATTTGTTATATGCCCCTATTCACATAGAAAAACTTCCAAATATTTTTGAATTGCATTACATTTATCAGATGCTCTATTCTGGACACTCTAGCAAGAAAAAATCTGTTTATGAGGGGCTGGGCGGCTCTGTTTGCTATACTTAACCCTGCCTGTACTGTCCAGGCAGATCTTAGATGTGAACACTGGCCTTAAACAAAGGGTTAAAAGGTGCAGAGGCTGGGATTCTGCCAATTTATGTTCAGGAGGACAGACTTGGGACAGGCTCACTCTAACATTGTTCAAAAAACCTTGTCATGGCACCTCTTCCTGAGAAACATCTAAAGAAATATTTAAAAGAAACAATTTTAAGCATGCTGTATGAATAGGAATACAACAAACACACCGTGGGTTTTTCATCAATTAGACTGCAAAAGTGGATATATGCTCTAAAAGATTTGTCTATTAAAGCATCCCACTGAGGAATGGCAACTGTGTTGCTCCAACAGTGTTGTAAAAACTTCTTCCCACTGTGAAGAGCGAACAATATGGACACAATTAAAATCACCTATGAACCCTTGAAAGAAAATATGTAAACATTTACCATACACATTCATTTGATTGAACAAGTTTGCCCAACATCTGGAGTTTCCATTCTACAATGACCAATACCACCATCCATCACTTTGAAACACTTAACCTTTTAAATGGCAATCAACTAATTTTTTTAATGATTCACCATTTTTCTTGCAAAGATCCACTGCCTTCAAATACACATTACTTAACACATGGCATATGTCAGGGTTACTTCAGGATTTATGCCTAAAGCCCTCATTTGCACATACTGACATTCTGCCACTGTACCTGGCATTGCAAATTGATATAAGTCCTGTGTGTATAGGAACAAACAGTAGTGGATGATCAATGAATGTATGTGGAAATAGGACATGCAAAAATAACTGGATTCCACCATTCTCTTTAACCTGCAAGCGAATCAACACTACTTTGGTGGGTTGGTGAGTCTGCAAGGGACAGCATCAGAGATCAGTTGAGTATAGCAGCCAGATCTGTTTTTTATTTTAGCCACTGCCAGCATATCCATTAGGTTTTTTTTTTTTGGCCAAGTCGGAATTTGGCTTTAAATAAGTAATGCAGCATATTCAAATCTCAGCATGCGAAATCATGTCTAAATCTGTGAAGGTATTGAAAGTTCCATGATTACTCTGTAAATGCATACAAACAAAGATTTTATTGTTTGCCTTTTGATGCACCCCTTGGGATAAAATTTAGTTTTTTACCTTTCCGTAGCATAAAAGAAAGTAAGAAACCCTTGAGATGACATTGCTTTTGGACTTACCTGTCTTTTCCTATATTCATGTGTGCTGAAAAGGCTACGTTAACATCCTCACTATTTGATGCTAATATCACACCATGCTTTGAAACTCTGCTTGGTGGATGATGTTTACCATGCTATGATGATGTATACTACTAACATTTTTATTTTATTGCAAGAAACTCTGTCATGCTTGGAAGTGTTTGTCTTTGATGTGAATATTCAAACGAAAAGATTATTGTTCCTTTAAATAATTTGCACATTCTACAAAAGCACTGTCCTATTTTTTTCCTTTGTTCCTAGTAAGTGGCAGAATATAAGTAAACACTTGGAACACGACCAAGGAATTCCTATGTGTGCCTGCAAAAGCCTGGTTGGATAGCTAAAAAGAGAAAAACACTCTGTTCATAATGTCAGTGAACAAACACTAGGCCGAGGGATGAGTCATGCAGACAGATCTGCAATAAGACTAGGCACAGAGGAAAAATAGCATAAGCTTGCTGCTGAAGATCATGTTAATCCTCTCTGTATAGAATGGTAAAACACAGAATTACAAAATCAGACGTACATGTGCCAGTATCTGTTATGTCTCATTTATTATGTGGCCGTGAAATCAAGCCTGTAACCATGATCAGTCACATGAATAAGACATTTAGTTCAAAAAAGTCTATCTTAGTACCATTAATAATAATCACAATGCCCCTTAGGTTCTCATGAATGGGGCTCCCTCCTACCATTGCCATCACTTATAGATGAATTCTCATGAGTCATGAAATTTTAACTGCTGGTCTAGTGATAAATAGAGTAATAGTCATCTTTGAGTGTGTAAAGAAAAACCGAATGATTGTGCAGTAAATCCATTCTGTTTCTCTCCCATTCTTTGCCGTTAGCCCCTACCATGTGTGAATAGTCGGCATTTTGGTTGGTTAACCACTTGCCTACCAAACACTTTCACCCCCTTTTTGCCCAGGCCAAATTTTCAGCTTTCAGCACAGTTGCACTTTGAATGACAATTGCGCAGTCATGCAACTCTTTGCCCAGTTTTTCTTTTTTTTTTTTTCTGAGACAGTGAAAGCTTTTTATTGGTGTTTTTTATTTTTTGCTGAACTAACAAAAAAAACTGAAAATTTTGAAAAAAAAAGACATTGTTTTTACTTTGTTAGAAAATGTTGCAAATAAGTAATTTTTCTTCTTCACTGATGTGCACTGATGGACACTAATGAGGAGGCACTGATGAGGCTGCACTGATGGGCACTGAAAGGCAGCACTGAGGGGAACTACTGATGAGGAGGCACTGATGGGCAGCACTGATAGGCACTAACAGGCTACACTGATGGGCACTGATGGAGCTGCACTGATTACCAGTAAATGTGTAAATGTGCCCTGCCAGAATTGCCAGATACTGGCTCTCCTTTCCTCCACGCTGTGACAGTACATGAGGAAAGGACTGCTGATAACCGGAAAGTCTGTTTACATTGTGATCAACTGTGATTGGACACAGCTGATCACATAGTAAAGGGCCGCTCTGATGCGATCATAGAATGCACCTGATGCACGCTCCAGGGGGAGTGTGCAGGGGGGAGGGGTTCTGGGAGAATGTCAATAAATGGTCTCCCAGAACTAGCCGGCCGCATTGTAGCCGTCATTCGGCTAAAGTGCAGTCGGCAACTAGCTAACTGAAGCTGAGCTCTCTTACCCTTGCACCCTTTGCTGTCTTAGCACATCTGGGGAGCACCTATGGTGCTTGCTAACAACATCAAACCAGGCAGAGTAAATGTGGAACATACCCCTGCGGTAAGTGCTGTGCTTGCCACTGGGAACAGGAGACACGCTCTAATATGCTCCCTGCCATAGAAGAATCATAGTGGATCCATTAATTAAAGTGTTTGGTGCCAAGAGGCTGGACAAAGAATTTGACTTAACATGTTTTCTTAGTAATTAGTTGTGTGCAGGATTATCATGACTATTGGGTATGTGTAATAATTAGCATTTTTGGAAGATAATACCATCGGATTATCGGATTTTATATTTTAATGCATGTATTATGTCAATAATATGTATGTGTAAAATTTAAATGTTTAATTCATAAACCACAGATATGATCTATAGTTATGATATATATATATATATATATATATATATATATATATATATATATATACACACACACGCACACAAACATATACACAGTGGATATAAAAAGTCTACACACCCCTGTTAAAATGTCAGGTTTCTGTGATGTAAAAAGTGAGACAGAGATAACTAATTTCAGAACTTTAATGTGACCTATAAAGTGTACAACTCAATTGAAAACCAAACTGAAATCTTTTAGGGGGGGAAGTAAACATAAAAAACTAAAATAATGTGGTTGCTTAAGTATGCATGTGCTCTTATAACTGGGGATGTAGCTGTGTTCAGAATAAAGCAATCACATTCAAAATCATGTTAAATAGGAGTCAGTACACACCTGCCATCATTTAAAGTGCCTCTGATTAACCCCAAATAAAGTTCAGCTGTTCTAGTAGGTCTTTCCTGACATTTTCTTAGTCACATCCTACAGCAAAAGCCATGGTCCACAGAGAGTTCCCGAAGCATCAGAGAGATCTCATTGTTAAAAGGTATCAGTCAGGAGAAGGGTACAAAATAATTTCTAAGGCATTAGATATACTATGGAACACAGTGAAGACAGTCATCCAGTGGAGAAAATATGGCGCAACAATGACATTACCAAGAACTGGACGTCCCTCCAAAATTGATGAAAAGACAGGAAGAAAGCTGGTCTGGGAGGCTGCCAAGAGGCCTACAGAAACATTAAAGGTGCTGCAGGAATATCTAGTAAGTACTGGCTGTGTGGTACATGTGACAACAATCTCCCGTATTCTTCATATGTCTGGGCTATGGAGTAGAGTGGCAAGACAGAAGCCTTTTCTTACGAAGAAAAACATCCAAGTCCAGCTAAATTTTGCAAAAACACATCTGAAGTCTCCCAAAAGCATGTGGGAAAATGTGTTATGGTCTGATGAAACCAAGGTTGAACTTTTTGGCCATCATTCCAAAAGATACTTTTGGCGCAAAAACAACACTGCACATCACCAAAAGTACACCATACCCTCAGTGAAGCATGGTAGTGGCAGTAATCTATATAAATTAGTGTAGCGCTTAATCATAAATGAAACAATACCATAATATAATAAAACTATAAGAATAATAATAATAATAATAATAAATGTGATCCGTGCTGTGATCTTCTCTGTGCTCTTATATCAATACTAGCACTTAAGCATAAACAAAACCATCAATAATAAGATATATAATAATAACAAATGTGACAAGTGCTGTGATCTTCTCAGTGCTCTAGTACCACTGAGTTGAAAATGAGACCATAAATCAGAAATTAATATTATTTAGTGATAGTGACACTTCAAACAATAAATAAATCAATAAATAACAAGTGACGGTGCCACTCCAACTTCATTCAATGTCCAATATTCCTATTGACATCCATCTATTCAAAGTGTTCTTTATAACCATGCATAGTGTGTGTAGATAGTGCCACTCGTGAACCAACACACTCCTTATCCACTTCGGCTGCAATGCCTGCTCACCTCCTTCCTGCGACCCCAAGGGGCCCACAAGCCTTTAGGATCACCCTGGATCCTCAGAATTCCTGGTTATGGCACCTTCCTGATATTCCTCCTATCAGGCCTCCTCCACTCCTTCACTGCTATGCCTCCCAGGTTCCTCACCAACGGTTGTCTGCAAGCTCTCTCTCACAAAATTAGTGAGTGAAAAAACAGATCCTCCATTGTGTAGTATTTCCAATCAAATAGGGTTTATTCATCAATAACAACAACAGGTGACTTACATTCGGTTGTACAGTCTCAGTGCGTCCCTCTATGGGTAAACTGCACCCTCTGGTAATAACTTCCTGATAACCAGGAAAATGGCGTCCCACACCGAAAGTGCGACACTCCGGATACCGGAAGTAGCGTCTACGTATTGCCCCAATACGTAGCGTCTACGTATTGGGCAATACGTAGACGCTACTTCCGGTATCCGGAGTGTCGCACTTTCGGTGTGGGACGCCATTTTCCTGGTTATCAGGAAGTTATTACCAGAGGGTGCAGTTTACCCATAGAGGGACGCACTGAGACTGTACAACCGAATGTAAGTCACCTGTTGTTGTTATTGATGAATAAACCCTATTTGATTGGAAATACTACACAATGGAGGATCTGTTTTTTCACTCACTAATTTTGTGAGAGAGAGCTTGCAGACAACCGTTGGTGAGGAACCTGGGAGGCATAGCAGTGAAGGAGTGGAGGAGGCCTGATAGGAGGAATATCAGGAAGGTGCCATAACCAGGAATTCTGAGGATCCAGGGTGATCCTAAAGGCTTGTGGGCCCCTTGGGGTCGCAGGAAGGAGGTGAGCAGGCATTGCAGCCGAAGTGGATAAGGAGTGTGTTGGTTCACGAGTGGCACTATCTACACACACTATGCATGGTTATAAAGAACACTTTGAATAGATGGATGTCAATAGGAATATTGGACATTGAATGAAGTTGGAGTGGCACCGTCACTTGTTATTTATTGATTTATTTATTGTTTGAAGTGTCACTATCACTAAATAATATTAATTTCTGATTTATGGTCTCATTTTCAACTCAGTGGTACTAGAGCACTGAGAAGATCACAGCACTTGTCACATTTGTTATTATTATATATCTTATTATTGATGGTTTTGTTTATGCTTAAGTGCTAGTATTGATATAAGAGCACAGAGAAGATCACAGCACGGATCACATTTATTATTATTATTATTCTTATAGTTTTATTATATTATGGTATTGTTTCATTTATGATTAAGCGCTACACTAATTTATATAGATTATTTACACTAATTAGGGTATTGGTTTGAGTGTCAGCTGCTTATAAACTAGGAGGGGGAGTGTCCATAGAAGCGCAGGAGGACTCTTAATCATCAACATGGTAGTGGCAGCATCATGCTTTGGGGCTGTTTTCCTTCAGCTAGAACTGGGGCCTTAGTCAATGTAGAGGGAATTATGAACAGTTCCAAATTCCAGTCAATATTGGCACAAAACCTTCAGGGTTCTGCTAGAAAGCTGAACATGAAGAGGAACATCATCTTTCACATCTTTCAGCATGACAACAACCCAAAGCATACATCCAAATCAACAAAGGAATGGGGGGTGGAGCCTAATCATGGCGGTTGACGAGAGCCCGATGTAGGAGCTCTCGGATAAGCTTCTTCACCCACCTCCCCAAACCCCTACCTGTGATGTGGAGCTGCGGTGTGGTGGTCCCCCTTGGATCGATGGAGGAACCCTGTGGGAGAGCTGATCTCTGAGAAGGGATTCGGCTCCGGTGCTCGGGGTGAAGGTGTGTCGGGCAGATAAGGTGGAGCGGTGCAGTCACGTGGCCGGCCGCTAAGCACCACTGGGAAACCAGGAAGCCGGCCGGTGTTTGATGCAGAGAGAGAGGAGCTGATCGGCTTGTGAATTTTCCCCTGGGAGCACGGCTGCCGACCTAATACCTGGTCCCTTGTTTTAGCACCGATAGTCTGGTGCTCTGCTGGTAGGCTCACTGCGCGGAGCTCTGCATCCTAGCCCAGTGCTCAGAACCCTGTCAGCCGGTATCTGCCCGGAGCTCTGACTGCCGACTTGCTGGCTGAGACCTTAATTTTTGCAGGACTGCTGGGGGTCGTGCTGGTCGGTCCGTTGTTTGGGGCCCTGTTGGTTGGCCCATTGCTCTGAGTCCTGCTTCTGAAGGAGGAGAGACACGGGGGATTGGAGAGAGAAAGGAGGAGGATTATGCTGGAGGAACCCCTGAAACGGACACACTGCCCAGCCGAAGGACGGAGAGAAATGCTGGTCGGGCCCCGAGAAGAAGAGAGATACGAGCAGGGTGAGTGACTCTGACCGAGTCTCAATAAAAGTACATGCTTCTTGTGGGCTGTTGGGAGAGGCAGTGTGTGAGAGAAGAGAGGGGATCCCCTTGAGTGGGAATTATAAAGCAGTGAAAAGGAGAAGAGGAAGGACGAATGATAAGCTTGAAAACCAAATGAATGGATAAGTTGTGCTGTATATATTATTAGTTATCTCTCCTTAACCCCTGAGCTTATAAAGAAGAAAAAGAGCAATAGAAGAATGAAAAATAAAAGCGCAAAAGGAAGTGGGCTAAAAGGGACTCAGACTGGTACTATTAAAAAATACACTTCCCAGGGAAATATAACCCCAGAAAGGACTCAGGGCAAAAGTGGAAAAGGTGAAGTAGATCTAAGCCTGGAAAGCAGCCCTAGACTATCACTAGGCCTTGATATTAGCAGCCAACAAATATCGGCTAATACAGAGATGGAGACAGAGCTACAAATACCAAACAAAAAAGAAATGGCAGAAATGTTCAAAGATCTAGAGAAAACAATAAAACAAGAAATTGTAAATATTCGAAATGATTTGGGACACCTTTTGGTGAGAGTGGAAGAAACGGAGGAAAAAGTCAAAAATCAGTCCCAAATTATTGCCGAATTGGAAAAAGAAATAATTAACATGGGGAAAGCCCAAGAAAAACTGCTTTATAAGGCTGAGATACAAGAAAATAGGAACAGGAGGAGAAATATTAGGATACGTGGAGTCCCAGAGAATTCTAAAGGAGAAAATTTGCAAGAGATGGTCTGTAAAATATTAAATTCCATAATGGACAGCACTAGTATGGAAAAAACTAAAATAGAAGGAATCTCTAGACAAGGAAAATTCCAAGGAAATTCGGGAAAGGACAGGCCACGAGATATACTTGTCAAATTTTGTGAATTCCTAGATAAAGATAAAATTTGGAAGAGGATAAAGGGAAAAGCAGTAATTATGTACGAAGGAAAGGACTTACAGATATATGCGGACTTGTCACCAGAGACTTTATGGAGAAGGAGAACCCTTAGACCTCTATTGGAAAGATTGAAAGAACAAAAGGTGCAATATAGATGGGGGACTCCTGAGTGCCTAATAGGATGGAGAAGTGGAAATACAGCATATCTTAGGTTCCCAGAAGATTTGAAAAATTTTTGCGACAGACTCAATCTACAAAGAATGGAGATTCCTGGCTGGGAAGAAGAACACTGGGAAATTAGAACGAAAAGAAAAGAGGACTGGCAATTGGTTGATGGGGGGGGGCGGGGGGGGGGAGGGAGAGAGAGAGAGAAATAGTGTTTTTTTTTTTTTTTTTTTTTTTTTTTTGTCTCTCTCTCTTGCCCTCCTGTCTCCCTCCGCCTTGTCCCTGCCGCCCTCAAACCACTGTTATTGAGATATTTTGGTAGGACTTAGGGGTTAAAGGGGAGGGGGGGAAGGGTGGAAAGCTGTCCAGGGCTGGAGTTTTGCCCCTATAGATTAAATCAAAAGTGGATAGTATTACCACAAATGATCGGTAGGCAATCAATAGGCCTAAAAAGAGGGGAGGGGGAGGAAGGGGGGTGGGATGGGAAAATGGGTGGGAGGGGGGAGGGGATGGGAGTTGGGTGGGACGGGAGTTGGGAGGGAGGGTGGGGAGGAGGTATTGGGTTAATACTCTGCAGGACAGAAGGGACAAAGAGGAAGAGGCATCTGGAAGAGAGATGGAGTTAAGTGGGAAAGATGGAAGAAATACAGTTTATAACTTATAATGTGAATGGGCTGAGTTGTCCAGGGAAGAGGTTTAGGTTGTTTAATGAGTTACATCATAGGGCGACGTCAGTGGTATTTTTACAGGAGACGCATTTTGAGATAGAGGCAAATGTGAAATTGAAATCTAAACACTACCCAATATGGTACTATGCAGATTCTCCAATTAAAAGAGCAAAAGGGGTTGCAATAGGTTTGGCAAAGAATATGAGATTTGAGCTGGAGGATAGAAGAACCGACCCGGAGGGGAGGTTTTTATTCTTAAAAGGTAGACTTCAGGGGATAGAGTGTACTTTAGCCAATATATACTGCCCTAATAAAAACCCGGAGATATATATGAAGGGCCTGTTGAAAAAATTAATGGAATTCAAAAAAGGGCGCTTGATAGTAGCTGGAGACCTAAATTTCTGTATGGATCCACAAAGGGATAATACCTCTTCTGTGCAGAGAGAGGGGAGTAGGTCCCTGAGAGCTTTGAAGAAAGCGATGTATGAATGTCAACTAGTGGATACCTGGAGAATAACGCATATGAAAGACAGAGACTATACCTTCTTCTCTAATGCACATGAGATATACTCGAGATTAGATTACATCTTAATAGACCATCAACTTATAGATCACCTGGTTAAAATTGACATAGAGACAAGGACGTTCTCGGACCATGCTCCGGTCATAATGAAAATGGGATGGGGAAGAAGGTGGACTGGAGGATTAGGGTGGAGGTTAAATGAGGTTCTTCTTCTAGATGAGGAGGTAGTTCAGAAAATCGAGGAAGAGATTAAGGTATACTTTAAGGAGAACGAAACAGAGGAAGTATCGATAGCCACAGTCTGGGAAAGCCATAAGGTATTCATAAGAGGAATCTTGATTGCGGCAGGAGCAAGGAAAAAAAAGGAAAGAAGAGAGAGGGTCAGTGGGCTATTAAAAGAAATATTGGATTTAGAGCAGATACATAAAAAGAAAATAACAAATGATACGAGACAGAAGTTATTGGATAAAAAAGATGAACTAGAGAGGTTGATGGATGAGGAGAAGAGAAGAGTATACAACAGGGTTATGAACGAGAGATATAGATGGGGGGACAGACCAGGAAGATATCTAATGAGAGCTTTGAATAAAAAGAAAAATAGGAACTATATAGAAAAGATAAAAAGCTCAAAGGGGGAGTTGGTCCACTCAAATAAAGAGATTATTAAAGTGTTTACGGAGTATTATAAAAAGTTATATAATATTAGTCCCCAAGGCCCTCTAAAAGAAACTCAAGAGGGAATTAAGAAAAAAAAGATGACATACTTAAAAAATGCGGGATTACCAAAACTAAGTGAAGCAAAGTTGAATTCCTTAGACGCAGAAATTTCCCAGGAAGAAATTAAAACAGCATTAAAAAGCACAGGGGGGGGAAAAAGCCCAGGCCCGGATGGTTATACAGTTAAGTACTATAAGAAATTTAGTGAAGTACTGTTACCCAAGCTGGAGAAATATATGAATGCTCTGGGAGGTGGGATGGAAGTGAGGAGAGAATCCCTACAGGCCCATGTAGTGCTTATTCACAAGGAGGGAAAAGATCCATCTCAGTGCTCCAGCTATAGACCTATCTCATTATTGAACACTGACACTAAACTATATGCAAAGGTGTTAGCAAACAGGTTGAGGGACTTGATGCCTGAATGGATACATGGAGATCAGGTGGGCTTTGTACCGGGGAGAGAAGGTAGAGATAACGGCTTGAGAACCCTCATGCTTATCCAGAAAAGTAGAAAAGGGAAAGCCCCGGTGGTGCTCTTGTCGATTGACGCAGAGAAGGCATTCGATAGAGTGGACTGGGGCTTTATGATGGACAACTTAAAAGTCCTGGGGATAGGCGATAGAATGCGAGAGTGGATAAGTAAATTATATAGGGAGCCTACTGCAATCATCACGGTAAATGGGGAGAGATCAGAACCCATTGGAATGTCTAATGGTACAAGACAAGGTTGCCCACTATCCCCCCTGCTATATGTATTGTCACTCGAACCCTTGTTGTCAATAATAAGAAATAGTGGATCGGTAAAGGGAATTCAGATAGAATCCATAGAGCATAGAGTAGCGGCCTTTGCGGACGACTTATTGTTCTATGTGGGGAACCCCCGAATAACTCTCCCAAATATAATGAAGATTCTGAAGGAGTACGGTGAACTATCAAATTTAAAAATTAATCCAACGAAAACAGAGATCCTGAATATTAATATATCAAAGAACGAAAAAGAAAAACTACAAAAAGAATTCCCCTTTATATGGAGAGAAAAAGAGATAAAATACCTAGGAATAAAACTCACTGCCTCATCCAAGCATCTGTATAGATTAAACTATATCTCTTTGATAAATGAGATCAGGGAAGATTTAAAAAGATTGGAAGGAGGAAATCCATCCTGGATAGGACGTATAAACTTAGTCAAAATGGTAATTATGCCTAAAATACTGTATAGATTTCAAATGGTACCAATTAAAATCCCAGAAGCCTTCTTTAAGATAATGAAAAAAATGCTAACAAGATACATATGGAAGAGTAAAAAACCCAGAATAGCATATGAAACATTGAGTGGGACTAGAGAGAAGGGGGGATTGGGTCTACCAGATGTCAGGAGATACTATGGAGCAGTGGTTTTGGCAAGAATATATGACTGGACATTTAACCATAAGGGGAAAAGTTGGGTAACAATTGAAAATGATCTAAGTGGCATTAGATTGAACCAGATGATATGGGTTCCACCACAGTTTAGGGGAATCAAAGAAAGCACAAGTATCTACACTCTAAATGTTCTTAGGATATGGGACAATTTACACAAAAATATGAAATGGGAATTTAATTCTATATTAATGCCTCTCATAAATACTGATTACTTTCCTCCGGGAAAAAATAAGATATCAGGGAGATGGTTTAGAAAAGAGGATACCCAACTGAGAGAAGTTTTGGTGGAGGGGGAATTGAGACCACTTAAAGATTTGATAGAGAATAAGGGAGATATTTTTATTAGAATAGATGAATGGAAATATCATCAATTGAAATGTTTTATTGGAAATCTACCGAAACCCCTGAGAGTAAAACAGGAGTGGAATATGTTTGAAAGGTTGTTAGAGACACGAAGGGATGGGAAGCACGGTATTTCAAAAGTGTATAGAATACTCACAGAATTGGACACAAACACAAAGCCAATTTTTATCACAAAATGGGAAAGAGATATGGGAGTGGGGTTTGATGAAGATAGACAGAGAAAGATGTTTAGATTGATACACGATAATGTGAGTATGAGAGAGGTTGAGGTTAATTATAAGTGTGTAACACGATGGCACATTACACCGAGTGTAGAGCACAAGATGAATGGGGAGAACTCAAATAAGTGTTGGAGAGGGTGTGGAGGGATGGGCACGGTGTTTCACATATGGTGGGAATGTCCGAAAATCCAGGCTTTTTGGAAGATAATAGTCAAATTGATCAAAGAAATAACTGAAATTGACATAGGGTTAGACCCAACGACGTGCCTCCTACACAATGTGGAGACATCAGTAAATAAATATAAAGACTCAGGTATTTGGTATTTCTTGAATGCGGCGAAAGGGTTGATACCTAAGTTTTGGCGGAAGGCTGAGGTACCGAAGGAGGAAGACTGGATTAATAGAGTAAACCAGATAGGTAGAATGGAAAGATCATACCATATACAGGAAGATAAGATGAGAGTTTATTTCAGGAGATGGGAAAAATGGGAAAGAGCAGGATTGAAAGAGAAATATAGGAAAATATGAACTAGGATGTTAGCAAAAAATTAATAAGCCTCAAGAAAGTAGAATGGGCTGGAGTCTGCAGAGGGGGAGGAGGGGGGATGAGGGGTGGGAAGGGGGGGTAGTGGGATGGGAATGAAAAGAGATTTTAGTAAGGGAAAGATAGAAATGTTATAAATGTTTATTTGTTTGAGAATTTTTTTCCCTTTTTGGGTTTTTGTATTAATATGAAAAATTTAATAAATATTTAAATTTAAAAGAAAATCAACAAAGGAATGGCTTCACCAGAAGAAGATTAAAGTTTTAGAATGGTCCAGCCAGAGCTCAGACCTGAATCCGATCAAAAATCTGTGAGGTGATCTGAAGAGGACTGTGCACAGGAGATGCCCTTGCAATCTGACAGATTTGGAGTGTTTTTGAAAGGAAGATTGGGCAAATATTGCCAAGTCAAGATGTGCCATGCAGATAGACTCATACCCAAAAAGACTGAGTGCTGTAATAAAATCAAAAGGTGCTTCAACAAAGTATTAGTTTAAGGGTGTGCACACTTATGCAACCATATTTGTTTAGTTTTTTATTTTTACTTCCCTCCACCTAAAAGATTTTAGTTTGTTATTCAATGAGTTGTACAGATTATAGGTTACATTAAAGGTGGAAAAAGTTCTGAAATTATTTATTTTTGTCTAATTTTTTTACATCACAGAAACCTGACATTTTAACAGGGGTGTGTAGACTTTTTATATCCACTGTGTATATATATATTATATTATATGTATTTTATTTAGATGGGCACCTTGTAATAAGGTTCCCATTAGGGGGTATAGAACTCTCAATAGATTCATGTATATTTAATATAAGGGAGGGTATGTAATAAATGTGGTTTGGGATCACTCTTTGGAGAATGTGGATTGCTTTTCGAGGATGTAGTGTGGTGAATGGGTGATTTCCTGTGCCACCACTTGGGGAGCTCTTTGCATGGATGTAGATGGGGCTAGGGCAGCAATGGGCAAACTACGGCCCGCGGGCCGTATACGGCACGGCGGACCTTTTAATCCGGCCCGCGGAGCTAGGCTCCCGCTAGGCTCCTCTCACAGTCCGCCCTGAAGACCGGTGTAGCATGAAAATCTGTCTCCTATGAGGATCTGTCCCCCTCGACGTATCTGCGCATGTGCCGGAAATCGCCGATCGGCTGCTAATGCCTGAAACTGGCACATGCGCAGATACGTCGAGGGGACAGATCCTCATAGGAGACAGATTTTCATGCTACACCGGAACGGCGCGGGAACACGGCGAGAGGAACGCGCGGAGCAAAGGTAAGTGAATTGACACAGGGGGGACTTGGGGACTTAATATGGGGGATGAATTACTATATGGGGGATGAATTACTATGGGGGATGAATTACTATGGGGGATGAATTACTATATGGGGGATGAATTACTATGGGGGATGAATTACTATGGGGGGTGAATTACTATATGGGGGACGAATTACTATATGGGGGGTGAATTACTATGGGGGGTGAATTACTATATGGGGGACGAATTACTATATGGGGGACGAATTACTATATGGGGGGTGAATTACTATGGGGGATGAATTACTATATGGGGGATTAATTACTATGCTTACAATGGGGGAATATTACTATACTTACTATGGATGACACATACACAGCATTCATCTACTCTTGGTCCGGCCCCCGGGTCCAATATATGAACCCATTGCGGCCCTCAAGTCAAAAAGTTTGCCCACCCCTGGGCTAGGGTGTGTTGCAGTAGTTGGACACAATGTCATAAAATTAAGGGGATATAAATCGTAGGGATTAGCCTGTTAGAATAATTTAAATTATGGATGTAATAGTTTTGAGGCATTAGCAAAATGTATAAAGGATAGATGGTTATCAAGAGTGGCAGAGATGACCACAAGAAAATGGCGACAGCAACAGTATTACTATCATAAATATGGGCTATTAGAAAATGGCGCCAGTACCTTATGTATAGACCACAAGAAAATGGCTCTAGAGTCGGCACTGTCGCTAATTATAATCCAATAGAGCACCGTGGTGTAACGCGTAGGGAGAGGCTTGCTGACGTCATGATGCTTGTAATCCTTTGATGGTGTTTGGTAATTATACATTGGATAAAATAACATATATGTGATATCTGCTTGCATATTGTGTGGAACAGTGTGGTGCGCTATAGCATCAATTACATCTGAGTGCAATATTGGGAGTTTTGTTTTTATGGTAAATAAAGCTTTTATACGGATAAAACGCTATGTAGGGCGATTTCTCTTTCTATCAGTATGGCTGAGGAGGAATGAAGTGTGGGATGAAGGGAGTGTTAAGAAGCAGTGTATAACCATTTGAGAAGTGGAATCATCTGACACACTGAGGAATCATTATATTATTACCGTGAGAGAGGACGCAGGACGTTATATGACGTGACTAAATAGTTTGGTCATATGCCCCAGGTGAGAGCACATCTGGTGGTGGGTTTCAGTAAATACCAGTATTTTTGGTACATAAAAGATGACGATAAAGAATGAAGAATTAAAAGGCAGTTTATAACACCACGTACACATTTGATTGTTTTTTAGGAAAAGCGCGACACTGGTATATATTATTTTATATAATTCTTCTTTATCACAAACATTTCTGTCAGTAAAACATTTCCAAAAAATAAATAAAAGCGGTATAGTTGCATCTATGGTGGCCTGTGTCTCCTACTTTAATCCATTCTAGTGCTGCAGCTTCCATATTGCAACACTTCCAGTAGCTGCAGATGCCTGTGCCCTCTACTGCATTGTGGTTCCATCCTCCGTGCCTTACATCACTACAGGACATAACAGTTACATAAGGGTCAGATGATGGAACCAAAGCACGTGGTGGTGGGACACAGACATCCAACACTCCCAGAAGTGTTGATTGCTGAAGAGTCTGCTGGAGGTTGAAATGTTGCAATGAAGGGAAGGTAGGAGACAGGCTCCTGGAGAAGGAAATGTAATATACCAAGGGTGCGCAACCTTTGGCCCTCCAGCTGTTGTGGAACTACAAGTCTCGTCATGCCTCTGTCTTTGCTTTTAACTGTCAGCCTTGCAATGCTTCCTGGGACTTGTAGTTCTGCAACAGCTGGAGGGCCACAGGCTGAGCCCCCATGTAATATAGCTTCTCTTGCAGGAAGAGTCTGTTTAATTTTTTTTTTTTGCAGGATGAACTAGGTAAATTTATTTACCTGGTGGTCAGTATGACATAAATGTGATCAGTGGCACTGTCTATTTTACACCTCCAGGGACCATTTTACAACATTCCATATCTTAACCTCTATAATGACTTTTTTCTGCAACCACCCAGCAGTCTAATGTTCCAAATATTCTAGCTCCCCTCACTTCCCCCTCACCACCGTAAAGCAATTCATCCTCAAAGTTTACAAGAGATCCAGTGAAGTCTTGAAAATTAGTAACTGCTCACATAGAGGTGAGGGCTTCTTTTAAAGTATATCTACTGCTTCTTAGTAATATGTAAATAGTTGAATATCTATAGTCCGGCTACAGTTCTACTTTAAAGGAAACCTATTCTTTGCCCATGCATGAAAAAGCAATATCTACTCTTTAAAGTAGTAGTAAACTGCATAAAAAGAGCCCAAAGTGGTCCCCCCCCCCCCCACAGGCTCATGTCATAATGTGCTAATATACATTGCAAACTGAACTATTTCAGGGAGCCAGGAAACAAGACAAATTAGAGGCCAAGAGGCCTTTCAACACAGTACATACTACGTTTGGTTTGAGAAAGGGTCCTACCTCACAAGCTAGCACCCAGAAGTAGTAACCAGTGGTCCTCTCTTGATGATCAGGGGTCTGCTGATAGTCACAGTCACTCACAACATCCAGCAAGTAAAAAAACTGATCCCCAGTAGGGCTCTCAGGATCTTGGTCCTCTCACATGTAGCAAGGCACACAGCATGATGTCAGCAGCGTCTCTGCTCAGCACTCATCTCCAGGGCAGCACCTATATTGGAATTGAATGAACAACACAGAGTAATAGATGTGAAAATAACACCGTTATCATTCATAGTTATTTTTAAGCAAAAGTCAATACACACAGCAAAAATCTCAATCAGTTTTAGATGTCCTGCAATTCAGAATGTGACCCAAAAGACCTCAGGTCTGAGATGTCTCCTTCCCCAGTGAGCAGAAAAAAACTACCAAAGAATAAGGCTAACTCATTTTGGGCCCTCAGAAGCTGGTGACCAGGTTCAATTCCAAGAGCAAGAAAGAGCTCTTTAAACAGGAAACAAATGTCCCTTTGACTGCAGTGTAGGACCTTCTGTGCGCTCATTGGGGCCCATGTTGGTGCACTACAAAAATTCAGGTCTCCTTGGATGCAATAGGTGGAAGTTCCTTAAAGGATTAATGCAAGAACAGGCACTACCCCTTTAAGCAATATTCAGCTTGGGCAATACCCCTTTAATACACAAGCTGAGTTGAAGATTTTAAACAGGAGGTTTGAGGAGTGGGCAGCAGCACTTGTTGAAAAAGGTTCATCCCTCTCTAGGCCACCATAGCAAATGGCAACAATGGAAAGTGTCCCTTGATGAATGTGGGCCAAATGCAAGAGAAGCAGTGGTGTAGCTTGGCCTGCAGAGGGCGGACACTGTAGTAGGCTCTGATGACTGGATTCTGTTGAAGATGTGTTTACTAATAGGCCGAGTGAACTAGACCTCAACATGTGTAACTTGTGAACAATATCAGTAACTAGAGAATGGCTGACTTAAGAGAATGTCAGAGACAACTTAATTAGCTGGAGAATGGGACTCTCACCTGATCTGTGGCATCATTCTGGACACTGGCTGTCTCTCTGTAGAGGGGGCCCCCAGCGTTCCTGCTGTTCCTCCCTCAGAGTTTGTTCGCGATAGCAGCAAATTTTTTATTTATTTTTTTTTATTTCTCTGCTCCTCCCCACTTCCTGTGTGAAGGGAAAGTGAGGGGAGAATAGATCCAGTGCTGTGCACAGCTGCATCTATTCTCCCCTCTCTTCCTCTTCATACAGCACCAGAGCAGCGGCATTGGTCTGTCAATCAAGTGCAGTGAGGAGGAAGTGGGGGGGGTGGGGCTAAGTCTCGTTGTGTAACTCTACAGAGCGTGGCTCCATGGACACACAGCTCGGGAGTGTGCAGACACTGTGCGCCTCCATAGCAAACGGCTTGCTATGGGGACACAAAGAAGAAGAGGAGCCAAGATTGCCGACAGGGGACATGAGAAGAGGAGGATCGGGACCACTCTGTGCAATACCACTGCACAGAGCAGCTGAGTATAACATATTTGTTATATTAAAAATGTTAGTGAGTTTAGTAACTTTAAAATTACCACAATAACTTGGCATGTTGGCTTTGTGTGCCAGAGGTCCTTGTCCTGATCTGATTGTCTGGATGTTATGATGACCGAATAGCTTCAGTACTTTTAGGTCGCTGACCTGAAACAAATATTCAGATCAGAAAAGTATTTTTATTTTCTTTAAGAAGCTTTTGGGAAACAAACAATGCACAGTATTCATCACTTTTCAGCATATTTGTTCCAGGTCAGAGTCCAGTGTGAAACAGGGCTTTCACCTGTTCTTCTAGTCGTGAGTGACTAATACTCTTTTTTAATTTTTTCAGGCCAAAAAGTTAAAATTCCAACAATTATGACTCTTCAAATGCTATCATCCACATATTCAAAAATGGAATCTAGTGAAACAGAAAAAAATAGTTTGTAATACAGTATATCAGTCTGTATATATCTCCACAAATTGAACTCCATCATTTTATGGTAACAATAGTCCATGTAAACACATCACAGCCACATGTCTGATCTTTAGCAGTTAAGGGGTTTCATGGAAGAGTCTTCTTCAGGAAGAACACAAGTAGTAATGTTTTTCTGCACATATGGTGATCCAAGATTTGCATGAAGCATGCTATTATGGCAAAATAATGTCTAATAATTGTCCCCCACTGTATGGGATTTATAAAAACTGTAAACTCCCCCTGAAGGCAAGGATGCTCAAATTAATCCCTCGTGCATTCAGCAGGTCTTAGCCAAGTGGAAAACATAAAGGGTCGGATGTTGAGGTGCCATCCAGAATGTCAGTCCAAAACATACATACCTTTGTTTGCGAGAGAGTTTTCAGAGAATCCTTTTTCTATTGATATATCCAGCATGGTTTAGGTAAAACTGGGCCCCCACCCCACAGACATTCCTAGTTTTGGGTGATCCAGTTAGTTCCACTATACCCTTCTTAGAGATGGTCTGGACAGAGGCTATGTTGGTTTTTGCCTCTTTTTTCTTTAGATACCTTTGACTCAACCCCAATAGCAGAGGGGGAAATGGGCCTCGATACCTCAAGACCTTGTGACCCCACATAGCCATCTCTCCATTATGGATGGGCCTACAGTAGTATTGAGCTGTTCTGGGGCTTCCTATATCTGCCCCACAGCTCACGTGGTCATGCTTTCTTCTAACATGTTTGCAGAGGGAGGGTTGGAAACCCTCCTCTACACCATCCCCCTGGTCCCTAGCAACATTGACCCCTAACTGGTTGGAAGTGTTTGCTTCAAAATGTCTTGTATTTTGTCCATCGTCTCTGGTTATGGTTCAGATCTCCCAGACAATCACCTGGGACCCATGAGACATGAGGGCCAAGGTCACCTGGTACATGTTCCATAGAGGGGTCTGCTTTTCACCAAAGTTGTTTCAGTGCACAGCAGTGTGTTTAAGCATTTGCAGGCTATGGGTGTACCATACAGAATATAGTGGTAAAACCTATCTGCTACTGATTTTGTTTCTTAAATCTGGAACTTCTGGTGCAGATATCTCACTAATGAAGCTTCCAGGAGATGTTCTGTAAGTATTTGATTCATCTAGCCATCAAGCATGCAATAGTAGGTTTTAGAAATATCTGTCCTTTCGGATTACAACAGTGCTGACTCAGAAGGGAAAGGATAGAATAGTTGTTTAAAATTACCATAGCAACACCTATCTTTAACCAAATGCCATTCATAACCAGGGAAAAAATTATGATAAATCTAGTCCTAACAATTTAAAGTGATATTAAAGGCAACTTTTTTTAAAAAATAACAAACATGTCTTACTTACCTGCTCTGTGCAGTGGTTTTGCGCAGAGCAGCCCCTATCCTCCTCTTCTCGGGTCCCCCCCCGACCCCGGATGGCAATGCTAGCCCCTTCCTCCTGCCAAGTGCCCCCAGAGCAAGCAGATTGCTATGGGGGCAACCAGGCAGGCTCACTCCTGAGCACTGTCTGTGCACACACAGCTGCAGGTCAGCCAAGTCCCCTCTCTCTCCTCACTGGTTCACTGGTTTCTCACCCAAAGAGGAGGGGGAAAGTCCCAGGAAGCCCAAGGCTCTAGCTTGCACTGGATCGCAATGGGGCTTAGGTAGGTATTGGGGAGCTAGGTGGGCTGCTGCATAAAATGCATGAAGATAAAAAAAACCTTGAGCCTTTACAACCACTTTAATCTCACTCTGAGAAAGCAGCCTACTTGCTCAGTGGCTGTACCTTTTTATCTGAGTTCTAAAGAGTTCTAAATCTGATCCTACAGAAATGTAGGCCAACTGTTTCTAGTTTCTGAACACTACAACCTGAAGTATTCTGAGAGGCTGCGCAGCAGAAGATCAAGCTGCTGTCTCACCCAAGACCAGTACTAAAATCCTGCTGAATTTGATTACCGTCAGTTACATAAAACCCAGCTTAAAGTTTAGGCATGTTTCTGGATGACTAACAGCAACTCTGTGAGGCATGAATGAGAGTACGGACTAGTGAAATGTTACATCATTAGTACCTTTGACACACATAACACATCAATAACTGATTGAGCTTGAGCGTTCAGAACCTTAAAGAGTAACTCCACTTTGGTTGAGAAAAAACATTCCTCTGTAGTTATCAATGTACATTGCATGGATTTTAACAAAACCTACCTTTTGTTATTCAGAAGAGATAGCAGTTTGTCTGTGTCCACATGCAGAGTGAATCTATATGGGAATGACGTCATAGTTATCAGTGAGCCACTGCACCTGCAGAGGCATGATTTCCCTTTGGCAGTATCTCACCAAAAATTAAATTTTTGTTGCAGGGGATGCCAAAAATCAGATTTCTTGGAAAATCAGTGAGCCAATCACACAAGCCTTCAGGTAGCCATATTGAAATTTAGTTTACAGAAAATGACAGTGCTGCAGATTGAAAAGGAAAGGTCATTTTTAATAACGTTCAATCACATTATGACTTGTGTTGCATTTGTATATACTATATTAATTTTTATTTTCTATTTTTGTTCCCGCGAAAGTGGAGTTACCCTTTAAAGTAGAAAGTCAGATATTGTAGTAGGTGCTTTCAAACCTCATTAGAAATATGTGTTTTTCACTAGTGACAATTCAAGCCTGTCTAAAGGAATGTTGAAGTCTAGACCTCTTACAGAACAAAAGACAAATGGTGAGAAGACCCACAAATTTATACCTTTGCATATTGAGCTCAATGACAAACAGGAAGCAATGCTAGATCACCTCAGTGGGGACACAGATAGGTCAAAAAATGTGACCTATTAAAATATTTTTAATGCTGTTTCCATTATTTGCTGTTTGTGATTTCTCCTTGTTTTTTGACTTTGTGACACTTCATCCAACAAAATAAAAAGAAAGCCTTTAAGAATGTGTAACTAAAGACTTGTATCTCCTCTTAAAAAAACTTTTGGCTCAACTCCAGGATCCAGGCTCCCCATTCCTCCCGGAAATCCCCCAGTGTGTATTTTATATTTCATTATTTTAGCTGGGTTTTTTTGTTATACTTACCTGTCCCAGATGTCTTCAGACCAGTAACATGATCTCCACTTTCTTTTTGTATTTTCTGTGCACCAGTAGGTGGTCCCCAATGATGCAGATAATAGCATTGACATGATACCATCAGTGCTGCTCTCTGTACCATTACACTGTGGGGTTGATTTACTAAAGTTGGAGTGTGCAAAATCTGGTGAAGCTGTGCATAGAAATCAATCAGCTTCCAGGTTTTATTGTCAAAGCTTAATTGAACAAGCTGAAGTTAGAAGCTGATTGGCTACCATGCACAGCTGCACCAGATTGTACACTCTCCAGGTTTAGTAAATCAACCCCTGTGTGTGCATGGCACCATGGGTCTATAACACTCTAAATAAAATTGTCTGAAGTTGGGTTTTAATTTGTTCTGTAAAGTGTCAATAAAGCCAATGGACTTTTTCAATAGAGGCTGCCAAATAAAAAATGCTGCCTCCATGTTCTTTTCTGTTACTACAAAACCAATTCAGTAAATACTAAATATCTGATAATTCTTCTAGTAGCTTGGACTTCTCATTCCTGCTGGAAATGCTCTGTGGGACAATCTTCACTCTGCAGCGCTGCAACCCTCCCGCACATGCTCAAGTTTTTATACTTCCTGGCAGCCGTGATTACGCACAATATCCTGTTCCCCTCAGCTCCAGCATGTCCATATGACATATAACAGCATTAGGTCATTGTTCTACTTTACCTGAAAAATATTTGTGCAATAATTATTTTTGACAACTGCAAATGCTTCAATACACTCTTCATGGTGAAAGATGGGAATACACAGCAGCTTTAGGTGACCTATTACGCTGACTTACTGTATGTGCTGCTGTGACATGTATGGGTTTACTGACACATTAGAGAAGAGATGCTTACTGTAACATACAATCTGTTCATAAAAAAGATGTTCTAGATTGGCTAGATAGTATTTTTTGTTAGAGGCTGGGTTGCAGCTGGGGATGAGTCAGCCTGGAAGTGAGGCAGGAGTTCGCCTCAGGACAAGCTGGGAGGCTCTACAGGTCAGGGCTTCTGGAGCTCTCCCACCCTTCCAGAAACCTAGAGAACTTTCTGGAAGAGGGGTGGAGGAGGGGAGGAGGCCCAGATCTGCATGTTGAGGGACCTTGGCCCATCTCCAGGCATGGGGTGGGGCATGGTAACTGAGACAACCCTTAAAAGTGGCAGAGCCTAAACAGCAGGGGGATCGGGTGGAAGATGGACTGAGAGGAAGGCTGGAGTGTGGAACCTGGGAGGGGAGCCTACCTACTTGCTGGTTGCTGGATAATAGGATCCCCACTGCCCAAAGTCTCCCAGGAAGGGCATCCTGAGCAGCAGGGAAGGAGCCAACCCAGTGAAAGACCTGAAAGTAGCTACCAAGCTGACAGGACAGGACAGTTCCCAACTAGTTCTCATCCAGGACTACTTAATTTCTAGATCTTGGAATCCCTTGCCCAGGGATACCCTGAGTGCAGCTGGGTGAAGAGGAGGATTCATCTGGGTTCTGAGGAGGTACACCAAGGGTAATTTAGAGCTCCTTAAAGAGACATTTCTACTTTTGCCGATTTACATTTTGTACAGTGTATAGGTTGCTAGTAAGTTTGTCCTCATGTTTGCAGCTCCTTGGGCATCCCATATACCCCTTTACCCCATCCAAGTTGTTAACCCCTTAATAAAAACAATTAAAAACCAGCTCAAGGACTGTTTACTGACTCTGAATGTGCAAGTGTGGAGAAATGCATGTTGCCTTGCTATGCAGATCTTAGGGGGACCCAAACAAATCCAGCGGCCCTCAAGAGGGAATTGCTACACGTTTCTTATACATTCTCCTGACATTGGCTGGACACATTTCAAATTTACACTGCTGAGATGGAAATTCATTGCATTTTTGAATGAAATTGCAATGATTGCCCATACCTCCCAACATCAGAAGCTGGGAAACAGGAACAACCTGGAAGGGAAAAAAACATAAATGTCAAAGCAAACAATTGGTGTGACTACATTGTATTAAACAGTGGGTATGGCCAAAAGGAACATGGGTACATATTGTTTCAGCCTACTTGCAGGACACACTGTACAAAATACTGAAAACCTGTACCACAACTGAGAGTTCCACAGACAAGGCTCTGATTTGGTGCTCATACCTGAACAAGCTGAAGTTAGAAGCTGATTGGCTACTATTCCAATCTCTTTGATTGTAAGCTCCAAGGAGCAGGGCCCTCCTAAGCCTCTTGTATTGAACTGTATTGTTGCTGTATTGTATCCTGTTATATTGTAAAGTGCTGAGCAAACTGTTGGCACTATATAAATCCTGGATAATAATAATAATAATAATAAATGCACAGCTGCACCTGATTCTGAGTGCTTCAGTTTTAGTAATTCTCCCCCATAGTATCCCCGTTCCCTGAAGATGACCTCTAGGACTGGGTTGAACAGGAGTGTGGAGAGGGCAGGTGAAGCTAGCCACTGTTTTTATTCTTTTTTACTGGATGGGCTAATGGTGAACAGGAAATTTTAAATTAAGAAAAAAACCTTGAAGTTACACTTTAAAAACAAAAGATAATAATAATAATTTAATTTAATTTTCAGTGTGTAAATTGTATCCATTTTTACTGGCAAACCATCAAAATACCAGCCACCCTCTTTGAAACACAGAACATTGTATGTTGTACATACTTGTTGCATTGTTAAATTTAGTAGCTCAAATGTCATTCTCTTTAGAAACCTATAGATCAGCAGTCATTAAATGGCAGACCGTGGTCCGCGAACAGCCCCAGCAGCGTTGCCGCACAGACCACCAGACCGCAATGAGAGATTTGCCGCTGAGCAGGGCGGTCATGATGGCAAAATGCTTCACGTGTGTGCCCCACCCCTTTCAGCTGACTGTCTCTCCGGCTCCCGTTCCGTGCCTGTACACAAACGTCCCAACACAGCTCCTGTCTACCCTCAAGGTAGGGTGCAGTCTTGCAGGGACACTCAAATGGGCACAACATAGAATGCGTCCATCAGAGTGCCCCTTAATATACCATGTGCCCATCAGAGTGCCCCTTAATATAAATGTGCCCATCAGAGTGCCCCTTAACATAAAATGTGCCCATCAGCATGCCCCTTATTTTGTGTTAAGGGGCACTGTGATGGGCACATTTTATGTTAAGGGGCACTCTGATGGGCACATTTTATGTTAACGGGCTCTTTGATTAGCACATTTTCTGTTAAGGGGCACACTGATGGGCACATTTTATGTTAAAGGGCACTCTGATGGGCACATTTTATGTTAAGGGGCTCTCTGATGAGCACATTTTATGTTAGGGGCACTCTGATGGGCACATTTTATGTTAAGGGACACTCTGATGGGCACATTTTATGTTAAGGGGCTCTCTGATGAGCACATTTTATATTAAGGGGCTCTCTGATGAGCACATTTTATGTTAAGGGGTACTCTGATGGGCACATTTTATGTTAAGGGGGCACAAATGGGCGCATACTGTGGAAAGGGGCACTCTGATGGGCACATGTGATGGAAAGGGGCATTCTGATGGGGAATATGATGTTAAGGGGCAATCTGATGGGGAAATATGATAGAAAGGGCTACTTTGAGTGTAAGGGGTCACTCTGACAGGGAAATATGATAGAAAGGGGTACTTTGAGTGTAAGGGGGCACTCTGACGGGAATACCTGATGTAAGATGGCAATGTGATGGGGATACCTGATGTAAAGGAGCACTCTGATGGGCACACCTGATGTAATGGAAATACATGATGTAAAGTTGCACTCTGATGGCGACACCTAATGTAAGGGGGCACATTGATGGTCACACCCTATTTGGACCTTGGCCAGAAGAACATTTTAGTGACTGGACCTCCTTGAATTTTAATTCAATACCCCTGCTATAGATTATGAGATGGTTTGAATTTTAAAGTGGATTGAGTTGTAATATAGAAAACTGCCACCAGGGTACACTGTTCTACATCACATATTTCTATAGTCTTGAATGCATTTTGTCCTCCCCCTTGTGCTTAGATCTTTGAAAAGAATACACATTTTCTGCATGTTTGCACTCACTAGAAAGTACAGGGCTAGAAATAGCATCATAAACCCCCCCAAACATGTTTGCCTGAAAATGTGGATATATAGAGAAAAATATACCTGAATGAAAACAAAGCCCCTTTCCCCTTCTGGCTATGTATTATAATAACAATTTGCTAGGAAATAGTTAACTAATCCTTTATGCGAGGAACTGACTGCTGTGCTCTTCATAATAAATGATATTTTATGTCTGCACATCTTAGACAGCTGGTTGCTTATCATCCATAATCTGCCAGGTTTTCTGTTCTCTGCTGGCTGTGCATTAATGCTCCGCTACCTTATATGACATGCTGACCTACTTCTGCGGAGATCAGAACGGCTCATCCAACTTAAAGAAAGCCGCAGGGGGCCCAGATCGTACAGTATGTGAGAGGTGAAATGAGGTAACGGGGATTCTACTGCAAAACATTCATTGTGCAGCTTCTGTTCTCAATAGACTCATGACAGACACAATAATTCTATAGGCAGCCTATGGATTTGTTGGAAAAGCATGCTGTTTTCTCACATAAAGCTATTTCTGGTACACGCAAGCACATTACAAGAACTCAAGAAATGTTAATAATTTTCTCTGGAATGAGACATATTTATCGTGGTTCAAAACACACCTACATTTAAAAGAAGCCGTTATGGACAGCGGTCTGTACAGTCTATCAGAAAAATAGTCCTTCAGGTTTATAATTTGGTGCCTGATTGTCAAAGGGAGATAAAGGGACTAAAAATGTACAAATATTTGTTACAGAGCATAAAGAGATGGTAAACACCCTGGGCCCACTTTAGTCTATGTGGTTGAGTCGGGGTGGACTGACAACTCCTGGGGCCCCCGGGCAATAGGAAATCATGGGGCCTCTGTGTCCTCGCCCACACTCAAACCACACCCTGAAAAGCCTATGAAAGGTACCAGGGGCATCTCATGGGGCCCCCTACTGACCCCGGGCCCTCGGGCACTGCCTGAGTGGCTAAATGGTCAGTCTGCCCCTTGGTTGGGTGCAATCCTAGATTGTAAGCTCTAATGAGCAGGGCCCTCTGTTTCCTCTTGTACCAAATTGTATTGTAACTGTAATGTCTACCTTCATTTTGTAAAGCGCTGCGCAAACTGTTGGCACTATATAAATCCTGTATAATAATAATAATACTTTCCACAATTTAACCACATTTTTTATTTTTAACCCATTTTTTTTCAATTTCAAACAACTGCTTTGGTGAAATTTGTTTTTTTTTTAATTTGGGGGGTGGGAGGAGATATATGGGGTAGTTTTGTTTTTGATTAATTTAGTGTTTTTGTTTTTCTCGTTTTTTGTGTTTGTAATTTCTTTGTGTGAAAGAAAACAAAACAATGAGGTTAATGTGGGATTGTTTTTTGGCAGAATGGCTCCAGGATAGTTGAAGGGAGCTTCTGTAACCATTTGGAGCCTTTAAATGCATATTGCACCTTTAACCAAAATGATTGCAGGTTGTCAAAATGTTGCCTTTTACCCCCTATACGAAGCAGGCAAATTATTCTGGGTAAAACTCAGCTGAAGACAGAAAAGCAAACATGCAAAACAGAGCAAGATGCATTTTGAGTTCCATTGGGGGGGCATTTACTAAGTCTGGTGCACCCAGAATCTGGTGCAGCTATGCATGGTAGCCAGTCAGCTTCTAACTTTAGCTTGTTCAGCTTTGACAATAAAATCTGGAAGTGGATTGGTTCCTATGCAGTGCTGCACCAGATTTTGCATGTTCCAGTTTTAGTAAATCTCCCCATTGTGTCTACGTGAATGGCCTTTGCAGTCATTCTAGTTGTCAATAAAACAAACTACGGTAGTTACAATGCAGAACATAAAGCCTCAGGATCCATGCCAATAGGTAGACCTGATGAGGTACAAATAGATCCTATAAATGTTCCTTGGGCCGCAGCAGGATACATGTAGTGGTAGCTGGACATTTCTGTTTGTTCTTAGCCCAAATTTAACTGAAGAATAAGATGAAATTGTAAGTATTAGGCCACTGTAACTGTGCAGAAGAACACAAGGTGTAGCATTCTGCAGCACAAGCCAGCGTGCTGACCACTGTTCTGACCTACTATTAAACCCTAGGCTCATTTGCAGAGATAAATCAAATCTTCTTATGCAAAGAGATAATTGTATCTAATTTACTGTGTAATGTGTTCTCTTCAAATATCCAATCAGGAGCATAAAAATTTAAACATTTACGTTCTCCTTCACATGATTGGATACTGAACACTGGTGAATTTCATGAGCTTCAATGCACTTTTGCTGGCTTCACACTTTAGTAAACCAAGCCCTATGTTTCAGAAAAAAATCTAAGTCAAAATATAGTAGGGATATTACTTCAAAGAAGATGTATGGTCCATAGAAACTCATTAGTCTTCTATTGCAGGCTGATAAATGAAAGTATACCATTGTTGTTTGCTTGGATTGTGATTCTTTCTGTCTTTTTTTCCTAAATGGAAAATTTTAATATATGCAACATACACCAGTGGAAGCACCAAGGAGCCCATAGCAGTCAATCAGATTTCAGATGATTGATTCTAATCACTAAAAGGGTCATTCAGATTGGTTGCTGTGGGGAGCGCCATTGTAACTGAAAAATAATTCAATATAGGACATATAATGGAAAATTAATCCATTTTAATATTGGACATACTTAGCACTCCTAGGCCAAGGTTTCTTTTTTACCACTCAATTCCCCTCTTTATCTGTGAATGAATTTTTCTGGGCTTTGAGGTGGATATTATAATGCAGAAATGTGCTATATGAAAGTGTTATTCTACATACTCTGTATATAGGTACCATGGATTATACTGATAGAAAATGTACCATCGGTGACCACTAGAATTGCTAGTTTCTCAGAGACAAATGCTGGCCCTATGGTCTTTTTTGTGTTAATAACTTTAAAAGCAAGTTCCATTTTTTTTCTGGCTCGGGAGAAATCCTAGTGAACACCCTTTGCACTTTTCTCTATGTGGGGCACATAATAAGTATAAAGAAATAGACCAAGAGAATTGGCCATAAATCTGTATATACGGTAATTCATTAAGTATCCAAAATTAATTAAAAAACTGCAGAGGAGAAATGTCCAAATGCCATGTCCAATATAAATAGCAAGTAATCAGAGTCCACCTTGTACTTGTCTAACTTTAGCAAAGTTCATTCTGGTTGGATAATATAGTTTACTGAACTTTGCATGTAATGCTTTTCTCCCTATTGCTTATTGAAAAAGGTAAAAGGTGGTATTTGCTTTGTTTTTGCATGTGGACATTTATAATTTAAAAATGTAAATACTATGTAGTGCTATGGCCACTAGATTTATACAGTACGTGTTGTTGCCAACTTCAAAGGCTACAACAGACAACAACATGAAGACAGCTGACAAAAGGTGCTCTGAGCCCTCTTTATGAAGAAACTGCTTAGTGTACAATGAGTCTCTTTTAAGTGATATATATATCAACTTGGTTGGTAGATCATTCTTACATTTTGTTTTTATGATAAAATAATAGTACATCCTGTCCTAATTTCCCTATTTCCCAGAGGAAGGTATATGAATTTTGCTATGCCTATGTCCAACCAAACTCCTGTATTGCATGGTTTTTAAAGTGTTACTAAACCCATAACAGTAAAATCAGTCTGTATATGCAGTAAAGCATGCTTGTTATACACACTGTGGGACCTCAGAGGTTAATCCTCTGCACTGTGTAAAAAGGCTGTTTGATTCTTTCTTCTTTGCCCCTCCTCTTGTTGAAATAACCACCTGATACAGATTGAATCTGTAGTCACATGCACATGCTCAGTTTGGTGTGTATTGCTAGAGGTTTTTTTTGTTGTTGTTGGGAGAGTGCATGTGATCAGCACAGGGCCAATCAGCACTGTCTAGACAGAGAGACAGAGGTTTCACATCCCCCTAGAGCAGAAAGAAAACCCCTACATGCTTTAACCAGTGCTCTGCTGAAGTCACAAGACTGCTCTAACTGCTGATGAGAAAAGGTATTTAGCAGTTTATATTTACTAAAATAATTGCATTTCCATGTTCTGTGTACTGTGGGAGATCAGATATAGTGAATGCAGGGTCCGGGGTTTAGTAACACTTTAAGTGTTCAATAATGGGAATAATATATCTAGTAAATGTTTCCAGGTTAATATTGCACCATAGTATATTGCTGTTTTTATGTTAGAAGAAAATAAAGAGTTTCCAAAGTCCTGAATTATGTCCGTGACTATGTATTTTACAGCTGAGTGGGTTCCTGTGAGATTAGAAAAAAAAGTACACCTGGTTTATAGTTTGGCTTTTGGCACCTGCACAGTTCAGAAATCTATTTTCAATGTGCTGTAGCAGATTTCCTCTTGTTGGGAACTTTGGTGTAATAAAGCACATTTTACCAGCTGTGTGTCTGTTTGTTCTAATACCAGGTGGCACTGCCTTGCCATACGCAGATCGTTCTATTTTTAACATTTCCCTTGATTACTGTTCTGACTCTCTAATCGTGTTCTGCACAGAGCCGCTCTAACCCCATTATTTGAGAAGCGTGATCTTATCTCATGCTAGTTTAATTTGATATTTAAAATATCTTGCACTTGCCATAAATTGGGCTGTCAGCATATACAGGCCAGCCTAGTCAGCATGCGATTGTGTACTGATATGTAAAAGTCATCATGTCTCTATTGCTCTTCCTCCCAGGAGGTGAGGTGAAGGATTTTCGGTATTGTAACATTTAAAGGGAATCTGCCACAAAACTAAGGACCTGTGTGATTAAGCTCTGGCAAAAGCAGCCATTCTATGACTCAGGCACCATATGCTAGTTTTGAAGCAAATATGCAAAACCTGCCCTGTAGGTGTCAGATATTGCTTTTTTTAGCAGTTGTCATTAATATTCTTGTAATCCCAGTTGTAAATATCTCTGGATATAGTTATAGTACTGTTGACTTTGATAACAAGTACCATTGGTGGTCAGAGACGCTCATTATTGCAACCATGCCTGATTCTTTAGGCTATATTTCTTGGTTGTCTCCAACATGCTAGATCCTGGAACTCTGACTGACTGTAGGGGAGGCACACATCTCCTAACTTAATGTTCTTAGGGATATTTCTGTCCGCCTATGGTCACCCTCAGGACCAGGAGAAGCATGCATATTATCTGTCCTTTGTGGTAGGGTCATGCCAAATGGAGTGAATTCCATTAGTGATATTCAGTGATTGTGAAGCTGGCAAAGTTTCATAAGTGACATAAAAATTACTGCTAGTATGCATGCGGTGCTCAGGTGTGGATGGGGAGTGAACAATTGCACCCCTAGAGGCTTCCAGAGGCATATGCCAAAGCACAGTATTGGCGGTAAAGCAGCATTCTCTGTAATGAGAGGCACTTCTCCACACAGACAGTAGTTTAACTCTTTGGATTCCATGGCACAGTCCTTTAGCTTTGTACACTGTACACTAGAGATAACAGCTCTCATTACATTTCTGTGCAGCATTTCTGTGCCAAGTGATGTACACCAGACTCCACCAGCCCAGTTACCTGTCACCTCATTCCAGTGACACTGATCCATACATTTACCACTTGACTCACTTGACTCTACTTGAGATTAAACTTGAATCCCAGGAAGTTCAACACTATTCAGAACCTGTGCTTACTTAACCCTGAGGCCTCACTCTATTTTCTATGACGTACAGGCTGGCTACTATACACACATAGACACTAGTACTATAGTCATTGTTAAAGGCAATAAAGCCTTCTCTGGTAAGCTTGACCATTCAGTAGACACTTTATATGGAATCTTCTCATGTTTTGTCTTGTTCCCTGGTGCAACTCATATGTGTGATACCCCATGCATGCACCCCTTTATATATGTCAAGTAACTTCAGACAAGGCAAATATATGTAACAACAATGTCTTCACTTAAAATGTTTTAGATAACAAAGAATGTTACAATCAGCATCTTTACATCTATCCCATTCATCTTACAAAGTGCTAACTAGTGCCTCCTTGTTCCCCTGCCCATTGAGGTAGTTATACCTTTTGCATTGTGAAGAGAAAGAGAGTCCTTAAAGTCCATACAACAATTGGATAAGCCCATGACTCCATGTCCTGGAACCCCAACTGTGTTCCTGCCAAGGAGTGATCTAAAGCAAAGTGGCAACCACATGTTTAGCATAGATCCTGGCCTCTTTGCATACATTCCCTCGTTTAACTGTTTGCCCCAGCAGAGGGCTGTACCACCAAGAATCCTAGGAAAAGCTGACCAGTAGTGTTAACCCTTGACTTCCAGGAGGCACCAGTTTAAAAAGGGCAACACTACCCAAACAGTGCAACAGCCGATACCATCAAAACATATAAAAACAGAAAACACATAATGGAACAACCTTTGTGGAAGCACCTGTTTACAAGTGGAGGTTACCCCTTTGCCACTTGACAGCTAAATCTCAGTCACTATAAAAAGGCAGCAATTAGGCAACAACTCAAGAGTATGGGCAACCATGGAATAATTATGGATTATGGAAGTTCAATTCTATCCAATACAACCCCAAGAACTTAAACTATCATGTGACCGTGATAACATAAATGACTCTGCCACTGGCAAGCTGTCACCAGCAACAGGATCTTTCATTTAACATTTCAAGTAAAATCGTTTACTGGAGATCAAGCTTGTGCAGACATTTGTTATTAAATTCTGGATCAGCTGTTAATGGAGGAGTGTCTGGCTGTGCACGTTGAGTGAGAACTGTTAGTGTTTGTATATACTTTAATTTTGAGCAGCCCTGTGCCTTCTGGTTATGAATTTGCTCCCATAAAAAAGCCTAGCCACACAGGTGTTTAATTTATGACAGAGTCCCTTTCATACATACTTCATATCTATGAGCCTGCTCTAGTTTATCTAGACAATAACATATCCTGTTAGTTATGCTACACCCGCTTTATGAGTCCTTGAAGTGATAGAGCAGTGAAGAATGTGTTTTCTATTTATTGTGGTGCATAGCTACATTTAATGGTAACGTCATTCATTCATGCCCATCTAGAGCTGCCTGAAAAGGAAAAGCTTTTTAGCTACTGTTGCAGCCAGTTGTAATTTAGCATTCATCCCTTGCTTCTAGGCCTGTGATTCAGTTATGTGCCAGTGGACAAATTTTATTGTACTGACCTATTTAAATCATTTGTCTTGGTGACCACATCAATGTTTATGCAATTAAACACTGGTTACAGTTTTTGTTTGTAAAGAATAAATAGCAAAATACATTTGGTTTTTACTGCCTTAAAGCGTTTGCAAAGTCACATTTTTTTTCTTTTAAAATAGCACACATGTTATACTTACTCGCTGTTCTCCGGTCCCCTGCTGGTGCCCTCAGCTCCTTCTCTTCTCAGTGTGCCACCATAGGAAGCCACCTCCTATAGTGGCACACCTGTGGATTCACACATGAGCTGTGCTGCCTGTGTCTATAGACACAGACGGCAAGACTCTGCCCCAATCTCCACTCCCTCGTCACAGGATTTGACAGACAGCAGTGGGAAGTAATGGCTCCCTCTGCCCTCAGCAAAGCTTGTGAGAGCAGAGAAGAGAGCCACTGCAGCTGGGTACAGAGCTGGACCGAGATTGGTCAGGTATAAGAAGGGGTAAGGGGGGGCGATACACATACTTAAACCTTTTTTTTGCAGGAAATGCAAAATTTAGGCTTTTACAACCACTGTAAATTGGCCATACCCATTAATATTTTTTCATTCAGTCTCATGGTCTGAATAAGCCTGGGTTCATACATGTTTGGTACAATTTTCAGGTCTGTTTTTAGTGCCAATTTCCAAAGTAGTTGTTCAGTGGTTCAGGTGCAATTTAGATGTTCTGATGTGAATTGGCAGGGCTCAAATCATGTTCACAACGGATGACATGTGCGATTTAGAAGCGTTCCCATTTGTCAATGAAAAAGCACAGGACTCCTAAAATTCAGACTGCAGGTAAACCGCATATATGTGAACAGCCACAATAGAATCCAATGTTATTTCTACATGTCATGCTAATCAATGCGTTCTAAAATGCATCTGAATTCATACATGTGTGAACTAAGGCTAAGAGAAACCACTTGATTTCTCTATCCACACTAAACAGCATGGATGGACAAATCTGCAATGCTGGCTATTCTATTCTGTTAGCATGCACCTACGGCTGTCAGAATACCCAAGAAGAGGGCCTGCTTCTGACTGGATGCAGGTGCTGTTTGCCCAAGAATTTTCCACCCGACTCTTTTGATAAAAAACAATTACAATTTGACTTTTATTGAGACAGGTGGTCACCCACAGATCAAATTTAGGCTGATTCAGCAGGAATCATCTGAATTTCAAGCTGTGTATGAC
This sequence comes from Staurois parvus, assembly GCF_062004578.1. Classification (NCBI taxonomy): domain Eukaryota; kingdom Metazoa; phylum Chordata; class Amphibia; order Anura; family Ranidae; genus Staurois; species Staurois parvus. The sequence continues at coordinate 8,431,741 of NW_028318031.1, read as the reverse complement.
CAGCTATAGGCCTTTGCCTGCCTGACTTTTCCACACATTTTTACTTTCTTATCTCACAGATGCTACAGCAGTTGGTTAACCTTCAGCCAAAAGCACCTGGAAAGGACAAAGCATAATGTTACCATCACTATTAATATATTTTGGCACTACTAACGCCACTTACATTTACCTTTAGTGTTATTTAAACAATACTCTATTTTTTTTGTCTTCTGTGTAGATATTACATTATGTTAGCATTCTTTGTGATTTATTAGTCTACTGAGGAGTTTAAACATTGAGGACAGAAGGCAGAAAACAGGAAGTTTGTCTGGGGAACATTTGATTCTTTATGTAGGACATTATTTATACAAAACTCCGGTATGCAAATAGCAGCTGGGCTGTGTGGTTTGAACCAGTATTCAGCAATATTTAACCCTGACATGCACATGTGAAAGAAAATTTGCAATGTAGCCATTTAAAATAAGTGCTTGAAATGAAGACGTTGTACCAGAGGCGGACTGAACATTTGGAAACTCGGGCACTGCCCGAGAACCCGGGGTCAGTAGGGGGCCCCTTGAGATGCCCCTGGTACCTTTTTCATAGGCTTTTTTGAGTTTGGGTAAGGATACAGGGGCCCCATGATCCCCTATTGCCCGGGGGCCCCATGAGTTGTCAGTCCGCCCCTGCATTACACAGAGGTACACTCTCTGGGGCTATCAGTGACTCACCAAGCAGTGAAGGAACGATCATGGCAAAGGAACTTACACCTTCAAAACTACATCCATAATGGCAATTCCCACAGTTCCAACTAGACATGTTATTTTTTAAGGTAGACGGACTGCTTTTTCAATATGTTTCCTAGTGTGCAGATTGACAGCCAGTTTTTTTATCTTTAAAGATTATTCATTGCAGGTCCGGTTCATACTAGTGCTAATTCATTGAGACGTTGGTGAATGTATCCAAACAAAACATGCAATGTTTAGGTATGTAAAATATTTACTGTGTATGTGTGTGTATGTACTTACATATGTGTGTATATGTATATCTAACGGAGATCTTCCAGAGAAGTAGTGCAGACTCCAAACTGAGTTTAAGGGCTTCTTGCTCTTGTTTATTCATCTCTGTTGCCTCAAACACAAAGCAAAAGGGTTTTTCCTTCGTAGGGGACTGTGTCAGCACAATCCAGTATACGACAACACACTCAGCCTCCTGGCTAGTTATGAGACATTTTTGGGTCAGCTTAGACCTGCAGACTGTTCTGGAACCGCCTGCAGATAGTCTCTCTCTCTCCGACACACACCACATACTGCTCATCCTAGAGAAAACTTAAGCTATGTCTCAGGTGGGGAAAAAGGTGTCATCTGTACTTAACCCCCTGCCTACTGCTAGACAAACCTAAAACTATACGTTTATCCTATACAGTGCCAAAGTTGTTATATTGCAAACGGGACAGGCTCAAATTGCATTGACAGCAGAAAACCATTTCATTCTGCAAGGCAATAAATAAACACAGTTCAATGTAGGAGAACTTTGTACAGCAAGTACAACAAGCAAAACATCTGCTTGTTCAAGCAACTCTCAGGTCAGTTTTTGACTAACAGGGTGCCTCATAATGTGTTCCCAAGTACAATAAGGGACCACTTGTATTTTTTTAGTGTTCTGTCAGCCCTCAGCCTTCACCCAGCAGCAGAGAGTGAGAGACCTGAGCATCAGTCAGCTCACACATAAAAAAAGGCCTGTGGACAGTTGCAACTAATTATTCAGGTCTGGATAAAAGGTAAGATGTGGATCTAGGGATGGAGGTTTTATCTCACCTGAGGCTCTACAAAGCATCCAGGCTCCAGGACCTATTCTAGAATCTATTAAGGTTCTGAAAAAACAAATAATTTTTCTTCATAACAGACACAAACCATAGAGCCCCTCACCATGTGTATCGAGAAGCCTAGGTGACACATACAGTATGCACCCTCCACAACCCTAGGTGAAGCTTAGTGATCCTGGAGTGAATTGACGGGATATGGTCTTGAAAGACTACAGCACTATATAGTGGTTTGGTTCTGTACTTCTCTCTAACAGCACTCTTCCTCTACCTTATGTCAGTAATTCATGAAAGCGGTGTCTCCTTTTTTAAAATGTAAGTGCACTTTTATTAATTTTTAATAACTTTGTTTTTAAGCACTATGGTCCTTTTTCTGCATCTTTGAGCATTGTCACTGGGGGGGTCTTTCCATGGATGGTTTAACCTGCTGGATAATTACAACATAAGCTGTTCCTTATGAGCATACTGGTAGTACATGTTAGCTGAAGCAGACTGGAGATTTGCCATTTCTGTGTCCATTACTAAGCACCTTGCTGGATCCTGTTATTAATAAGATGTGCGTTTTGACCTTTACAGTGAGGGTCAAATCTTAAGCTAAGCGTTTATCCTCAAGGCGACAGTGGCGGCTATTCACCTGGAGTGCACTATTGCACAATTTTGGAAATTTTGGACTTTTTACATATTGCACAGACTTTTGATTTTGCACCATTTTTTTCAACTTATGGTTCATGGAGTTTATAAATATATTTCTTTGTTTTAGTACTTACAAATTTATGTATTCTGTTTGTAATATTTACACTTTTGTGTCCATTTCTGGTGTTTTTATGTATTGAATTGAGAATTTAATAATTGAATTCTTAATTATTATTTACCACAAATCCACATCAACATTAATACAAATGCATCCACTATACTGCAACTTCGTTCTGGAAATCCACTTACTCTTTTGCATATGATGTCACTCAGCTCTGCCATACATGTTACATCACAAGCCATGTAACTTCGTCAAGGGAAAGAGCTGGGTGAACATTGCTTATCTTAAGTACTGCCTTAATTGATCTGTAGCAATGACCATCTTAATGAGCGGGCACCCCTGAGCACTACCCAGGGGCCCCAGGTGCATGGGGGGAATCTGCACTTTCTCTGTCCTTGTAGCTTTGTAAACATGTACTGCTTGGCCAAGTCAATCGGATCAGCAGGGGGCCCAGTAGTGTGGGGAAGGCTGCCTGTAACACTCCCCTGTCATCTAATCAGGTTGGATTGTCACTCGGGACCCTCAATATCGCCCAAGGCAGCCGAAGTTGGTGGACGGGGCTGAGATGTGGCTGCCATCTCCACTCCTCCCACAGACCCATTCACTCAAGCTGATCCCTCAGCTGAAGAAGGAGAAAGAGGAGGAGAGAATACAGCAGGCCGGGGAGTCCTCAACTCCAGCCATGCTGTAAGAGACTGAGCACACTGTTACTACATACTGCCCTAACCTGCCACTATACCACACTAACTTGCCACTATACTGTATAATCTGCTACTACACCACCACTATACCTCCCTAACCTGCCAGTATGCTGGCCTAACCTGCCCCTATACCACTACTATACTGCCCTAACCTGCCCCTATACCACTACTATACTGCCCTAACCTGCCCCTATACCACTACTATACTGCCCTAACCTGCCCCTATACCACTACTATACTGCCCTAACCTGCCCCTATACCACTACTATACTGCCATAACATGCCACTATACCTCCCTAACCTGCCACTATACAACCACTATGCTGCCCTAACCTGCTACTATACCGCCGTAACCTACCACTATACAACCACTATGCTGCCCTAACCTGCAACTACAGGGGTGTATTTATTTTGAGATAATTCCCTGGTTGTGTTTTTTTGTTGTTTCTAATCACGCCCAATACTCCCACTTTTGGTCACGGCACATGTAGTGCGCCATAGTTCACTATCTCCCTGGTAGAGGCCCCAGGGCATTACTTTGCCCAGGGGCCCGTGATGCTATTAAGATGACACCGAGTATATTATTTGAACCACGTCACGTTGCACTTATATGCATGTGAATGTGAACTGGTTGAGCATACATGCAAATACAGAGGTTGAAGAAAGCACTTTACTGAGCAAATGTTATATGTTAATTACATGAATGTTTATGTCATATATACAATAAGATATTGGAGTATACAGTATGTTAATTTGTGTTCATATACATAGAATACCAATAGTATACAGCATCACAAAGTGGTTGATTGGTTTAGGGAGTTGTGGTATTGCACTGTGCTATTTGTTTCGAATAATTTGTGGAAAAATATGCACACATTGCTCCGAGCTGTGATGTTCCTTACCTCTGTGAACATACCCTAACCTGTTTAGAAAGCCAAAGCCGTTGCAATGAACACTTTTTTTTTAATCCCATACTCCCTTTATGTAAAACATATTGTAGGTTAAAATAGCAACATTTTCTGTAGAATCACTATGATGTGTTCTTAGAAAGGATTGCTGTTCTGGAAATAAGTATTGGACAGGCCTGTAAAGTTATTCCTTCCATTGTTCTCTTCCTGTCTTTCGTTTCCTCCATCTGATATGTGCATGCCAGCCATGTTAATCATATTCGAGGGAAAAAACCAAAGGGCGTATCAACACATATTTGGGAAATTTACAATATAAGATTTTACATGACCAGTATAAAGTGAGATACATGAAATAGAAAGGTTGTGTATCCACATGTAAACAAATAACTGACTTGACTGAACAATGTTCCCCTCACGTTGGGGACAGTGCCTTTGTATGGCATGATAAATGGTATAAGAATACAGAAACAAACCTGAAACAACCAATATCTGCCCAGCTGCTGCTGAACTGAACTCCCTGTGTAGTGACAGAGCATGCTGGGATGTGCAACTATACGATATGCCATGGTTTCGCATTACTTGATTTGTACTACTTTCTTCGGCCAGTTCAATAGTGAACTAAGACTAAGATTGTCCAAAGTTACTGCTCTGATGAACCAGCAATCAAGCTGCTGCCCATACAAGGCCTCTAAAATCATAATACAGAAAATTGGTGAATAACATGTATTATTATTTTTTATTGTGTTTGAACTGTTTATTGTATATGTACTTTACAAATGCCCATAGCACTGCCCTCAAAAGACAAGAGTAGCTATTGTGCTGCATTATTACTGACATATATTCACCATATACTAGCAGTTCATGGTGCAATAAATACCATCATTCAAACACATTAACATATTGTCAGTTATATACCAACTTATTATTTTGTGATGTCCTCATCAATGTCATTTGCTTCAGCCAATTAGAAATGTCCATGAATTAATTATGTGCAAAGTGCACTTTTAAAATATCTTGGGTGCTCTAAAATCTAACACCAAAGCACCTTAACACTTTTATAGACCCTTCCCATATTGGATTCCCTATGAGTAAATATTTCCCTGCATTCCTACTCCTCATTATACGGCCCTGCCCAGAGCTGCAGAGCCATCCCAACAGTCCTGGCCAGGCCCTGAGCCTACTGTGCCTGCATACATGATCCCAGTTCATACATATAGGCCTCATGCACATGCACACAAAAAAACGCAGCTTTCAGGGGCTTTTTGATTATTTTTCACCTCTGAATACACCTGCATGTTATCTAATGTGCCCATCCATATGCAGGGGTCTGGGTGCATTTTTATGCACAGGTGTGTTTTTTCCATACAAATGTGCATAAATGCATACATGTGCGCTTATGCGTGTTAACTTACTCCAGTGGCTAGAATATATTAATATTCCAACCGATAGAATGAGTTGTTGCTCAAACGCTTTTAAACACCATACATGTATAAACACACCAAAACACTCATAAACGCAAGTGAAAAGGGTGATATAAGTGGCATTTAGATGCGTTTTTTTCTGCCAACTTTTGGCACAAAAATGTCTCTAAACTTCATAAGCCTGTGTGCATGAGGCCTATAGTGATCTTTTATCCATTTGGTGTTTGGATATAGAACCATTTGTAGAAATGAATGGGATCAGCAAAGCAATTGATTTGTCCTTTAGCACTTAGCCTGACCATTATAATTAATCCTTATGTTACCATAGCAGAGTGTGAATTTCTAATTCAAATTGATTTTAATGATAAAACTGCTCTGGCACCTGTAAAATGGTTTAAAACTAAAATTTAATCTTCATTCAGGCATTTTAATTCCCACCTGAGAATAACAGGAACTTTTTTAGGTTTGGGGAATTTTCTTTTGTATGTGCAAATGTAACGGCCAGAAAATCCCAGCGATGTATCCTTTATTTTCATACTAATGTATCCAACATTTCTTGGAACAATCCCTGAATGATTTCAGTCCCATTTCTTCCTCCTAACCCAGTTAAGAACAGATGTTTCCCATATTTCTTGTCTATGTCAAGTTTAGCAGGTTGTGTTGCTTATGCTGTTACACTCTACATTTTATGTTACAAAATAGATTATTGGTCATAGGCATATCAATAATACTTGGAAAGTTATTTGTACAAATGAGTTGCTTTGCCTGGTAGAAATATGCCCACATGATCTACAACATGGAAATGATTTATGTTTCATATGTGACAATATTTGTAATTACATGTTTTTGGGAATTTGGAACTCTGAAATAAACGGATCACCATACAGTAGGACTATGAGATACAATAAGCATCTGTATATATATTTTTTATAAATATACATTTTTACATATCGTGATGGAGTTATCCTTATCTTGCTGGCCCATTTCTGAGTGGCGATTATGCTTTAACACTTTCAAGTTGGAGTGGTTGCATCCAACACACTGTCATAGTTAGTCATGGTTCGCGATATAGTTTGAATAGAGGACCTAAAATATCACTGCTACTACATAGCCAGTAGTCAAGAGAAAAAAATGTCAATAAACTTCCAGCTGCAATAGAGGTGACTATACTGTCACCACAGAGGCAGTTAAAAGGTTAAAAGACTATAAACTTGTAATTTCTTTAAACTATTTTGAAGTTTTCTATTTTAACATTAAAGGCCTGAACATTTCTTTAAAGTTTTGTTTTGCGTTGTGTAAATTTTGTGCGTAAATCTGCCTATTATTGCTATTTTATATATGACCTCTATGACATCTTTATTTGAGTACAAAATATTGTTTTGATTATCATCTCAATGCAATTCCCTCATCACACAAGCAGCAGCGGTGCTTCATAGTATTTGATTTAATAATTTGATAATTACTTGAGTATTTAATTACGCTGAGTTATTTCTAAAGCTTTTCACAACAGATGACTTTTGTGTTATTACTTTATGTCAGAGCTAGTAAAATGATGCAACGTGTTAGTTATAGATAGCAATAGGAAAGTGAAAATATAGGCAATGCTTTATATTTTATAGTTCACGCTTTCCAGAATGCAGGGTTTGCACTGTAAAATATATATTTAGTTAATGAGAGGTATTTAGTATATTATCATTGTTGTCTACCCAGATTGTGGGTTTGTGTGTGTTTGCCCTGACTATGGGTGTGTGTATGCATCTACCTAAACTGTGGGTTTGTGTGTGTAAGGTGAACCAGATTACTGGCATCAGGAAACCAGTGCAGACTTGTGCTCATGCTCATGCACACATGCTCATACTTCTAAGCAAAAGGGCAATGTTATTTATACCATTCCATTTAGCCACACACGCACATGCACGTGCGCACGCATAGCAATTAGTGTGCACACATGGTGCCTATTGGCCTATTTAAACTGAGCTTCCATTATGAGAAGTTGCTAGATGGTCTTCAGCTTGTACCGGAGTCTTGATCCGCTGCTCTTGCTTACCCGCGTATAACCTGGCTTTCCCCTGACTTCATCTCCACTCCTACATCTACTTGTTCATCTGATTATTCTGACCATGGCTTGTTTACTGGACTTATCTTTGCTTGCTGATCTTGTACTGCTTTGCCCAGCTGTTACTAACCCTGGCCTGTCTGCTGGACTTGCTCTATCTGCTGATTTGGTCCCTTGCAACCCGGTTGCCACTTACTGCTGCCTGCCTCCTGGTCCTGCTTCTGTCTTTCTGTTCTGGTGCCTAGCTGTTTCAGCATCCTGTCCTGAGGACTGCAAATTCCAGTTCTACTTAGACCGTACATGACTGTCCAGCTACTCTGGCACTTGTGCCATTCCATTTCTCTGCACTCTTCACCTTCAGGAGTGTTGGGTAGGAGGTACAAGAGATATCTTCACAATGTTCTGTCTTCACCAGGTACATGATATAATGTAAGGTCCCTGACTCGCATTCATACATACACATACTAGGGCCAATTTAGAAAGGAGCCAATTAACCTACCAGCATGTCTTGTGGAGTATGGGAAGAACCCGGAGTGCCCAGAGGAAACCCACCCAGGCACAAGGCACTCCTTTGACAAAAGTTAATTGAGCAATGGACTTCTGTTGAATGAAGAGCAAGCATATGCTGCTCAAATTTTGGCAGAGCCAGCATCAGTCGAAATGTGTGCAGTGTGTGGCCAACTTAAAATTCTGCTGCAACAAAAGAATGAGACTACATGACAGTGTAACGGCAGTGCCAGGAGCTCCAAATAGCGCTCACCACCTAGTATCATCACAGACAATAGCCACTAGTTGATATAGCCAACTACTTACCAGTTAATACATTTGTTTACATGAAGTAATGATTTTTAAATATTAACTTGTTTTTATGTCCCACTTTTTAGAGAGTGAGATGGTGTTGTCTGCCCAACAAGCAAATATCTTTCTACAGAAATGAATATTGTTCTCGCCATTTCCACTTATGTAGTGCTTTTATGTTTTCTTTGTGTTGGAAATGACTAATAGTCAGCCAAGTGTTGTTTTCTCCTATTTCTTAAATATAGCTTTCTCCTGTCATGTTGTTTTTTTGGAAGTCAAATAAGGGTGTCAGAGTAGGTTATTTTCTGAGCATCTTTTAGCAATAAATGGCTCTCAATTCTATTATCTCAGAGGATGTCACTTTTTCCTATGTTCTCTGAATGGTAGAAATGTTCTCTGAATCAGCTGTTAAGCGTCATTACCACCCATTGGCACATTATACCTATACAGGAGCTCGGTGTCTTCTAGATAATTTTCGTCATTAGAGTTTGGCATTAAAAGAAGAATAACAGTTTCAGAAAGGTAGCTGAAGACTACATCCTGGCTTTAATTTCACCAAGAAACTTTTTGTTATTACTGAAATATCAAGGGATAAGCAAACAGGTGATTCTCCCTTCTCTTTCATTGACAGATTATGCATATTGACTCAATGGCATTTTATTAGGTTCTGCTAAGTAAACAGTTTTATCGATATTTATTTAATCAAAGTGTACCCTATTGAAGTGTATGGGGAGGCAAATATCTTGATATTTAATTTTGGCCATTTCAAAGCTAATAGGAAAAGAATTATCAAAAAAGGACACAGGGAGATGGCCACCATACAGCAGATTGTGACTTCAAGGGCAACATGAGATAAATACCAACTCTTTAAAATACATAATTACATGCTTGGAATATGCCTTTAAAGATGTTTCAAATAGCAGAAGTTTTTTTTTTTTACTTACTGGATTCTCTGCATTAAGGTAAAATAACCTTCTGTGTGCAACTCTCCCCACAGCCCCCCCTCCGCCATTATACTTACCTGAGCCTGATCTCAATCCAGTGCTGTGCCTAAGAGAAGGGCTTTCTCTCTCTCCTCATCGGAGAGAGAGACAGCAGTATGAGGCACTAGCTCCCGCTGCTGTTATTCCCAGCTAGTGAGCAGAGAGTGGGGGTAGGGCCAAGTTGCGCTCTGTGCGTCAATGTGATCAAGCCCACACAAGTGCGCCCATAAGAAGTGGCTTGCTATGGGGGTACTCGGTAGGGGGGAGAGATCAGAAGTGGAGGCGGTGGCCCCGGGAAGAGGAGGATAAGGGCTTCTCTGTGCAAAACTATTGCAAAGAGCAGGTAAATATAACATATCTGTTATTTAGAAAAAAAATACAGGTGAAACTCAAAAAATTAGAATATCGTGCAAAAGTTCATTTATTTCATTAATGCAACTTAAAATGTGAAACTAATATATGAGATAGACTCATTACATGCAAAGCAAGATAGTTCAAGCTGTGATTTGTCATATTTGTGATGATTATGGCTTACAGTTCATGAAAACCCCAAATCCACAATCTCAGAAAATTAGAATATTGTGAAAAGGTGCAATATTCTAGGCTCAAAGTGTCACACTCTAATCAGCTAATTAAGCCGTAACACCTGCTTTCCTTTCCTCAGGTTTCCTGAGCCTTTAGAGGATTGTAAGGAAAAGGCCATTCAATAGTGTTGCTGCTGGTGCACCTTTTTCTTCCACACTTTTCCCTTCCACATAACTTTCTATTAATGTACTTTGATACAGCACTTTGGGAACATCCAACTTCTTTTGCAATTACCTTTTGAGGCTTTCCCTCCTTATGAAGGGTGTCAATGATGGTTTTCTGCATAACTGTCAGGGAAGCAGTCTTTCCCATGATTGTGATTCCTACTGAACCAGACTAAGAGACCATTTTAAGTTGCATTACTGAAATAAATGAACTTTTGCACGATATTCTAATTTTTCGAGTTTCACCTGTAGGTTTACAATCCCTTTAAGCTGTATGTGATGCCACAGAACAGTATAATTTTTAAGGACAGCTTCAACAATACCATTATCTGGTATTCCACATTTTGGATGTGTAATTTACATTTAGCTTGGCTTATCTATAGCAGCTTTTAGGTAATTTTGGCTGTCTCTACCATTTCCCATATCCCTGTATCAGGGGCAGACTGACAACTCATGAGGTCCCCGGGCAATAGGGGATCATGGGGCCCCTGTGTCCTTGCCCAAACTCAAAAAAGCCTATGAAAAAGGTACCAGGGGCATCTCATGGGGCCCCCTACTGACCCAGGGCCCTCGGGCAGTGCCCGAGTTTCCAAATGGTCAGTCCGCCCCTGCCCTGTATATTGTTATTGTTAAGATATCCATCTAAAAGTTTTTGGAAAATATCCACACTCCTGACACCACCAGCTGTGGAAGGCAGTTCCGCCCTTACCGTTCTAACAGTAGAACCCCTTACACAGTTTAGGATTAAACCACTTCTTGATCAGCTTCATTCCACTGTTTTCCTTATGCTAGAATCACTATTTAGATGTCTATATATTGTGATCATATCTTCGCTTAAGTGTCTTTTCTCTAGGGAGAATAAGTTTAATGATTGCAATCACTCCTCATAACTGAGGTCCTCCAGCACCCTTATCAGCTTTGTTGTTCTTCTCTGAACTCTCTCCTGTTTAAGCACATCCTTCCGGAGGACTTGTGGCCAAAATTTTAAAGCATATTCAAATTGTGGCCGAACCCGAGTTTTCTAAAGTGGTAGAAATATAGCTTTATCTCTTGACTAGATACCCTTTTTTAATGCATTCTTATAGTCTACTAGCCTTGCTTGCTGCAGCTTAGCATTGCATGCTACTGCTGTGCCTGTGATCTACTAGGACCTCCAGATCCTTTTCAATCCTCACTTCCTCCAAAGGTTCTCCCCCTAGTGAGTAACTTGCATTCATATGTTTAGCCCCCAAATGCATTTTTCAATATTAAACTTAATGTAGTTTCCCACCCCTTTATGTTATCCAGGTCTTCTTATAAACTTTCTATATCCTGCTGTGAAGTTATTACCCTGCTTAGCTTTGTATCTTCAGCAAATATTGAGATTGAACTATATATACCATCCTCTATATCAATTATGAACAAATTAAACAGAAATGGTCCCAGGAGAGAGCCTTGGGATACCTCACTTACAACTGCAGACCATTCAGAGGATACTCAGTTTATCATGGCCAAAGTTAAAAAAGTTATAGATAATAAGAAAAGAGTTTTTATTAAATATAAAAATGAAGGAACGCTATCATCATTAAACATTACAAAGCATATAACAGAATATGCAAACAGGACACAGCCCCATATGATCCACATTGGCTCACAATTGATATGATCCAGAAATATTTAGACAGAATAAGGTGAATAAAGCCCCTGGACCGGATGGTATACACCCATGGGTCCTTAAAGAATTGAGCTCTGTCATTTCAAAGCCATTGTTTCTCATTTTTAGGGACTCTTTAATGACATAGTACCACTGAATTGGTGTAAGGCCAATGTGGTGCCAATATTTAAAAAGAGGTCAACATTTTTACCAAGTAATTATAGACCTGTTAGTTTAACTTCTATAGTTGGGAAGATACTGGAGAGTTTAATAAAAGACCACATAGATGAGTTCTTGCTGGAAAAAAATATTTTAAGCAACAGACAATATGGATTCATGAAAGACAGAAGTTGTCAAACAAATCTGATTTCTATTTATGAGGAGGTGAGTAAAGCCTTGGACAGAGGGGTGGCTGTGGATGTAGTATACTTGGATTTTGCAAAAGCATTTGGCACAGTTCCCCACACATGGCTAATGTGTAAGGTAAAGTCTACGGGCTTGGAAAAAACTATATGTAAATGGATAGAAACTGGCTAAAAGATCGTATTCAAACAGTAGTGGTTAATGATTCATACTCTAAAGGGTCTAGGGTTGTTATTGGTGTACCCCAGGGTTCAGTGTTGGGACCATTACTTTTTAATATATATTTATAAACAATATAGGGTCTGGGATTAAAAATCCCATTTCAGTCTTTGCAGATGACACCAAGCTATGCAGTGGAATAACGTCCTTACCGGATGTCTCCAACTTGCAAGCCAACCTTAATGTACTGTTTAATTGGGCAACTATGTGGCAAATGAGGTTTAATGTTGATAAATGTAAGGTTATGCATTTAGGGGCTAAGAATATGCATACATACTAGGGGGAGTGCAACTGGGAGAATCAATGGTGGAAAGGATTTGGGAGTCCTGGTAGATCACAAACTTAATAATGGCATGCAATGCCAAGCTGCGGTTTCTGAAGCGAGCAAAATCCTCTCTTGTATTAAAAAAGGTATAGACTCCAGAGAGAGAGAGAGATATCTTTTTACCCCTGTACAAATAATTAGTAAGACCTCATCTGGAATATGCAGTTCAATTTTGGGCACCAATTCACAAAAAAGAATATTGGGGAACTGGAGAAAGTACAGAGAAGGGCAACCAAACTGTTAAGTCGCAAGGAGGAGCTCAGCTATGAAGAAAGATTAGAGGAACTGAATTTATTCTTTGGATCATGCTTTGCTGTGTTTTTTGCCTTCCTCTGGATCAACTGTGGGTATAGGATTATAAATTTTTTTTTTTTTTAATGGTTGAACTGGATGGACTTTTGTCTTTTTTCAGCCGGATTAACTATGTAACTATCACCAACCTCTGGATACACTTCTGTCTCCTTTACTATCCAGGTACATACACTATCATCCATGCCAACAGACCTCAATTTGTAAATTAAGCATTTATGGGGATCTGTATCTAATGCTTTGGAGAAATCCAGATAAAGCATTTTTGCAGGCTTTCCTCTATCCAGATTATAACTTACTTCCTCATTGAATATTAAAAAATTGGTGTGGCAAGAACTATCTTTCATAAATCCATGCTGGTTGCCACAAGTGATGCTATTTCTAGCAGCGAATTCTTGCATATGGTCCCTTCTCGTCCCCTCAAATACAATGCCAATTCCCAAAAATTTGAAATGCTGTGAACACTATGTAAAATGTACATAAAAAAAGAATACAATTGCAAATCTCACAAACCTATATTTTATTCACAATAGAAAATAGAAAACCTATCAAATGTTTAAACTGAGAAAATCTATCATTTTTAAATTGACAGCAACAACGTTTCAAAAAAGTTGGAACAGGGCAACAAAAAGCTGGCAAAGTAAGTGGTGCTAGCAAGGAAGAACTGGAAAAACATGACTGCATTCTGTTTTTATATAGATTTTACACAGTGTGCAAACTTTTTTGGCATTGGGTTGTACTTTACATACTATTGATGTTAGGCTCACTGCTCTGTAGTTTCCAAGTATATATCTTGCCCCTTTTTTGTATATTAGTAGCACGTTAGTTTTTTGCCAATTGGCTGGTACAAATCCAAAAACAAAGCTGTTCCTAAAGATTAGGAATAATGGCCTTGCTATAGCATGGCTAAGCTCTTTGAGGACTCTTGGTCCTTGTGATTTTCTCACATTATTTTTTTCAAGTCTTTCTTTAAACACTGGCTTCTATTAGCCACAAGGTAGATTTTGCACTGTGTTTCTTACAATACAGTCCTGTTTATTATATCCTTCTTTTTCCCTTTGTAAAAACTGAGGAAAAGAATGTATTTATTACTGTTGCCTTCTCCTTGTCATTTGTAACCAATTTCCTTTAATTATCCTTTATGGGGGCAATATGCTCTGACTTAGCCTTTTTACTATTATTATATTTAAAAATTTGGGGAGGGGGGGGGTTTACATTCCTCTGCTATGTGTTTCTTGTGGTCTATTTTAGATGCCCTGATCACATTCTTACATTTCTTACTGCATTCTTTTTAGTGTTGGAATGCTGATGAGACCACTCGGCCTTATATTTTTTAAAGGACAGTTTTTTTCTCATTGATATGCCATTTTACACTAGAAATTAGCCACCCAGGTTTAACTTTAGTTTTTTTTATATATTTGTTGCCCATGGCAATGCACTGGCTAATGCCATTACTTAATATGTCCTTAAAGTGGAAGTTCAGGCTATTCCTAACTAAGCTTAATCCGGCTCCCACCACATTCCAAATCCTTTTCCAACTACCCTGTAGTTGCAGCATCAGAAGATAGGAGAGGAGAAATCACAGAAAATGGCTGTGTGGTGACACCTACAGACTCATTATGGCACATCTGTTGCTGGCTGTCCCTCCTCTGCCCGGGAGCTGCCACTGGGAGGCAATTATGTTATTCAAAAGGCTTCCAGCTCCTCCCTTGTCCCATTAGCAATGTCACCCTTTTGGATTTACTAGCAAATTATTCAGAACACACAGGCACACCCTTCCCCCTCTTCTAACCTTCCTGTTCCTCCAATACAGCAGGGACCCCTGGACAGTTGCAAGCCAATCATGTGAGCTGTCAAACCAGGTTTCTGATGCTTGCATGATGTTGAAATCCTCCTAATAAATCAGCACTTTGAGTGTTTCCATTTTATTAACCATATTTCCAGCATTTTAAACATGCCTTTTAATTTTGTACAAGTATGTATTATTTTCTTCTTGTTTGTTTTGAGGTTGCAATAGGATTTTGTAAACATATGAACCTTGGTTTTAGGTACTCCAGTTACACTACCAATATTGCCCCTATAGCACCCTCTGACCTTTGTTCACTGCCAGCTATAGCTTCCTCAGATCCCTCCCTCCTTAAACCTAGTTTAAAAGATTCTCCAACATTTTGGCCATCTTCTCCCCCAACAGAGCTGCACCCTCCCCATTTAGGTGCAGTCCATCCCTGCTATAGTGCTGGTAACCAACTGAAAAGTAAGTCCAGCTCTCCGTTAACCCAGAACCTTCCTTTCTGCACCAGTTCCTCAGCCACTTGTTAAGTTCCCTAAGTTCCTGTTGCCTCTCTGGTGTGGCTCGAGGTACAAGCAGTATGTTGGAGGTCCTTTTTATTAACATTGCAAGTCCCTAAAATCATTTTTGAAGACGCTCCGTTGGGAAGACACTCTGCCCCACCCTGCTGCCACTCCTGAACTGATAACCCCACCATCATGCAATCGAGTGTATTTATTGAGATGTGTCAACTCAGGACTGACCTCGCTAAAGCTTTTCCTTCTACCTGCAGCTCCAAATTTCCTCTATAATGGCTCCTGCCATCACATGATGGGTACAGTCCAAACTCCCTTTCAGGTTCTCAATGCTGTTCACAGTCTTGCCAGTTGCTTCTTTTAGAGTTTATTATTTCAAATACAATAACCACAAATGCAGTGGCTGTACACTATGCAAGGACCTTTGTTAGGTTGCAATGTAAGAGGGAAAGACAAGGTAGGTTTCATCTTGAAATAAACATTGGAGTGTATTATTTTAGTGTTTGCATTATTTTTGAGTGTCGTAGCCCTGGAATAGAATGCAAACTTGGAGACACAGAAAGCATGTAATCTGCAGCAAACATTACAAATTTGTCAGCAGAAGTACAGCTCCTGAAACATTGTATGACACCTTTACAGTGCTGAAACATTGGAATACACAACAAACTTTGAGAAAGAGCATGGTTAAACATACAGCAAATCTATCAGCTCAAGTCCAGCTGCAGAAACTTGTGTGGCACCTTTAGAGTGCCACAACTGCAGAACAGGTGCAAACTTTGAGACAGAAAGCTGGATTTACCCTGCAGCAAACATTAGAAATACGTCAGCTGAGGTTCAACTGCATAAACATTGTGTGAGGCAACTTACAGTGCTGAAGCAGTAGAATAGGCTGCAACCTTCAAGGCACAATTCTGATTTTATCTTTCAGCAAACATTACAACTTTTGCAGCTGATAACCAGATGCAGAGACAGTGTGTGTGGCACCTTTATAATTCCGGAGTGCTAAAACAGGTTAGGAGAGGTGGCAGGAGTTTGTAAAGGTGCCAGACCAGAAAAGGTGGCAGAAGCTGGTAATAGTGGCAAACAATTACTGATTGATAATCCTGTTTCCTTAATAACAGTCAGCAATAAAAATCTAACAGCAGTTCGAACTATTGAAACTGCAAAAAAACTGCACTCTAGAAAATCTATGGCTTACAGATACAATTGATGGCTGGCATTCCACTTTAAGACTACAATGATGTGTTGATGTTTTTGAGTGTGGTAAGGATATTAGCATGCAAGCTTTTTTGGTGGCACTTACTTTAATAGTTTTATATACTTTATAAAATTCTTCTGAGTATGTCCACACATGAAGATAAATAAATGATCTTCTTTATCTAATTTTTAACCACTTGTGGTCAGGCCAATTGACATTTTTCACATATCCTCCTCTTCTCAGGTCGACACCGAAGCTCCTGGCTCACAGCTTGCTGCGGGGGCACCCAAGCAGGCCAGCTCCCAAGCTGCTGTTTTGTGTGTCCATTCACACACTAGTTTGTGTGCCTCACCCCCCCACTCTTTCATCATTGGCTTACTGGCTGTGATTGACATTAGTGGGAGCCAATGGCTCCTGCTGTCATCTCAGACAATGAGGAGGAAAAGTCCCCAGAGAGCTGCTGCTCTGGTCCACATAGCTGGATCAAGATGGGGCTCAGGTAAGTATTGGGGGGAGGGCTAGGGGAGCTGCTACACGCAAAAGATTTTTTAGAAGGTAATACATGAAGGTAAAAAACATTGGGCCTTTACAACCACCCCCTGAAAAAAAACCCACATCATAATCCCCCTCCACCAAACTTTATACTTGGCACAATGCAGTCAGGCAAGTACCGTTCTCCTGGCAACTGCCAAACCCAGACATGACCATAGGATTGCCAGACAGAGAAGCGTGATTCGTCACTCCAGAGAACACGTCTCCACTGCTCTAGAGTCCATTGGCGGAGTGCTTTACACCAATGCATCAGATGCTTTGCATTGTACTTGGTGATATGAGGCTTGGATGCAGCTGCTCGGTCATGGAAACCCATTCCACGAAGCTCTCTATGCACTGTTGTTATGCTAATCTGAAGGCCACATGAAGTTTGGACGTCTTTAGCTATTGACTCTGCAGACAGTTGGAGACTTCTGCACACTGTGCACTTCAGCATGCACTGACCCTGCTCTGTCATTTAAGGTAGTTTACCACTTCGTGGCTGAGTTGCTGTTGTTCCCAGTTGCTTTCACTTTGTTATAGTACCACTAACAGTTGACCGTGGAATATTTAGCAGGAAGGAAATTTTATGGATGCACAGGTGGCAACCTATCACGATACCACGCTTGAATTCACTGAGCTCCTGGGAGCTACACATTCTCTCACAAATGTTTGTAGAAACAATCTGATAACAACACTACTTACAAAAAATACTTACAACAACATTTGATAGTCACAAAAGCAGATTTGTATCCTTTGTGGCTATTGAGGAATATAATTAAATGAAAGCTGTTGTGTCCAGACCCTATGGTTCCTCCAGATGTTCCTTGAGCTTTGGCTAATCAAACTCCCATTTGATGGTGCTTACCCAACACGACTTAGTAGAGCCAACAGTATGACATCAATGATCTTTTTAGCTGACTGTGGATGACATTTTGACAACCACTGTAAGGGAGACATTAATACTAAAGAGAGAGTAGGGGGGAAGAGGCCCATAATAAGGTCTCCCCTCTTGCTAGTATGTTTTATTGGTGCCACACCCCTTGTTAACAAGACACTGAAAAATACAAAGCCCTAACTTAGAAAACTAATGGGGCTTTAAAGGCACCATACCATTATTATTATTATACAGGATTTATATAGCGCCAACAGTTTGCTCAGCGCTTTACAATATAAATACCTTAAAAAAAATTTAAGAAATGCAACTTTATTGATAAAATTCAAACCACCGTTGTAGTAATAAGAACTGAGCAATCAAAACGCTCATCATAAAAAAGCATGTAATGCTTGTAACAAAACACAATCAACACATAACATTACAGAATATGGCCTTAAATGGCATACAAGTCATAATTAGCATAAGAGTTCCAAGTTGATACTTTGC
This sequence comes from Staurois parvus, assembly GCF_062004578.1. Lineage (NCBI taxonomy): Eukaryota > Metazoa > Chordata > Amphibia > Anura > Ranidae > Staurois > Staurois parvus. The sequence goes on along the minus strand of NW_028318031.1, from coordinate 8,413,307 downwards.
TTGTTTCTACAAAACGTTTCATGGGACACAGCCCGCGTCCTCAGGGAGACAAAGTATGTGATTCTAAAATTATAAAAAAAATAGGCCAAAAAAGTAAGCATATATCATCATTTACTTATTGATGACATCAGTAAATTTGTGGGAGGCCAGTAGGAAGCATGAACATTGGATCCAAAGAGGAGGGGGAAAGAGGGTACCTCAATCAGAAACGTGGATGTGCGCCAATTGGACAAAGCCATATATTCACAATTTGAAGCTGAAAAATCATCAAAAAAATCACAATGTTTAAAGTGTCCCAGAGCATACAAACACATTCTTCCCACTGACCAACAATATAAGGGACATGTTCCCACTGTACCCTGATGGACTTATCTTATCAGGGGTTCCCTGGGACTTGAAACTTAATTCAAGGGCTCCTCAGGGGTAAAATGTTTGGGAAAGCCTGCTGTAAACCCATGGTAAAGAGGAGTCCAAGAACAGAACATTGTGGTACACCAACAGATGATCAGTCTGTCCAGAAAGGAGATTGTGCAAGATCTTTAATGTCTGGAGAAGAAAGGCTCTAAAGTAGTAAAGAATGGGCAATTTTACTTGTTTGGCTCTAATTAATGTATTATGTATTATGTATTATGATTAATGTAGCATAGGAATGGTTCTCTACTTTCTTTTTGTGAGAAGAGAAAAGGGATCAGCCAGGTTTAGAGATCTTCCAGTTTAAAAAAATGTAACATTTTTGCTGGCAAAAAATATTCTTCAGTCCCTACTGTAAACCACAAACAAGCCGATCCTAGCTTAAGTATTATGTTGGTCATTGAATTAAAGGAGAATTAATTCTGTCTATACCTTGCTATCACGTCAGCGCAGATATTTTGTGAAGATGTTCCTATTACTTTATTACTGGCATCCAAATGGCAGCAATAAAAGATAATCAACTGCCAATTAATTAAAGTAATTGCTTAACCTTACAGTCACATCTAAGTTCTGCAAGTAAAGCATAGATTGTATACCTTGCAGTCTTCACTAGATCACATTTAGCCTGATCCCAGGGTCAACACAGCTCTTGTCAAAATGTCCTGCAGACTTGAGAGATCCACACAACATTCTCCTCCTATATGGATGCTACCCAAGAAATTCGGTTCATCCCAGTTTGGCACATGCATACCTCATGCCAGCCACACCAGAGGCACCTTAGCCTATGCAGTTTGGCCTGATTTGTCCTTCACTAACTCCAGAGGAACGCCAATTCCGTTGTCTGAACAACATCTGTCTGTATTGTGGAGAAGCCGGTCACTATGTGCGTGCCTGCCCAGCCAAGTTGTGTGTCTCTCTCTTTCTTCAGCTAACCAGTCACCCTTGGCTGCCAGCTCTGCTCATATAGCTATACCTGTCTCCTTTCAGCTTCCGGGAAGAGTTGTGTCAATGACCACAATTATTGATTCCGGGGCTTGTAGTTGTTTCATTGATTTATCTTTTGCAGCTCAGCAACACATTCCACTACAACCCAAAGAACAAGGACTTACTGTATTTTTTGCTCCTTAAGACGCACCTGACCATAGGATGCACCTAGGTTTTAGAGGAGGAAAACAAGAAAATAAATATTCTGAACCAATGGTCTGCAGACATAGTACAGGAAATGACCAGAGACTGCGGATGTACTACAGGAGGTGACCAGAGACTGCAGACATAGTATATGAGATGACCAGAGACTGCAGACATGCGGATGTACTACAGGAGATGACCAGAGACTGCAGACATAGTACAGGAGATGACCAGAGACTGCGGATGTACTACAGGAGATGACCAGGGACTGCGGACATACTACAGGAGATGACCAGAGACTGCCAACATACTACAGGAGATGACCAGAGACTGCAGATGTACTACAGAAGATGACCAGAGACTTGATACGTGACAGGTCCCAGAAGACTACGGGGCCATTCACAAAGTGCAGCGCTTGTTGTGCATGCGCAGTGGGCACCCGGCTGTGAAGCTGCAAGTTGTCACAGCTTGGTGCCCACACTAAAGATGATGAGGACACCGCTGGACCAAGGAACAGGTAGGACTGAGGAGCCATTCTGCTGCACAGAAGAGCCGAGTGGCTGGCCTGGTATTCAAATACGGCGGCGACGGGGGGGAATACCGGGCCGGCCTCTCCATATTTGCTCCATCACAGAACTCAAGAAGCAAGGTGTCCGTTTCCACTGGACTTCTGAAGCACAGACTGCTTTTGAAACCTTCAAGAAGCTATTCACAACTGCTCCAGTCCTGAGCCATCCGAATTCTACTCTACCTTACATCCTAGAAGTAGATGCTTCAGAAAACACAGTTGGGGCAGTCGTTTCTTAAAGCCAAGGACTCAAGGAACTGATCCATCCAGATGCATTTTTCTCACAAAAACTTTCCTCGGCTGAGAGGAATTATGATTAGAGATGAGCGAAGTATTCAAAAATTCGATTCGGCTGATTCGGCGAATTCGAGGAATAAATTCGATTCGATGCGAATATATTCGCTACGATTTTAACTTATAAAAGGGTGTTTCTAGGCTTCAGAGAGCCTTTATATTAGTGCAGAACACTGTACCTTTAATTTAAATGCCCTTGGAGTCTGCTGGGGAAGAGAAATAATACTGTCAGTCAGTATGACATGCAGATGAGTGCCGTCGATCTTAGAATCACCGCACACTTCACTCATTTGGGCAGTCATGGGGCCAAAACCAGAGTGTGGAGCCACAGTGCGGCGGTGGAGGTAGCAGCAATGGGAGGCCATACAGCACCCTATGACAAAAATGGAACCCACCAGTAGTGTGAGGAGACCTGAAAGTGGCACATGTTTGGGGCATGATTCATGGCGGATTTAGTCAGTTGTGTCAGGAACTGGTGGTTTGAAATCCAGACTAATCCACGCCTGATTCATTTTCACAAACGTGAGTCTCTCCACACTTTGGGTGGACAGTCATGTCCTCCGCGGAGTTACAATACCTCCTGCCGCACTAAACACGTGCTCCGATGCCACGCTACTGGCCGGGCATGACAGCCTTTCAAGGGCAAATTCAGCTAGTTGGGGCCAAAGGTCAAATTTTGTTGCCCAGTAGTCAAGGGGATTGTCTACCTCGGTTGGCAGGGTGCTGTCCAAGTAGGCCCAAGCCTGTTGTTTGAGGTCCTGCTCCAGGTCCACCTGATGCTGCTGCTGCTGCTGCTGCTGCTGCTGCTGCTGTGGCTGGTTAGTAGTTTCCTCACTGTGCTGGTGAAGAAAGCTACTCATCATCGACTGCAGACTGAGGCAGCCGCTGCTGGTGGAGCTGCCACTGCTCCTACCACCCCACCCCTCCCCTGCTGCCATGGCAGCGGAACGCGAGCGCACAGGGCCCACAGTGTCTGTGGATGGACGTTGGCGCAGAAAGGCAGAGACCAGCTGACTATATAGGTGGTTTTTATAGTACTTTATTTTGGCCTCCCTCTCAGCAGGTGTGAAAAAGGCCACCATTTTTGAACGGTAGCGAGGGTCCAACAAGGTGGACAGCCAAAAGTCATCCCTCTGTCTGATGGTTATTATTCGGCTGTCGCTACGCAAGCAACCGAGCATGCTATGGGCCATTTGTGCCAAGGAATGCGAGGGACTCCCTGCCTCCATCTCCACAGCATACTGCCACGGTGCGTCTGGGTCCTCTGTCTCCTCCTCCTCCTCTACCAGATGCTCCTGCTCCTCCACTTCTGTCCGCTGAGTGGAAAAACCACCCATTTCACTCAATAATTCCTGAGCACCAATGTCCTCCTCTACCTCCTCCTCTTCTTCCTGTCCTGCCCCCACAGGGGTCATGTGGCGTTGAGATCTGTGCGCCACGTCTACCGCACCCTGACAAGCCATTGTTAACAGCATTTGTTTCAGGACGTGCAACAGAGGAATGACGTCGTTCATCCCATAGTCCTGCCGACTCACGAATAGCGTGGCCTCCTCAAAGGGCCTGAGCAAGCGGCAGGTGTCACGCATGAGCTGCCAATGGCTGACATCTAAGTTACACAGGGAGTACCTTTATCCGCTTGCAACATCAGGAACTCTGTGATGGCCTTTCGCTGTTCGTAAAGGCGGTCTAACATATGTAGGGTTGAATTCCACCTTGTTACAACGTCACAGCATGAGGAGGCGGTACAGGGGCCCATGGCAGATTACGGGCCTGGCAGCAGCAATGAGAGGCCCGTAATCTGCCAGCACCCTATGACAAAAAATGGAACCCACCAGCAGTGTGAGGAGACCTGAAAGTGGCACATGGCAGAGTGTGGCGATGGAGACAGCAGCAATGGGAGGCCGTACAGGGACCCATGAGAGACTCTGGACCTGGCAGCAGCATGAGGAGGCGGTACAGGGGCCTTGGCAGATTACGGGCCTGGCAGCAGCAATGAGAGGCCCGTAATCTGCCAGCACCCTATGACAAAAAATGGAACCCACCAGCAGTGTGAGGAGACCTGAAAGTGGCACATGGCAGAGTGTGGCGATGGAGACAGCAGCAATGGGAGGCCGTACAGGGACCCATGAGAGACTCTGGACCTGGCAGCAGCATGAGGAGGCGGTACAGGGGCCCATGGCAGATTACGGGCCTGGCAGCAGCAATGGGAGGCCCGTAATCTGCCAGCACCCTATGACAAAAAATGTAACACACCAGCAGTGTGAGGAGACCTGAAAGTGGCACATGGCAGAGTGTGGCGATGGAGACAGCAGCAATGGGAGGCCGTACAGGAACCCATGAGAGACTCTGGACCTGGCAGCAGCATGAGGAGGCGGTACAGGGGCCCATGGAAGATTACGGGCCTGGCAGCAGCAATGAGAGGCCCGTAATCTGCCAGCACCCTATGACAAAAAATGTAACACACCAGCAGTGTGAGGAGATCTGAAAGTGGCACATGGCAGAGTGTGGCGATGGAGACAGCAGCAATGGGAGGCCGTACAGGGACCCATGAGAGACTCTGGACCTGGCAGCAGCATGAGGAGGCGGTACAGGGGCCCATGGCAGATTACGGGCCTGGCAGCAGCAATGAGAGGCCCGTAATCTGCCAGCACCCTATGACAAAAAATGTAACACACCAGCAGTGTGAGGAGACCTGAAAGTGGCACATGGCAGAGTGTGGCGATGGAGACAGCAGCAATGGGAGGCCGTACAGGGACCCATGAGAGATTCTGGACCTGGCAGCAGCATGAGGAGGCGGTACAGGGGCCCATGGCAGATTACGGGCCTGGCAGCAGCAATGAGAGGCCCGTAATCTGCCAGAACCCTATGACAAAAAATGTAACACACCAGCAGTGTGAGGAGACCTGAAAGTGGCACATGGCAGAGTGTGGCGATGGAGACAGCAGCAATGGGAGGCCGTACAGGGACCCATGAGAGACTCTGGACCTGGCAGCAGCATGAGGAGGCGGTACAGGGGCCCATGGCAGATTACGGGCCTGGCAGCAGCAATGAGAGGCCCGTAATCTGCCAGCACCCTATGACAAAAAATGGAACACACCAGCAGTGTGAGGAGATCTGAAAGTGGCACATGGCAGAGTGTGGCGATGGAGACAGCAGCAATGGGAGGCCGTACAGGGACCCATGAGAGACTCTGGACCTGGCAGCAGCATGAGGAGGCGGTACAGGGGCCCATGGCAGATTACGGGCCTGGCAGCAGCAATGAGAGGCCCGTAATCTGCCAGCACCCTATGACAAAAAATGGAACACACCAGCAGTGTGAGGAGACCTGAAAGTGGCACATGGCAGAGTGTGGCGATGGAGACAGCAGCAATGGGAGGCTGTACAGGGACCCATGAGAGACTCTGCACCTGGCAGCAGCATGAGGAGGCGGTACAGGGGCCCATGGCAGATTACGGGCCTGGCAGCAGCAATGAGAGGCCCGTAATCTGCCAGCACCCTATGACAAAAAATGGAACACACCAGCAGTGTGAGGAGACCTGAAAGTGGCACATGTTTGGGGCATGATTCATGGCGGATTTAGTCAGTTGTGTCAGGAACTGGTGGTTTGAAATCCAGACTAATCCACGCCTGATTCATTTTCACAAACGTGAGTCTCTCCACACTTTGGGTGGACAGTCGTGTCCTCCGCGGAGTTACAATACCTCCTGCCGCACTAAACACGCGCTCCGATGCCACGCTACTGGCTGGGCATGACAGCCTTTCAAGGGCAAATTCAGCTAGTTGGGGCCAAAGGTCAAGTTTTGTTGCCCAGTAGTCAAGGGGATTGTCTACCTCGGTTGGCAGGGTGCTGTCCAAGTAGGCCCAAGCCTGTTGTTTGAGGTCCTGCTCCAGGTCCACCTGATGCTGCTGCTGCTGCTGCTGCTGCTGTGGCTGGTTAGTAGTTTCCTCACTGCGCTGGTGAAGAAAGCTACTCATCATCGACTGCAGACTGAGGCAGCCGCTGCTGGTGGAGCTGCCACTGCTCCTACCACCCCACCCCTCCCCTGCTGCCATGGCAGCGGAACGCGAGCGCACAGGGCCCACAGTGTCTGAGGATGGACGTTGGCGCAGAAAGGCAGAGACCAACTGACTACATAGATGGTTTTTATAGTACGTTATTTTGGCCTCCCTCTCAGCAGGTGTGAAAAAGGCCACCATTTTTGAACGGTAGCGAGGGTCCAACAAGGTGGACAGCCAAAAGTCATCCCTCTGTCTGATGGTTATTATTCGGCTGTCGCTACGCAAGCAACCGAGCATGCTATGGGCCATTTGTGCCAAGGAATGCGAGGGACTCCCTGCCTCCATCTCCACAGCATACTGCCACGGTGCGTCTGGGTCCTCTGTCTCCTCCTCCTCTACCAGATACTCCTGCTCCTCCACTCCTGTCCGCTGAGTGGAAAAACCACCCATTTCACTCAATAATTCCTAAGCACAAATGTCCTCCTCTACCTCCTCCTCTTCTTCCTGTCCTGCCCCCACAGGGGTCATGTGGCGTTGAGATCTGTGCGCCACGTCTACCGCACCCTGACCAGCCATTGTTAACAGCATTTGTTCCAGGATGTGCCACAGAGGAATGACGTCGTTCATCCCATAGTCCTGCCGACTCACGAATAGCGTGGCCTCCTCAAAGGGCCTGAGCAAGCGGCAGGTGTCACGCATGAGCTGCCAATGGCTGACATCGAAGTTACACAGGGGAGTACCTTTATCCGCTTGTAACATCAGGAAATCGGTGATGGCCTTTCGCTGTTCGTAAAGGCGGTCTAACATGTGTAGGGTTGAATTCCACCTTGTTGCAACGTCGCAGATCAGGCGATGCTGTGGAATTCCGTTCTGCCGCTGCAGCTCAAGGAGGGTGTGCTTTGCGGTGTAGGAATGGCTGAAATGCATGCAAAGTTTACGTGACATTTTAAGGATGTCTTGCAGTGGGATGGTGGATTTTAGGAACCGCTTGACAACCAGATTGAACACGTGAGCCATGCATGGCGCATGGCACAACCTTCCTTGACGCAGAGCAGACACCATGTTCTTTCCGTTGTCGGTCAACATGGTTCCGATTTTCAGTTTGCTCGGAGACAGCCATCTGTCGATTTCTCTGTTCATTACACTCAGAAGTTCCTCCCCTGTGTGACTACGTTCGCCAAGGCATACCAGGTGCAGCACAGCGTGACACCGTTGCGCCCTGCACATGTGATATGCCGGTCGGGTAATGGGACTTGGCACGGGGGTGGCGGCTGAGGACACGGCGGAAGAAGAGGTGGTAGAGGCGGACATCTTTTGTGGACCAAGGACGTGCAAACGTGGAGGCAAAAGCGGCGTGACCTGTCCAAGTTGCTGGTGCGGCTGTGCCGGCACCACGTTCACCCAGTGGGCCGTAAATGACATGTACTGTCCCTGACCGTAGTTACAGCTCCACACGTCGGCGCTGCCGTGCACTTTGGCAGAGACCGACATGCTCAAAGACTGGCCCACCATCTCTTCTACATGTGAATGCAGGGCTGGCACTGCCTTTTTGGTGAAGAAATGCCGGCTTGGCACTCTCCACCGCGGCGCGGCACAAGCCATCATTTCTCGGAAAGGTGCTGAGTCCACCACTTGGAAAGGGAGGGACTGCAGCACCAGCAACTTGGACAGGAGGACGTTCAGCTTTTGCACCGTCGGGTGCGTGCTCGCAAACTGTTGTCTCTTGGAAACGGATTCCAAGAAAGACTGCTGACGGAATCCGTGAAGAGGAGTAGCAGGAGAAGGAGCATCTGAACGAGCGGAAGATGCCAACGAGCGACAACTCCCCTCAGCAGAGGTGTTGGAGCCTTGACTGGCTGATAGAGGGCGATTGACGTCGGGTGACAGAGCAAGTAACGGAGCGGGTGATGGAGCGGAGGCTGGGGCAGGCAGAACCGCCGTATCTTTATCACGGTTTTCCCAGGCCACCAAATGGCGACGCTGCATATGCTGCCGCAACGCTGTAGTCCCAACATGGGCCCCCTGGCCACGCTTGACTTTCTGGCCACATAGTCGACATACGGCTACGTTTACTTCCTCGGGCGGCTTGACGAAAAATTGCCACACCGCCGAGTAGGAAACTTTGCCCCCGATACTCCTCACTGGCTGACTGCTACTTCCTCCGTGCACACCGGCACCACTACTGGCCGTGGTGGTAGGCTGCAGTGGAGCTGGTGCTCTACTCCGTGGCCGTTTGCCTCCACTGACACTGCTGCGACCCTGCTGCCTCCTGGGCAACCCACCGACTGTTTTGCTCGCTGCCAAGCTGCCACCCTCTTCTCCTGATGATGCGGAAGCAATAGCCTGATGACAACGAGGCTGCCAAGTGCGATCAGCCTCATCATCATCAATTAGGGTCTCCGCCTCACTACTAGCCCCCTCGGCTGCGTGTGGGTCAGGAGACAGACCTGTCTCTAGACCGGCTACCGAGCCACTCTCCTCGCCACTACTTCTTTGCCTGGCTGCTGAAGAGGCGGATGTCTCCCCCCGTTCCTGACCGCCCTCTGTTAGCTCTTCCTCACTGTACAGTGGGGCTGAGCCCACAGCATGCGATACTTCGCTTGGTGAGGGAACACCAAAGGACAGGGGCAGGTCGAGGACACGTGATTTCAGTGGGCTTGCTCCCGGGCCATGCCAACTAACGGTTGTGTCTGACGTACCCACCGACCGTTGGCTGTAGGTGTCAGAGGTGACCTGGGAAGAGGAAGACGACCGAGCCAACCAATCGATGACGGCAGGGTTGTCGGTGGAGACACGACCGCTGGATGACACCGGGAGCACTGGCCTCTGGCTGCGACTAGTGCTGCCTCGACCCCTTCCTCTGCTGCCACGTCTGCTCGCTCCTAAAACATTGCCTCCTCTGCCACTCCTCTGCATGTTGTCTGACATACTCTTTAATTCAACGATTATGTGTCCCTGAGTAACAATTCTGTGTCTGTCCCTGAGTAACAATTCTGTGTCTGTCCCTGAGTAACAATTCTGTGTCTGTCCCTGAGTAACAATTCTGTGTCCCTCAGTAACAATTCTGTGTCCCTCAGTAACAATTCTGTGTCTGTCCCTGAGTAACAATTCTGTGTCTGTCCCTGAGTAACAATTCTGTCCCTGAGTAACAATTCTGTGTCTGTCCCTGAGTAACAATTCTGTGTCTGTCCCTGAGTAACAATTCTGTGTCTGTCCCTGAGTAACAATTCTGTGGCCCTAAGTAACGTTTCTGTGGCCCTAAGTAACGTTTCTGTGGCCCTAAGTAACGATTCTGTGGCCCTAAGTAAAGTTTCTGTGGCCCTAAGTAACGTTTCTGTGGCCCTAAGTAATGTTTCTGTGGCCCTAAGTAATGATTCTGTGGCCCTAAGTAACGTTTCTTTGGCCCTAAGTAACGTTTCTGTGGCCCTAACGATTCTGTGGCCCTAAGTAACGATTCTGTGGCCCTAAGTAACGTTTCTGTGGCCCTAAGTAACGTTTCTGTGGCCCTAAGTAACGATTCTGTGGCCCTAAGTAAAGTTTCTGTGGCCCTAAGTAACGTTTCTGTGGCCCTAAGTAACGATTCTGTGGCCCTAAGTAACGTTTCTGTGTCCCTAAGTAACGTTTCTGTGTCCCTAAGTAACGTTTCTGTGTCCCTAAGTAACGATTCTGTGGCCCTAAGTAACGTTTCTGTGGCCCTAAGTAACGTTTCTGTGGCCCTAAGTAACGTTTCTCTGGCCCTAAGTAACGTTTCTGTGTCCCTAAGTAACGTTTCTCTGGCCCTAAGTAACGTTTCTCTGGCCCTAAGTAACGTTTCTGTGTCCCTAACTCTCTCCCTCAATACAGACAGCTCTGCCTCTCTTGAATGACTGGACGCAAATGGAGAATTCTAAAATGGCCGCGGCCGCCATTTATAGCTCGACCATTACACAGTGCTGGCTGGCTGCTGATTGGCTAATGCGATCACATGTCATGAATGAATGCATTATGGGTCAGCGCGCCTTGTCTGCGCGCCTTCCCAGACATCCCCGCTCCGTCGCCGCACATGTCGCCGCCATTTTAGGAAAAATTTCGATTCGCGCATCCGAAAATTTTCCTAATATTCGAAACAAATTCCACTTCGCCGAGTTCGATTCGCTCATCTCTAATTATGATATACTGTAGGTGACTGGGAGCTTCTTACAATTAAAACAGCCCTGGAAGAGTGGAGATATCTGTTAGAGGGAGCCATACATCCAATTCTGATATATATAGACCATAAGAACCTCGAATATTTGAGGACTGCAAAACGCCTCAAGCCACGTCAGGCCCAATGGGCTCTTTTCTTTTCAAGATTTTCCTTCCATATCACCTATAGGCCTGTGTCCAAGAATACCAAACCAGATGCGTTGTCATGCATGTTTGAGGATCCTAAAGACACTCCGGTACCGGACACTATTTTGCTTATTTCTGCTTCTACAGACCAGCCTCTTGTCACAATTACAGCAATCAAGGGAAGATGGACTACTGTGGAAAAGTAAGCACATTTTTGTACCAGAAAGTGTTCAGGTCTTTGTCCTGGGTTACTGCCATGATCACATCTTGGTGATCCATTTTGGGGTGGCCAAAACTGTTGAATTAGCACAACGCACATTCTGGTGGCGGGATATGGAAAAATACTGTAAGGCCTATGTGATCGCATGCACCACCTGTATTCGGAATAAAAGTACTCGAAATAGAGCCTGGGGGTTACTCAGACCTTTGCCTATACCTGATAGACCATGGAAAATTATCTCTATGGACTTTGTAGTAGAGCTTCCACCTTCTGAAGGTTGTACCACTATCTTTGTGGTAGTGGATCGACTATCAAAGATGGCTCATTTCTTGCCCCTGAAAAATACGCCATCTGCTATTGAGACTAATCGGGTCAAAGATATTGTCAGGTTTCATGGAGTTCTCGCAAACATTGTCTCTGACTGGGGGGTCCAACTCACATCGAGATTCTGGAAAGCACTGTATGAAACCTCAAAAATTTAACCCACAGACCAGCGGGCAGACAGAATGGACAAACCAAACACTGGAGCAGTACATTCGGTGTTTCACTTCATTTGTCCTGGACGACTGTGTGGCACTGCCGCTAGCGGAGTTTGTTACAACGATTCCAGTCATTCAACTATCAAGCAGTCCCCATTTTTTGGCAACTATGGACAGGAAAGGCTTGCCCATTGTGCAGGTGAAGGTTTGCAGCGCATAAGTATGCGCATGCGCAGTACAGTAACGGGCCAGACAGATGTGTGTGGATTTGGGTATAGGCAGGCGCAGGTACGCATGCGCACTCACGCATTCAGGCACGTGTCTCTCAATAATGCTGGCGCCAAAAGGGCTATTTAAACAGGCTGCAGTTTCTGTCTCATTGCTGTTTGGTCTACATTTTCTGAGTGTGTTCCTGATTCCTGTGCCTAACCTCTCATACTAACCCGGCTTGTTCCTGAGCTCTGCTTGTCTGCTACCTGCCCTGATCCCTGCTTGTCTTTGGATTACTCTTTTGCCTCCTGTTCCTGTCTGATTGAACCTCTGTTGCTGACCTGGCCTATGACCCGAATACTCTGCTGTCTACCAACTATGTCTGATCTGCCCGACTGTTACCAGCCCAGCTCATCTGACCCTGCATCTTACGTCCTGCCTACTGCAGGTCATCAGTCCTGTGAATCCACATGTGGATCCTGCTTTCTGCTGCTTCACCTGCCTGCTGACTGCTACTGACACACAGACTACTGGACTGATCACAGGCACTCATATCTCGCTGTGCTCCTGCAGCTGCTGTTTCACTATCAGTAGCCCTTGAGCCAGAGCTGTACGAGAGGCCTTCCTCTTCACGTCAGGCTCACTAACCAGGTACGTGACAGCTGTGTTTATGTTTGTATTGATGGTTGTGTCCTTGTAACTTTTCTTATGGAAGACGTCTGCTAATATATGTCAGTAAAACTAGAATGGCATACCCTAGGGTTCAGTCCTATCCCCAGTGCTGTTTGCAGTATAGCCATGTTAAAAGGTAAACACACTCCATGGAAATTGTTGACTTTTTCAACATATTTGTACCTTAGGTCTTGATTAAAGTAATACCTACAGATAAAGGTGATATACTTGAACAAATTATACATACAACTGACATGGTGTATTCATTTCAAAAACTAATAAAATGCAGATTTGTCATATGAAAAAAGTAAGTATATCACTACATTTACCACCATTTCAAATCCATGAAATCAGACTTCCAAGTTAGGTGCCATTGATTAGAACTTCCTTAGTGAATATACAGGTGGAAACTGTCCTATGTAAACCTCAGACATCTAGGGATTGACATTCTCTTTGCTATTGACATTTCTGGTGTCATCATGACAAAATAAATAAAACTTTTTAACACTCTCAAAAAGTAAGTTGTTGATCCATTCAAATCTGGCAAGGGATTTAAAAATATTGCCAAATTATTTAAAATCATTCATCTCATTGTAAGGAATATAATAGGAAAAAAAGAGAAAACACAGCTGCAGGTTTGCTAGCCACACACTACTGCAATATCGCTGAACAGGTGCTAGCCCAGCTCACAGGTGATAGTGGAAAAAGGGAAGTCCAGAAGGCCATGCTACTGTAGAAATCACCTTACAGACTACTGTAGAAACTTGGCAAACAGGGTAAAAGCATGAAGGAAATAGCAACAGAGGAGTAGGATGACCCGCTGACATGTTTTGTGGTACTGTAGCACTTACTCATAGCAGTCCAACTAGGAAATCCACCAAGGAGAGGCTCAAAAAAAGAAAGATTGCTATAGATTGGCCTCGTTAAAGTTTCGAGTTGATTTCAATTTAAATTTTTAGGATGCTATTGAAAATGGCAGTTCATGCAAGGGAAGCCACAAACATCTTGAAAATGAACAACTTTTACATGGTGAATAGGTAAAAAATTTGTTTTGTCAGAGACTGATGGACAGCAAAGTCCCTTTCATATGGCCATTCTGATCAGATCTGCCTATCAGTTTTTAGGAGGACTTGATTGGAAGATTCGTTCATCCTTATGGACAGGCAGGTGTAAATGGAATTGTGTCCGTTTTACATCTGCCTACCTCTGTCTAATTGGGTCCACTAAAAAAATGGAAGGGGATCAGTCCTCCTCCGTTTAGGCATAGCGGATCAGAGGGTAGTCAGATGTAAAAAGTGGGGTCTGTTTATTCCTGGCCGCCCATAGAGCAGAATTGGCTCTGTCCATGTCCGCTCTGCAGAAACTGAGCGGATACGGATGTGTTATCTGCCCCTTTTCTGCTCTGATCAGCAGGAGATCTGTGAGGTGATCCCCTGTTAATCAGAACAGAATCCACTCCTTGTGAAAGGGGCCTTATACAAAATGCAGACAAAAAATAATTTCTCCTATGGGGTCAAAACCATCTTTTGATGGCAATGGTACTTTTCCCCAGTACACCATTACATCTATTGATATTTTTGCTCAATAAATCATTGCAAAGGCAATTTATATCTACCACCATTATCTGTAGGCGCTGCTTGAATAAGGATGTAACGCTTGTGTGTTCAGATGTGCTGAGAAAGTCAACAATCTCCAGTTTTTCACAAAACTTTACATGCTGACACTTGGCAACATCATCTAGAACCAGAGTTTATTACCACTGAGTAGGGTTGAGGATGGAATTCACTGTGATGCAAGGTTCATAGCAGATTATACTTGTTTATAGTTTGCTGAACTAGCACACTACATGGCCATATTGGGCCTGTTTGGCTTCTACTGCAGCTGGAAGTCATTCATTTAGTATCAATATTACCACCACGACTAAATGACAACTGTGTGCTGTGTGTATTACAAGCAATGCTGATTGCTAGGATGCCAGTGGTGGCGCATTGTTGTTGGTTTCTAAGGGGCTGGTGGCTGCCTGCTTCCTGGTATCCATGAATATTGTGTGGGCTGTCTGTTTGTGTCCTAGCAGCTGATGATTTCATTGGTTGCTAGGAGGCTAGCTTCCACACAGTCATAATGATGCATTATGGTGCATCAAAACAACCAACGATGCTGTGCAAAAAAAAAATCCACACAAGACCCTTAAGAGAGCATGGGGGGGGGGGGTGTTTGCAACCATATAAGGACATGTGTCCTCAATATGGGGTGGTTACCTTGCTAGGTTCCCCCTCTTCCCCCCTGGAAAATCATCATGTCCCTATGTTTACAGGTACAATGGCCTCTTTTCCATATCTCTGGCTTGGTGAATGTGGAAATCTACGGGTCAGGGGAGAACTATCAGAATCTGGAACACCCCTTTAAAATATAGGGCCCCGAGATATCTGGTCACATAACACTAAGGGGGACATACAACCCCAGGTTACTTATTCGCATTAAAAACATTAAGTAGAAAATAAATACACAACACATTTGACCCCAAAAAACCACATGTTCCACTGTGTAAATTCATCATCAGTTATGTCGTCCAACAATGTAGATCCACATCAATCATGATGAACAATGGCTGTTGACTCACCAAAACAAAATGGACTGACCACCATGATGCGCTCCTGATAGACTATCGCAGCAAATTACATTTCCTGGCAAGGTAGCTGAATGTAAATATATTTGCTCGATTACTGCAAAGGTCTCATCTTTGTTTACAGTCAGCACCCAGGCCAGGAACTGTCTTTTGCAGCAAGAGCTCTGGTGTTTGGTATGTTTTGTTTTGGTGGGTCAGAAGGCATCATTGATAGTGATTGTTGATTGGGATCTACATCACTGGATGATGTGTTTGTTGATGGATTTACACTGTGGGACATATTTGCTTTCCTTTTTTTTAGGACTTTTTTAGGTTAAAATGTGTTGTGTGTTTATTTACTTTGCATCTTTTTTTATGAATGAGTAACAAACTGTATTATGTACCTCTTACTCATTTACATAGGGGAGGATATCTGGAGCCCCTTATTTTAGAAGGGCTTCCAGATTCTGATTATCTACCCCTTCCCTCTTGCAGCCAGGGTCACGGATGTGGGGAAGATGTGTTTTGCTAGGGGCCCCACTGGCAAGGTACCCTCCCCATATTGAGGGCATGTAGCTTGGTATGTTAAGCATGTTATTTAAAGCCATTACAAACCTTCCTACTTGCACCTTGTGTTTGCACATAGGCATCATATGCATAATCAAGTAGTTTCATGATGTCATTTGTTCCTCTGTATGTACAGCCTATAGTGGAGTAAATCTTCACATTCCTGAGTCAGAGGTTTCTGCTTGTGTTCCAACATGAAGCATGCAGCATACCGCTGCGCAGGTTAATGCATGACCTCTATCTGTAGTGCGAGAACTAACATTTCCTGCAAAGAAACTACATATCCCACAATGTTCTCAGTCTAGAGCTCTGCAGAGGAGAGATAAACAGTAATTATATCTGACACAGACCCAAAGAGGCAGATCAATCAAGAGAGCTCACAATGCTGGAAGAGATTAGTTTAATCACATTAGCACTCCCACATTTGTGATGCAACATAGAGGAAATGACAAGGCATGCAATAGATGCTGAATGACCTGCAACAAAAAGTTGCCTGTCCCTAGAGACAAGCTATGTGAAGCAATAAAGAAACAAAATGCACTGCTCAAGGTCTATTCAATACTATAATGCCCTGAGGAAAACAGGGTGCAGGTCCCAATAACACTGAAAAAAATTCAGATGGATGACCGCACACTCAAAAGGTAAAAGTCGGATTTCTTTATTTCAACTTAAAATCTTGACAGCAGCACATACAGTACCCCCGATGATAAAAGTTGGATTTCTTTATTTCAACAAGTTTAAATCTTGACAGGAGCACATAACACAACACACAGGGAACATGTTTGACGTGTTTCATGTTGTGACGTGAAACACATTTACTATGTTCCCTGTGTGTTATGTTATGTGCTGCTGTCAAGATTTGAACTTGTTGAAATAAAGAAATCCAACTTATCATCTGTCATCATACTGTCATCGACCTTTATTTTCTTCTATGTGAACCTATACAAGGACATAGGGGAATCGATCAGCTATTAAATGTGAGGCCCTCATTAAAAGGTAGGGCAAACAATAAACAAAGGGAACATAACTACACTAATACCTAGTTAAAGTATTAGAAACATTTGAAAGTGTACAATACGTTTAAAGGAGTTTAATGTTTAATGTTTGCCTTTAACTCGCTTTTCTATCATAGCCATATTTTCAGGCTTTGCATACATGATCAAATGCACATTCCAGGCCTGAAAATTAGTTAAAACCCTGACAACATTATATATTTTCTGAAAAAAGAGACCCCAGAGAATAAAAAGGTGGTAATTCCTAAACATATGTGATTTGTTTCATTACAAATCGAAATGCAGACAACATTTTTGGAGATTCAGATGTATCCGATTCTATGAAGTACAGTAGTAACAAATTTCAACCTGAAATAAATTATAATGAAAACAACAAATTCATTTGTATTAATTAATTTCATTCATTTGCGACTTCAGAGGGTTTTGTAAGTTCAATTATATGTGTCACACTCTGTAGTGTTATGATTGGCCAACGTACCAAAACAATTAAGTCGCAAGTAAGTCGCATAGAAATTGTAAGCAAGTCACAAGGCATCCAAGTCACATCAAAGTCGCAAGCAAGTCGCATCAATGTTCGCAATGCAAAAAGCACTGGAAATATAACAAATGAATCCAAATCTTCCGATATAACTGCTGAAAATACGAATTAATGTGGAACAATGAATATACGAAAGGAATCCAAATATATCAAATAAATTCCGAAAACTAATTATTCTAATATAAGAAATATGAGTAAACAAAATTATTGACTTAATGAATGAATCTGAAAGGACACAAAAAAATTTTTTCGTCATGCACATCTCTACTAATTTGTAATGTTTTACATCACAAGATATTGGCGTACATTTTTATCAAAACTGTATTTTCATTTTAGGACACATTTCCCAATATTTTTGCAAAATATTAAAGTTCAGGTTGCAACGAGTAAATATGCTGATAGTCCTCTATGTGAAAGTATACCTTACTGACAGGTTATTTTTAATGAGGCATCAGGGGTCCACAGAAGCTAATGGAGCACAGGTCATGCCCCATTAGCTTCTGCGCCTCAGCACTCTTAAGTTTTCATTCACTGTGGGGGGAAGAGATCAGAAAATGGATGTTCGTGGATCTACCTTTGTTCCACCCAATGACACCCCTGCTGATCCTGTGATGCATGGCAGGGCCAGTTGGCTGGGGTGTGGAAATGATGGGGTGGCTGAAGCAGCCAGGAGTGTTTAAACATTTGTTCTGCCATTTATAAACAGTGCTCGTAGACAAGTGGTTAAGCCTTATTAAAAAAGCTGAATGGTATTTTTACCAGTGTCCAGCTCCCCATGCCCTTACAAAAGGTGTAATTTAGCAGCAACTGGTATTGGATTTAGTACACTCTACCGATGCCCCACTTCACAGACAGATTTAAGGCAACCCCCACACATGTTATTGAAAGGAATTGTGTATCTTGAATGTTTAACTAGGCTTTATTAATACAGCTGCATCCCCCTGAACAGAATTTTTATTTATTGCATCGATACATATCTTGCATTGAAGTTCACCTAACATGTTCACCAAATGTGTCCACGAATCGAACCCAAGAAGATTTACCTATCACTACTACTGAGCTGTATTTATCTGTTAAACCTGATATTAAAGACCCCTCACCAACCATATATTTCCATCTAACTGACAAAAATGGATAAATAGCAACTAACTAGGTGAAGCCAGAGAAAACTGAATTATTTGTAGACTGAGGACACACCTAAAAGAAAAATGGCAACAATCTGATCCAACTTCTTTGTGTTTGAGGGACACAAAGCTTCATAGCTCAGATCTGGCTGTAGTAATTGATGGAGGCATAACTCACTTATCTCCTGTAATGACATAATCATACTTCCACCTGAGGGACATTGCAAGGATTAAATACCCAAATCATTCTTTCATAATCTAACAGCTGGATTACTGTAATATCCTCTACATAGGTCCACTGACTAATGGACTACAGTTAGTGAAGAATGCAGTGACCATAATGTCAACTATCTTGGCATGGCTTTATAAAGCCAGTTTAATGCAATTACCGTAATACAATCGTCCTATTGACTTTCAAAGCATTCAAATACCTTGAAAGACCAGTTACAGTGTCAAACTTCGTCTATACCTTTCGTTCAGTGGTCACACATAAACTGGCTGTCCCAGAATTCCACAAAGCTTTGAAAGTGTAATGGTAATTTTTTTAACCGGGTACAGTTGTTTACCAAAAATTGGAAAGGCATTAGAAGAGTGCAATTAAAGGTCAGCTAACCAAAACTGATATTTCAGTTTTTTTTAGACAGACCACCTGACAGTTTCTTAGATTTCTGAGGATCACTTTTGGTGAGATACATGTGCTTGATGTTCCTGGGTCGGCACATATATTGTGGTATTACATGGGGGTCCCACTCTCCCTGTTGGTTTTTCTACTTTTGTGTTATAGAGCATGACCAAGAGGTGCTGAAACAACTAATACTGTCAGGTGGTCAGGAACATGATCAGGAAATATGACAGTGAGACTGCAGTGTTGATCCATCCAAGTCATACAGTATAAGAAACCAGAGGCTGACTATGCCAAGTTTGACTTCCCCATACCTAAAACATCATTTCTGGGGGGACTGAGCATTTCTATAGTCAAACATACAACAGGTCTTTTCATTCCCTACTAATCATCTACAACACAAAAGAGTCAGTGAGCCTGACTTTGGAAGGTACTGTACTGACATTTTTTTTCCACTTTCGCTCAGATTTAATTATGAAATGAATAGCATATGTTCAGCAGATTTTAGAAACTGTCATCCATAACATTGAAATGAATCCAAAGAATAAACAATTAAGAAGATTAAACAGATTATGCCTGTATGGTGTTCCTCTTATCCTGAATTATTGAAACTGTCTCTCTTTTTTTTTATCTAACAAGCATTTATCCAACAGAATAAAAGCTGGTTTGATGTCTGTGTTCCCAGTTTATTAAAAAATATGAACTAAATTAAAAACAAAAATAGTGATGCCTTAGGAATTGTTTATTACTGTTAAAAAATGACTGTGTGCTGGAATGATGCTGAACATTTTTTTTTTCACCTTCGCTACATAATTCATTTTTATACCCTTAGATTGGTTTGCACATCTGAGATCCATTAAACTCTTCACCTTAAGTACATTACATGTATTTATGGCGCTGAGCGGGGTACATAGAACACTTCATATTTAATATCAGGTTCCTTGAATGTGGCAGCTGCTGTGAATTTTATAACATGTAGTATTGTATTTTCCCTTGCTAGCTATTGATGTCTGTGAAAGAATAAAAGATTTCAGAAGCAACAGCATTCTTTCAGTGTCAAGGGATAATCGGATATCTTTGGCAAAACAAGCTACTCAATATAGACAGCATTGTAAATATGTTATAATGCCCTTGTTGTGGATTGATACAGTTGATATCTAAACATACCTTTATGGAAATGTACTAGGTCATATTTTGGTAGAAAGCCTTGTTGTGGTACAAACCATACACAGTAAGATGTACTCGATCACTTGGCAATTGCATAATGTCCCTGATAGAAATAGTTTGAAAAAGAAAGTTACAAATGTGTAAATTGTCTATTTATTTATCCATAAATTTCAGAAAAGTAGAGATAACTTGGTACTAAACAATGCTGCCTAATTGCACTACTGTGTGTTACCATACACTAAACAATTCCAGATTGATGCACCTGATTCTAGTTTCACTGTTGACAATGTTGCCGGGAAAGCATGTGACCAAACCCAAGCACAGAAATGGGTGAGAACATTTTATAGCTTGGTTAGATTCACTGTGCATGTGCCAGGAGCTTTGGAATGTGCCCACATTGTGTCAAGCTGCGTTGATTGACATTGATCAACGTAAGGACACAAAACAATTGTTCTCTATGTGTCTTGTGCGGTGGTGTGCGCTGCATAAAAAATGCAGCATACCTGCATTTCTACATAGCGCTGAGCATGTCACAACATGTTTACGCACCACAGAGTCTTACAATAAGCTGCAATGCATAACGTTGAATAAAATTGGGTTTTGTCACTTTCAATAAAGTTTAAAAAGAAAAGAAATAAGTAAACAGTGTAATATGTTGTAACAACACATCACACCTCCCTTCACAATACACACCAGCTTGCATGCATGCTGTACACAGGCTGGTGTGAGTCATAAACATTTGCCACAGTGGCCCTTGTTCCTCAGTGGTCATATTTGAAGTTTTAGGGAGAGGATTAGTTCAGTTTACTGTGGGTTTGGGGAAAATGCTGTGTGTTCAAGTTTCCTAGACTCAGTGAATTAGACTCAGTAGGAATTCACCAGGCTGAATTTTTGTAATCTTAATGCACTGCATGGTCGTTGAAATTAGGTTGCATGACTTAGATGAGCAAATAATGTTTTTTTTTGTGCCAGTCTGTAGGCAGGTGTAGTTTATCCTCCCCTCTGTGGGTGGCGATGTGTTGTTGACTGTTGTACAGAGGGAATAGAGGATGAGAGAAAAATGGTTCCTCTGCAACCTACAGTATGTAGATGTCATCAGGAGAGCAATATAATATCACCTCTGGGGAATGCAGAGCTTTACAAGAGCTCAAGGAGAT
This sequence comes from Staurois parvus, assembly GCF_062004578.1. Lineage (NCBI taxonomy): Eukaryota > Metazoa > Chordata > Amphibia > Anura > Ranidae > Staurois > Staurois parvus. Next base: position 8,392,222 of record NW_028318031.1, on the reverse strand, counting down.
TAGGGATTGTGACGCCAAGCCCAGTGACAAGAGTGGCAACATAGTACTCTGGGGAGAGGAAGAATATTTGGAGGAAGTCTACAGACAGCTGGAGGATCCATCATGTTATCAAAAATGTCAAAATAGTATCTTTTCTGCCCTTGAGATGAGATGAGATGAAAATTAGATGAAATATAGATTAACAAAGGCATTCGAGGTGGGATTGTTGACTAAAAAGGAGCATGACTATTTGATTTGAACACTACAATATTCCAACCTTCTATGTGATCCCATAGGTCTCCAAAATGCCCAGAAGCTGCACTGGAAACCTATAGTATCCGGGGTGGGGAGTACACTCGATCAAACTGGCCAGTACATTGACAGTTGCTGATGGTTACAGAACTTCCATCATTTGTCTTAGACATGGGAGACATGCTCCTGAAGCTGCTGGACTTGTTCATTCCTTTAGCTGGAGATAAGATGTGGAGTCCCTCTAAATGTCCATTCCACATGAGGTGGGGGTAAATGTGGTTGCCCAGTGGCTAGAACTCAGACACTCCTTGTCTGGCCCACATATTGAATTTCTAGTGGAACTATTGGAGTTAATTTTAAATATCAGCATTTTCATGTTTAATAAAAAATACTATCGCTAGACATGGGAAGTAGCTATGGGTGCCACATGTGCCCCCACCTATGCCTGCTTCCATCTGGGGTGGTGAGAAAATGAATGTGTCTATACAAGTCCAGCCTTTCAGCAGTATATAACCCTTTAGGTACAGTATATGGATGATGTGTTGGTAGCGTGGAGAGGCATGGTTGATCAATTTGAGTCTTTCATTGTGGAACTCAATCTTAATCATAGCAACATATTTCTCACATACAAAGCAGATATGCACGAAATTAAATTTTTAGATTTTGGGATCTGCAATGGGAAATAAGATTAAAACACATACTTTCCACAATCCAACGGCAGGAAATATGCTTATCTATGCCACCACCCATCATCTATGGCCTTTGATCAAAGGTATCCTTTTTGGCCAATTACTGTGGGGCACAGGAATTGTTAAAATATGCAGGACTTTTATCAGGAGAGCAAGGAAGTAACAAGCAGGTTCAAGGCCCAGGGTTACCCTAGTTCAATCCTAAACAAAAGCAAGACACGAGCCTTGGTGAAAGACAGGATAGAGATCCTTATTAAAGATAAAGAACGGCTATGTGTAAATAAATCAAGTGAGAAGGACCCTGAGAGGATAGGGGTGGTGACCACCTATAGCACTTACTGCAGTCAATTGCAATCATTACTAGTAAAACATTGTGCGAAAGAAGTGGGTCACCTCCCTTGTCTATAACAGACTTTTAAAACATTGGCATATCCTAATATTGGATAAAAGATTTGAGCGTTTATCGGGCAAGAATCCCTGAATGGTAGCTCAGAAGATTCTAAGCACAGTAAGTTGTACACAGTGGGGTTGATTTACTAAAACTGGACAGTGCAAAATCCGGTGCAGCTCTGCATAGAAACCAATCAGCTTCCAGTTTTTTTGTGAAAGCTTAATTGAACACGCTAAAGTGAGAAGTTGATGAGCACCATGAACAGCTGCACCAGATTATGCAGTCTCCGGTTTAGTAAATCAACCCCAGTGAGTACATTTGGATTGTCCACCCTGCTTTCCTAATGCAGACGCCCTTGCGGACATTGCTCCATTTGTAAATATTTCCTTAAAATTGACACAATTTGAGATTCAGAACACGAACGATTGTTTAAAGTTCACTCATTCCTCAATTGTTCCTCAAGATGGGTAGTTTATTAAATTATTTGTCTACTCAGGTTAACCATACAGTAGAGATTTAAGAAAAAGAATAGGGGAACACATTACAAGTATAGTTACTAAGGATGATCATTCACCCCTTGGTTTACATTTTCAAGAATGCCACAAATAAGGGGAAATAAGGAGTCCACCATAGTTAAATAGCAGTATTTGCAGCAAATCCTCACATACATCTTGATAAAATTCCAAAGTGGGCAGGACAAAACACATTGCTATTAAGTGGTTACACCCCTGATCCCTCTCTCCCCCTCCACAAAAGGCTAGAGTGCACGCCAGCCAAGATCAGCTTGAATCACCTTTGGTTTCCAGGTTGTCCTTCTTCAGGTCAGAAGGGATTGTTCCCACTATAAGCAGTCATACCTGGCAAGTACTCACCTGGCAGAAATGCATTGCCAACATAAACAGTCTTCCAATAGCCAAAAGCCTTTTATTTTATTAAGTAAAAATGAATCAATTTGAGGTGCTCTTGCTATATTTAAGATCTGACTATCTGTGACCAATAAACCTACTTAGAGTGATTGTCATGGGTAGCACAATGGCTTAGTGATTAGCACTTCTGCCTTGCAGTACTGTGGTAATCAGCTGAATCTCAACATGACACTACCTCCATGGAGCTTACATGTTCTCATTGCGCATACATGGTTTTCCTCTGGGAACTCCAGTTTCCTCCCACATCCCAAAGACATGCTGGTAGGTTAATTGTCTCCTGTATGAATTGGCCCTAGTATGTGTATGTATGAATGTAAAGTACAGTCCTGTGTAAATTGTCAGCACTATGTAAATACCTGTAATAAAATAATAGATGTACTATGAATCATTTTAGATCATGTCTAAGCAGTGGAGTACCTGGCACATCTGGCATCCTAGACCAATGTTTTCCACCCATTTGGCAAGACAAATTGCAGATGTGGTCAATTTGTGCTAACAGTGGGAGGGGATTAAAGCGGCATAGTTAAATAAAACTTGAGCCTATTCCCCCTTTACTGAGCACATGTATGCCACAGTCTTTTTACCCACAAAGTATGCTTTAATGACTGTACCACAAGCAAGAGTGTAAGGTCTCATTCACATGTGAGTTTGTGGACCGTAAAACCCTGCATTTGAACCTCACTTTTACCACCTTCCAACTGCTACCCCCTTTATAGCTGCAGAGACAGTGGTCAGGGGTGTACACATACCTGTGGCAGAATTATACCGTTTCTGTCTGTGAATGGGGCCAAAGCTTGTAGGTAGGTGTAGTTTATCCACCATACTGTAGGTGGCACAGTGTTGTGTCGGAGGTTGAGAGGAACATGTTTCCTCTGTAGACTTCATATGTTTCATCAGATGAGCTGCAGTCCAATTGCACATTGTAACCCTGAGTGACCTTTGGTGGCCAATCTTAGTATGAGCAGTGTTAATAAATAGCAGTGTTCTGCTACGGTTGGCTCACATTCTGCAAGTGGCTAGAGCAGGGGTCTCCAAACGTTTGAAACAAAGGTCTAGTTTACTGCCATTCAAACTTTAGGGGGCCAGATTGTGGCTAGTGGGAGTAGAACATGCCCTGGCATCAGTAAACAATACCCTAGGCTTGGTGGTCAGTAGGAGGCACAGTGTCCTGTCACTGGTATCAGTGGGAGGAACAGTGCCCCTTTGTAGGGGTCAGTGCAAGGAACAGTGCCACATTGTTGGGCTCAGTGGGAGGAACAGTGCCCCATCATTGATGTCAGTGGGAGGAATAGCGCCCAATTGTTGGTGTCAGTGGGAGGAATAGTGCCCTACCATTGGTGTCAGTGGGAGGAATAGTGCCCTATCATTGGTGTCAGTGGGAGGAATAGCGCCCAATTGTTGGTGCCAGTGGGAGGAATAGTGCCCTATCATTGGTGTCAGTGGGAGGAACAGTGCCCCATCATTGGTGTCAGTGGGAGGAACAGTGCCCCATCATTGGTGTCAGTGGGAGGAATTGCATCCCATCGCTGGTGTCAATGGAAGGAATAGTGCTTCGTATCAGTGGAAGGAAAAATGCCCCAAGGGCTGGATAAAAGCAAGCAAAGGGCCACATCTGGCTCACGGGCCACAGTTTGGAGACCCCTGGGCTAGAGCATGGAGAGGAACCACGCTTGTCAGGGACAGTGATTTAGCCTCAGGGAAAAGTTCCTGCTTTAGGATGGATAGCTTAGGGACACTGTTGTATGCTCTGCTGTCCACTGGTTGGAAAACCTGCTGTCTAGGTTCTGTTATTTCTCCTCAAGAGCCATTTCCACTGCCACTCTGCCAGTCAGCCACCCCTCTTGCAGATAATGTAGGCATGGCCTTCTTTAATATTGATTGGATCTGGATCAAACATTTTCTTGGGCCTTCACAAGGTGTCAAGAGGGCACAGTATGGGGGAGGTCAACATGGCACAGTAAAGGTGACCCCTGAAAGTGCAGGGTACAGTGCAGGGAGTGATGGCAAAGTACAGGGGGGGGGTTAGGAGGGTACAGTATGATGAGGGGGAAGGCACACACCAGAGGAGTTGGGAGGCCACAGTCCAGGGGCTAGGAGGGTTCACACCAGGGGGGTCAGGTGGGCACAGTACAGGGGCTGGGAAGGTACACATCAGGGGGGTCAGGAGGGCACAGTACAGGGGCTGGGAAGGTACACATCAGGGGGGTCAGGAGGGCACAGTACAGGGGCTGGGAAGGTACACATCAGGGGGGTCAGGAGGGCACAGTACAGGGGCTGGGAAGGTACACATCGGGGGGTCAGGAGGGCACAGTACAGGGGCTGGGAAGGTACACATCAGGGGGGTCAGGAGGGCACAGTACAGGGGCTGGGAAGGTACACACCAGGGGGGTCAGGAGGGCACAGGACAGGGGCTAGGAAGGTACACACCAGGGGGGTCAGAAGGGCACAGTACAGGGGCTGGGAAGGTACACACCAGGGGGGTCGGAAGGGCACAGTACAGGGGCTGGGAAGGTACACACCAGGGGGATCAGGAGGGCACAGTACAGGGACTGGGAGGGCACAAACCAGGGGGGTCTGGAGGACACACACCAGGAGGATCAGGAAGGAAGAGTACAAGGGCTGGGAGGGTACACACCAGAGGGGTCAGAAAAACAGTATGGGGGTCAGGATGATACACACCAGGGGGACTGGGAGGGCACTGAAAACAGTGGGGGCAGTGAAAACCTACATGCAGTGACAATCATTGAGTCCAATTTCTCTCAGTGCTAACAGGCAGCACTTCTATGCTAAGCTGCAGTAACTCAACAGACTTAGCATAGAGGTGCCTGCAAGCTAATCCATGAAGTTATGGATGTCGATTTATTCCTGCAGTGTCTACAAAACTGCTGGGGGAGCGAGGTAGGGGAAGGTACGGGGCAGAGATACCAGTCTTGATGTGTGGACAGTGGGCAGCAATCTACTGAGATACAGTGATGCCCGTAGCAATGGGAAATGTGGCTGTAAGCTGTCCTCACCCGTGGCTCTGATTTCTGTGAGGCAGCCCAGGACAAGAGCATGGCGGGAAAGCTTACTAGAATTTCTGACTGTCCTGGGAAACCACTGACAAGTATGGGCAAAGCAGGCTCAAAGGGCAGCTGTTTTGGGCTCCACAACAATGACTGGGCCCAGCTGCCCCTTTTGCCCTGCATTAAACATGGCCCTGAATGTAGACCATGCCTGTGTGATATAAGCAGTACTGAGAGATACTGAAGGCCATCAACCTTACTGTATTTGTACCTTCACTGCCAGTATGACTGAGTTTGCTAGTTCAAAAATATTTAGAACTGTTACCTCAAGTTGTGCCGCAGTTACTATAGTCATTGTAGTAGTGCTAGTGATTGCAGATCGCCATTTGCCTTGGTAACTGATTACTTTCAATTCTACAATTCCTCCAATTTAGGTACCAACCTCCTAGCCCCACCCACAAGGCCTAACAGGTACATACAAACCTCAGCACATTCACTATAATAAAATGAAACTATTCCATTGCATTGCTTTCCTATACACAGCTTCTAATGTATCTTTAGTTTGTTCAGTTAAACTAACTGGTTGCCAGTCAAAGCTGCTCCAGTTTGGGTAAATTCCCTTACATGTCTATAGAGCAGTGGTCAGGAGTACACAGGCCACTTTACAGAGTACAACCAAAATTACCCCCTCTTCACAGTACAAATCATCTCCCCCCTCCAAGCCTATACCCCCCCCCCAGTACAGATCTCCCCTAACATCCCTAAATCCCCCCAGCCTAACCCTTAATTACAGAGCTCCCCCTTCTCAGCACAAACCCCTCAGTACAGAATACCCCCAGAAAAAACACCTCTATCCAGATCTCCCATTCCCCAGCAGAGACCCCTCAGTACAGTCAGATCCTCCAGTACAAGCTGACAACCCCCCCAACATAGATCTCTCAGTACAGAACGAACCCCCCCAGCACAGACTGACCCCCCCAAACACAGACCCCTCAGTACAAGTGGCTCCCCCAGTGCAGACTGACCACCAAACAGACCCCTCAATATTAATGCACCCTCAGCACAAACCCCTCGGTACAGACTGACCCCCCAGACATTCCTAAATCCCCTTATTTTATTTTATGTACTTATATAATGCCGTCAATTTACATATATATTGTACATTCACATCAGTCCCTAACCCTCAAGGGATGTACAATCTAAGGTCCCTAACTTACATTCATATATACACATATTAGGGCCAATTTAGACAGGAGCCAATTCACCTACCAGCATGTCTTTGGAGTGTGGGAGTTAACCAGAGTACCTGGAGGAAACCCACGCAGGCACAGGGAGAACATGCAAACTCCAGGCAGGTGGTGCCGTGGCTGGGATTCGAATTAACGACCCTAGTGCTGCCAGGCGGAAGTGCTAACCATTTAGCCACTGTGCTGCCCCACCCTTTCCCCAGTAGAGACACCCTCCATACCTCCCCCAAACTACAGACCCTCAATACAGCCACCCCCCCATAACCCCTCAAATACTGACCCTCAGTACAGGCACCCCCCATAACCCCCACAAGTACAGACACCTCCCATTACCCCCAAGTACAGATTCTCAGTACAGACATCCCCCATTACCCCCAAGCACAGACCCTCAGTACAGACACTCCCCATAACCCCACCAAGTACAGACCTTAAGTACAGACACCTCCCCAAACCCCCCCAAGCACAGACCTGCAGTACAGACACCCCCATAACCCCCCCCCCCCCAAGTACAAACCCTCAGTACAGAGACCCACCCATAACCCCCCTTAAGTACAGACCCTCATTACAGATCTCCCCATCACTCATCTGACTGGTGGGAGCTCACAGCTCTGTCATGTGAACAGAGAGGGAAACTGATTTCTTCTCACTCTGAGCTGCTCTGCCGCTGTCACAAAGTAGCAACTGCGGACTTAGCTGGGGATACCAGCAGACATTTCTTCATTTAACTTGCACGCTGCTGCGGTGAAAGAGATACCGAACCTGGTGCAGATCCCACCCCCTTGTTACACCACTGGTCCTAAGTTATTATAGCAATGCATGTGACACAAATGATCTTAAAACTAAAATCCAGCCTTATATTCTGTTTTATAGAGTTGTACTGGCAGGGTGCCATAATATTTTCAAGGACTTACGTACAGCAGCCTGTCTGCTGCTCCCTCCAGCCATGCTCTGCCTGCATTGCATAGAGAAGCACAGAGACTCAGAGATGACATTACTGACTCTACAATAAGGTTTTAATGAAAACTGAAGATTTTTATTTCAAATTTTCATTAGCAAGTTGATGATGGGGGAGTAGGGACCATGCAAGGCAAACTATGAGGAGATTAAGCTTCAGGGTTAAAATATACAGTCATGGCCGAAATTGTTGGCACCCTTGATATTTCTCCAGGAAATCATGTATTTCTCACGAAACGTATTGCATTAACACATGTTTTGCTATACACATGTTTATTCCCTTTGTGTGTATTGGGACAAAACAAAAAAAGGGAGGAAAGAAAGCAAATTCGACATAATGTCACACAAACCTCCAAAAATGGGCTGGACAAAAGTATTGGCACCCTTTCACAACTGCGGATAAATAAGAATGTTACAAGCATGTGATGCTCCTGTAAACTCACCTGGGGCAAGTAACAGGTGTGGGCAATATAGAAATCACACCTGAAAGCAGATAAAAAGGAGAGACGTTCACTTAACCTTTGCATTGTGTGTCTGTCTGTGCCACACTAAGCATGGACAACAGAAAGAGGAGACGAGAACTGTCTGAGGACCTGAGAACCAAAATTGTGGCAAAATATCAACAATCTCAAGGTTACAAGTCCATCTCCAGAGAACTAGATTTGCCTTTGTCCACAGTGCGCAACATTATCAAGAAGTTTGCAACCCATGGCACTGTAGCTAATCTCCCTGGTCGTGGACGGATGAGGAAAATTGATGAAAGATTGCAACGCAGAATAGTCCGGATGGTGGATAAGCAGCCCCAAACATGTTCCAAAGACATTCAAGCTGTCCTGCAGGCTCAGGGAGCATCAGTGTCAGCGCGAACTATCCGTCGACATTTAAATGAAATGAAACGCTATGGCAGGAGACCCAGGAGGACCCCACTGCTGACACAGAGACATAAAAAAGCAAGACTACAGTTTGCCAAAATGTACTTGAGTAAGCCAAAAGCCTTCTGGGAAAACGTCTTGTGGACAGATGAGACCAAGATAGAGCTTTTCGGTAAAGCACATCATTCTACTGTTTACCGAAAACGGAATGAGGCCTACAAAGAACAAAACACAGTACCTACGGTAAAATATGGTGGAGGTTCAATGATGTTTTGGGGTTGTTTTGCTGCCTCTGGCACTGGGTGCCTTGACTGTGTGCAAGGCATCATGAAATCTGAGGATTACCAAAGGATTTTGGGTCGCACTGTAGGGCCCAGTGTCAGAAAGCTGGGTTTGCGTCCAAGATCCTGGGTCTTCCAGCAGGACAATGACCCCAAACATACGTCAAAAAGCACTCAGAAATGGATGGCAAAGAAGCGCTGGAGAGTTCTGAAGTGGCCAGCAATGAGCCCAGATCTAAATCCCATTGAACACCTGTGGAGAGATCTTAAAATTGCTGTTGGGAAAAGGTGTCCTTCCAATAAGAGAGACCTGGAGCTGTTTGCAAAGGAAGAGTGGTCCAAAATTCCGGGTGAGAGGTGTCAGAAGCTTATTGATGGTTATAGGAAGCGACTGATTTCAGTTATGTTTTCCAAAGGGTGTGCAACCAAATATTAAGTTAAGGGTGCCAATACTTTTGTCCAGCCCATTTTTGGGGTTTTGTGTGACATTATGTCATATTTGCTTTTCTGCCTCTGTTTTATATTTGTTCCAATACATACAAAGGGAATAAACATGTGTATAGCAAAACATGTGTTAATGCAATACCTTTTTTGTGTGAAATACTTGATTTTCAGGAAAAATATCAAGGGTGCCAACAATTTCGGCCATGACTGTAACTTCAAGAAACTGCCACTGCAAACAAGTTTTCTACATTTTCCCATTGTTTTTTACTTTGCAGTGATACAGCAATGCCTATTTAAAGTTTCTCCAATATCCTGCTTGTGCATTGCAGTTTTACCCTCTTTCCTTTTTATCTAGACACTCTTATACAGAGGGAGAATCTGAAGAAATCACAAATGAATTTGCAAACGTTTTTAACCAGAAAGTTTCCAAGTGTAAAATGAGTGGCCCAGCTTTTGTTGTGTTTAGGTTAAACAAGGTGAGTGTTCACATGACAGGTAGTCTGAGGTAACATTGCCATAGGCCAGATATGTCCTAGCTGTATGTTTAATTCATCTCACTATATTTACATTCCTTGTGTGGTCCAGTCTAGATCTTAGGTCATATCTGGAATGCTATAATACGGTCAAATGAAAAACAAAGCATGATAATACAAATTCATTCTTTTATGTCTTTAACTCTTTCAGGACAAATTACATTTGGGATTTCTGTGATTGTTTAACATAGCATTTGGGCTTTAAATGTTAAAAGAAAATGGCAAAAGCCCATTTAAAGTTTAATTAAGGTGGGAGATGCCTATAAAAAGATTAATACCCCGGAAGCTTATAAATCATAATTATTTAACACTCCCTCCTGCTAGCTAGTAAAGGAGTTTAAATAATTTAATTATTATATCAAGGTCTCAGTTTTACACATGTGCAGATTTATGTGAATGCCACACACCAATCCTAATGTATTGATTAAAAAAACAAGCAGTGCTCTAATTTATGACATTCATAATAAAATGTTACACCATTGTAAAAAAAACAAACAAATAAAAAAAAAAAAACAATTCTCTGTCTGTTTTAATATGTTAGTATTTATCAAGGGTGGATTTCAATTATATGACCCCCCTCAAGACATCTTTAACCCCTTGGCGCCGGCGTCTCCTGGCCCTTAAAGGGTTCCAGAAGCCGGGAGGTGGGTGGGGTTTTAGGGTCATGTGACCGCCGTGATTCTCTGTCACGGTGATCACATGATCGGGAAAGGTCCAAATCGAAAGAGGAGATCGGGACCTTTCCGTGAATACTGGCGCCTCCCGGCCCTTAAAGGGTTCCAGAAGCCGGGCGGTGGGCGGGGTTTTAGGGTCATGTGACCACTGTCACGGCAGTCACATGATCAGGAAAGGTCCTGATCGAAAGAGGAGATTGGGACCTCTCTGTGAGTACCAAACGTGTGTGCTGGGAGCACGCAGGACGCGCGCTCTCACCACTTTTTATTTTTAATAGAACGCAAAAATGTGCATCTAGGCCCAGGCGCCGGGAGGTTAAGTAAAATGCCCCCCCAATTACCAAACGTTTTGGCTTTTCAACTCTATGCACTGTATGCACTCTACGCATGTAAAATAAATGTAATTTCCTTGTAATTAATTGCTTTTGTTTCATATTTTTAGGTAAGATGAAAGAGCTTATGAAACAAGAGGCTTCCTCTAAGTTATGGTCACCTAACTAAGGCCATTGTATTAGGGATGTACAGTAGATATTTATTTACCAAGAGCAGATGTTTATTTATACCTTTCAGCAGTCTTACAGTATATGCAGGTCTCAGAAACATCAAATGAAAAATGGTTGTGATATGTTCACAATAGGTTAATTTAAAGAAGTGGATTGGTCCTCTGTTACCAATCCCCGGTGGGAGTGGCTAAACACATCAGAGGCGTGGCCAGAACAACTGCTGAGGCCATTCCTCAACATTGGACTCCTGGGGTCGGTTGAGCAGTGTCCATCCCTTCATTTGTATTGACTGACACTGGAATCGCTTGGCCTCATGCTCCCCCCTTTTCACTTGCCAGTGGGGTGATCCTTCTTCTTCCATCCATAGCTTGGAGCAGCGCCATAAGGTATACTTTTCACTAGGGATAAACAGTAGATACTTATTTACCAAGAACAGATGTTTATTTATACCGTTCAGCAGTCTTATATGCAGGTCTCAGAAAGATCAATAAAGAAAAGTGGTTGTGACATGCTCATAATAGGTTAATTTAAAGTGTTATTAAACCCACAAAAATAAAATTAGTCTGTATATGCAGTAAAGCATGCTTGTTATACTCAGTGTGGAACCTAAGGGGTTAATCCTCTGCATTGTGTAAAAAGATATTTTGATCCTTTCTTCTCTGGTCCTCCCCCTTTTCAAGTGACCACCTCTTATCTCCTGATACGACAGAATGAACCATAGGCATTTGCACATGCTCAGTTTGGTGTGTATTGCTAGAGAGGTTTTTTTCTTTGTGGGAGAGTGCATGTGATCAACACAGGGCCAATCAGCACTGGTCAGACAGAGGTCAGGGGTTTTGCATCCTCCTAGAGCAGAAAGAAAACTCCTCCTACAAGCTTTAGCTAGTGGTGGACTGGACACTGATAGAAGTCATAAGACTGCTCTAACTGCTGATGAGAAAAGGTATTTAGCAGTTTATATTTACTAAAATAATAATACTGTAAAGCACAGTGCCCCCAAGGCTCTGTTCTATCAGCAGATGGATTGGGGACTGTGGAAGAAGGGGAGGATCAAAGAAGACAGTATCAAACAACATTTTTCACAATGCAGAGGATTAACCCCTTAGGTTCCACAGTGGGTGTAACAAGCATACTTTACTGCATATACAGACTGATTTAACTGCCCTGGGTTTAGTAACATTTTAACAGACCTGTAGAAGAAAGTCTATGGAAGTGCGGGGAAAGAAGCTGACAGTGGATGCAGGAAATGCGGGACTAGACTCAGCAGATCTAAGGACAATGAAGGCTTACAGGTGGTGGGCAGGCCAGGGACACAAGCCCTCAGAGAATGCAGGAAATGCAGGGACTAGACATGGGAAGATCTAAGGATACTAAAGCCTTACAGGTGGTGGGTGGGCCAGGACAGAAGCTGACAGTTTTGGTCCTGTCCCTGAGATACAGCTGGAGCTGAAGCTCCCAATGTGCCCCCCTCAACACTATGCACAGGGCGGGTGCCCCTTTGTGCCCCCCCCCCCCCCATCCTGGCCCTGCACAAGAATCCTGCGGTGTGCACATATACCTAAGCATGCACAGATGTCCCACAGGGCTATCTAGACACCTGAGCCACAGGGCGCACAGAGCAATTCTTGCCTACATGAGAATTGCAGCACAAATAAAGCTGTTACAAATTGAATGTCTGTTTTTTGGGTTTTTTAAGAGAGGAAGGGGGGAGGCAGGTTGGCCCAACATGTCTTTTAGGGTGAAGATCTGCTTTAAGCTAGTCATATGTGGCTTGAATTTCAACTGATTTCTGTGAGTTGACAACATTTGGGTGGCCCTACTGACAGCACTTATCTTGTCTCGTCGGGCTGAAAAAGGTCAACCAAACAGTGGCTGCAGCCAATCAGTTGCAGTCACTGTTCGGGTGCTCTGACAGCCAAGCAGCAATAGCCAGCAATGGGAGATTTGTCCATATACTTTGTTTATCATGGATGGGAAATGTACAGTATGTATTTCTTTTGTTCAGCTGGCTGTGCTGATCAAGATAAATCTTTATGTGTATAGCTAGCTTAAATTGTGAAAATTAGTGTAGCCCTCTTTTGGGGGTTTATGAGAAATGACCCTCCCCAAACAGGATAGTGTGCTATATCTGACTTCAAATAAGAGATTCAGGAGAGAAACAGAACATTCGCTAAGTGGAAAAGTGATAATAAAGTAGTCAGTACCTCCACCCAGGAAAGTGCCTCTGTGAACAGAAGGGAATCCCATCCTGGGAAATTAACTAGTAACTTAATCAAATTGTGTGCAGGGGAACTACTGCAATCAGCATATAACAATAACTTTAAGTATATAGATGCACACCAGTATGGAAATAATGCAAGCTTTATACACTGCTCAAAAACATTAAAGGAATACTTTTTACTCAGTGTATAGCATCAAGTCAATTAAACTCCAGGGATATTGATCTGGACAGTTAAGTAGCAGAGGGGGTTGTTAATCAGTTTCAGCTGCTTTGGTGTTAATGAAATTAACAACAGGTGCACTAGATGGGCAACAATGAGATGACCCCCAAAACAGGAATGGTTTTACAGATGGAGGCCTCTGATATTTTTTCCCTACTCATCTTTTCTGACTGTTTTTCACTAGTTTTGCATTTGGCTAGGGTCAGTGTCACTACTGGTAGCGTGAGGTGATAATTAGACCTTACAGAGGTTGCACAGACAGTCCAACTCCTCCAGGATGGCACATCAGTACATACCATTGCCAGAAGGTTTGCTGTGTCTCCTAGCACAGTCCCAAGAGCATGGAGGAGATTCCAGGAGACAACCAGCTGCTCAAGGAGAGCTGGACAGGGCTGTAGAAGGTCCTTAACCCATCAGCAGGACTGGTATCTGCTCCTTTGTGCAAGAAGGAACAGGATGAGCATTGCCAGTGCTCTACAAAATGACCTCCAGCAGGACACTGGTGTGAATGTCTCTGACCAAACAATCAGAAACAAACTTCATGAGAGAGGCCTGAGGGCCCGCTGTCCTCTAGTGCAGGCCTTAAAATTTCCACTCGCCTGCTTGCATTTGGCGAGTGCAGTTAATGTGGGGGCAAGTGACTGCCAAAACCAGAGCCACTATAAGGCAGCACAGGCAGCTGGGTAGACAGACTCCGGCGCTCCATGTCCCAGACCTGTGCACCTATCACCCTCATCATTCCCCCATTCCCCTCCCCGCTCACCTGCACTGCTTTGCTCTCCTCCCTCAGCTTCGGTTTCAAGTGCTTCCGGGTCTCTCACTAAGGGGAACATGTGTGGACCAGCACTGTGTACAGGGTGTTGCCGCACCAACCTCGACTCCCTGACAAGCTGGTTCTCATCTGACAGGTTAGATCTCTTTGTTTTGGCTGCAGCTGCACTTTCTTCCCTGACAATCTCTCCCCTCCTCTCCAGTGTAGATGTTCTATTCTGCTTCAGTCTCCTTTTTTACACCTCTCTGCCTTCTCGGTCAAGCCACACCTGTTCTCTGCTTTCCTCCTCTCCTCCCCCGCCATGCACAGTTCCAGCACAGCTGGAGGGCTCTTTCTGTAAGTGGGGGCTCTGATGGTAAAGGGGGACTCTGATGGTAAAGGGGGACTGGTAGAGGAGGACATGGGATGGGGGAGATGGAACTGGAGAATGAAAAAGACAAGGGATGGAGGAGGTGTTTACATTGCTTTATTAATATTATTAAATATGTTTTTGTTAATATTTATTCTGCATAAAACATTTCACAGTGTAATTTCATGAGATAATTTATGAAGGCATGTTTAGGGGCGCAATTAGGGGCGGGGAAGGGTAGGGATTGGGTGGGGCAACTGGTGGCGAGTAACTTTTAAGGCCTGGCTAGTAGCTAAGGACTTGAAATTTTGAGCCCTGCTCTAGTGGGCCCTGTGCTCACTGCTCGGCACCATAAAGCTTGAGTGACAGTTGCCATTGTACACCCTAATCTGCAGATCTGCCACTGGTGCCCTGTGCTTTTCACAGATGAGAGCAGGTTCTCCCTGAGCACATGTGACAGACATGAAAGGGTCTGGAGAAGCCGTAGAGAACATTATGCTGCCTGTAACATCATTCAGCATGACCGTTTTAGTGTTGGGTCAGTGATGGTCTGGGGAGGCATATCCATGGAGGGACGCACAGACCTCTACAGGCTAGATAATGGCACCGTGACTGCCATTAGGTATCGGCATGAAATCCTTGGACACAATATCAGACCCTACGCTGGTGCAGTGGGTTCCTCCTGGTGCACGACAATGCTTGGCCTCATGTGGTGAGAGTATGCAGGCAGCTCCTGGAGGATAAAGGAATTGATACCATTGAATGGCCCCAACGCTTGCCTGACCTAAATCCAATAGCACACCTCTGGGATATCATGTTTCGGTCCATCCAACATCACCAAGTTGCACCTCAGACTGTCCAGGAGCTCAGTGATGCCCTGGTCCAGATCTGGGAGGAAATACCCCAGGACACCATCCGTCGGCTCATTAGGAGCATGCCTCAACATTGCTAGACATGCATATAAGTACGTGGGGGCCATACAAACTACTGAGTACCATAGCAAATGGACAAGCCTACTGCATCATTTGTTTCACTTTTATTTTCAGGTTGTCTTTGAATTCAGTCCTTTGTAGGTTGATAATTTTCATTTCCATCAAATGATGGGGCATCTTTACATTTCTAACACATTGCCCAGTCCATATCAGTATAGATATCCAGCATGATATTTTTCCCCATTGAGATCTGATGTGTTTTCAAAGTTTTCTTTAAATTTTTTTGGAGCAGTGTATGTTAAAAGATTAATCAGAGCAGGAGCGGACTGACAACTCATGGGGCCCCCGGGCAATAGGGGAGCATGGGGCTCCTGTGTCCTTGCCCACACACAAAGCACACCCAAAAAAGCCTATAAAAAGGTACCAGGGGCATTTCATGGGGCCCCCTACTGACCCCATGCCCTAGGGCAGTGCCCGGGTACTCGAATGGTCAGTCCGCTCCTGAATCAGAGTATATACATTCAATGTAAAAATAGGTAATGTCAGCAAAGGGCCCAACAGGAGTCCTGGTAGAATTGTGCACATATACCCGGGTATATATAGTTATACATAAAGGCACATCCAGATGTACTCTATGTTGCAGCAAAGTTGCAGTTGCAAGGGCTGTGATGCAGCGTACGCCTTGATGTCGAAGACCTGAAGATAAGATCGGTAACAATGGGGAGATCCTGTAACCAATGTCCAACAGGCCTGGATTGCAGCTTCTCCCCATCAGAAATCATGGTGTGATACTGGAACTCAGAGTTAGCCTATCTACTCTGCATTTTAGTCCCTAGTTGTTTCTAATCTATCATACAATTTGATCTCTAACTACCAAGTGGTCGTAGAATGCCTAACCTGGCTCTAGTCTATGCTGCTTATTGAGCCCCGAGCTGAAACTAGCTACTGTAATCCCAGACCAGAATGAACAGGGTTAACTAGCATAACAGGGTCACCTACTAACATACAGTAAGGGGACTACACAAGCATATTATGTCACAGACTGAACTACCTCGTATAGTGATGTCAGATAACAAGAGCACAGATATACTTCTGTCATTAGTCATTTATGTATACAGTGGTACCTCGGTTTACGAATTTAATGCATTCTCCAGGACGTTTCGTATTGCAAACAACTTGTAGACCAAAATGCGGTTTCTCATAGGAATGCATTGAAAAATACCTCCACAATCGACGCCACGTGCTACCCAGAGACTCCAGCATGCATGGGGGCAGCGCTATAAACCTCCCAGGCACAATGCGTCCTGGGGAAACTTGCTTCGTATTACAAAAAAAATTTGTAAACAGAGGCATTATTTTCAATGGATTTTCATTCGTAAACCAAAAATTACATTAACCGAGGCGTTCGTAAACCGAGGTACAACTGTGTGTGTGTATATATATATATATATATATATATATATATATATATATATATATATACACACACACACACATATGTACAGTACATACACATACACCCAGAAGCTATGGGCAGCAATGGTAAACTCTTACTCTGGATTCAGTAACAACCCATCCATAGAAAGTCAAGGGGTATTAGACTTTCCTTTTGTACTTCCTCTTTCTGGGGTTTCTGACTACACCACACAGAGACAGGAAGTGATGTACATAAATAACTCTGTAGCATTAAAAAGTCACTATTTACAAATACAGACAGCAGGAGACAGTAGATCCCTACAGTAGAATAAAGAAAGGGAACATTTTGGTTCCAGCTGCTAATCAGATTTTTAAAGGTCAGATTAGAAAATCAAATCAGCCTGGTTTCTGTATGCAATACCACTATAGTTCTTTTACTATACTTTAGCATCATTGTGTTTGCCTGCTCTTACTTGTCCGCTGTTCTCATTTTTATTATAATCATTATAAATCTTTTATATTTTATTCAGTTATACAGTTGCAAGAAAACGTATGTGAACCCCTTGGGATTACGTGGAGTTTTGCATGAATTGGGCATAAAATGTGCTCTGAACGTCATCTAAGTCACAACAATAGAAGAACATAGTCTGCTGAACATAATACTACACAAACATTAGATGTTGCCATGGTTTAATTGCACATAACATGTAAACATTTACAGTGCAAGGAGGAAAAAGTATGTGAGGCCCTAGCTTAATGACTACTCCCAGAGCTAATTGGAGCCAGGAGTGAGCCAACCTTGACTCCAATCAGTGTGATGATATTGGATGTGTTGCTGACAGCTGTCCTGCCCTTAACCTCTTGCCGACCGCGCATAGCCGAATGACGGCTTCACCGCGGCCGGCCAGTTCTGGGTGGACGTCATATGACGTCCCCCCAGGGGGCGCGCACCCGGCGATCTCCGTGATCGCTGTGTCCTACGGACACAGCTGATCACGTGATGTGGTAAAAGGCCAATCACAGCGGCCTTTTACCACGTGATCAGCGGTGTCCAATGACACGCTAATCACAGGGAAATGCAAGTGCCGGTTCTCGGCTGCACTTTCCTCACGCTGTCAGATCGTGAGGAAAGTACTGCCGAGAACCGGCAGTTGTCAGAGCGGGGATCGGCACCGATCATCAGTGCCCTGATGATCGGTGCCCAGCAGTGACACTCGCAAGTTCCGCCCAGAGGTGCGCCCACTAGCTCCGCCCACCCGTGCCCAGCAGTGCACCCACCTGTGCCCACCAGTGCCCCCACCTGTGCCCAGCAGTGCACCCACCTGTGCCACTCTGCAGTGCCACCTACCTGTGCCCAGAAGTGCCACCTACATGTGCCCAGCAGTGCCACCCACCTGTGCCCACCCACCTGTGCCCACCAGTGCCACCCACCTGTGCCCACCCACCAGTGCCACCCACCAGTGCAGCCCAGCAGTGCTGCCAGTCAGTGCCACCAGTCAGTGCCCAGGGGTTGTGCCAGTCAGTGCCGCCAGTCAGTGCCCAGCAGTGATGCCAGTCAGTGCCGTCTATCAGTACCCATAATCAGTGTCACCTATCAGTGCCGCCTATCAGTGCTGCATATCAGTGCCGCCTATCCGTGACCCCTAATTAGTGCTGTCTATCAGTGCCGCCTATCCGTGCCACCTCATTCGTACTGCCTATCAGTGCCCTTTAGTGCTGCCTATCAGTGCCCATCAGTGCCGCCTATCAGTGCCAATCAGTGCTGCCTCATCAACGCACATCAGTGAAGGAGAAAAAATACCTGTTTGAAAAATTTTATAAAAGAAACAAATAAACTTTTTTTTTTTTTTAATTTTTTGCAATTTTTTTATTTATAGCGCAAAAAGTAAAGCGCCCAGTGGCGATTAAATACCACCAAAAGAAAGCTCTATTTGTGAGAAAAAAATGATCAAAATTTCATATGGGTACAATGTTGCATGACCGAGCAATTGTCAATCAAAGTGCGGCAGCGCTGAAAGCTGAAAATTGGCCTGGTAAGGAAGGGGGTATAAGTGCCTGGTAGGCAAGTGGTTAAAGAACACACACCTGTTTTGGGTTTACTGGTTTCAAGAAGCACTGTCTGATGTGAACCATGCCTCGCAGAAAAGAGCTCTCAGAAGACCTACGATCAAGAATTGTTGACTTGCATGAAGCTGGAAAGGATTACAAAAGTATCTCCAAAAGCCTTGATGTTCATGTGTCCACGGTAAGACAGACTGTCTACAAATGGAGAAAGTTTAGCACTGTTGCTACTCTCCCTTGGCGTGGTCGTCCTGTAAAAATGACTGCAAGAGCACAGCGCAGAATGCTGCATGAAGTAAATAAGAATCCCAGAGTGTCAGCTAAAGACCTACAGAAATCTCTGGCACATGCTAACATTTTTGTTGACACATCTACAATAAGGAAAACATTAAACAAGAATGGAGTACATGGGAGGACAGGAGGACACCACGGAGGAAGCCATTGCTGTCCAAAAAGAATATTGCAGCACGTTTGAAGTTTGCAAAAGAGCACCTGGATGTTCCACAGCACTACTGGCAAAATATACTGTGGACAGATGAAACCAAGATTGAGTTGTTTGGGAAGAACACACAACACTATGTGTGGAGAAAAAAAGGCATAGCACACCAACATCAAAACCTCATCCCCACTGTAAAACATGTCGGAGGGAGCATCATGATTTGGGGCTGCCTTGCTGCCTCAGGGCCTGGACGGATTGTTGTCATTGATGGGAAAATGAATTCCAGAGTTTATCAAGACATTTTGCAGGAAAACGTACGGCCATCTGTCCGCCAACTGAAGCTCCGCAGAGGATGGGTGATGCAACAGGACAATGACCCAAAGCATACCAGTAATTCAACAAAACAATGGCTGCAACAGCACAGAATACGCCTTCTGGAGTGGCCCAGTCAGAGTCCTGACCTCAACCCGATTGAAATGCTGTGGCATAACCTTAAGAGAGCGATTCACACCAGACATCCCAAGAATATTGCTACACTGAAACAGTTTTGTGAAGAGGAGTGGTCCAAAATTACTCCAGACCGTTGTGCAGGTCTGATCTGCAACTACAGGAAACTTTTGGTTGAGGTTATTGCTGCCAAAGGAGGGTCAACCAGTTATTAAGTCCAAAGGTTCACATATTTTTCCTCCCTGCACTGTGAATGTTTCCATGTTATGTGCAATTAAACCATGGCAACATCTAATGTTTGTGTAGTATTATGTTCAGCAGACTTTGTTCTTCTATTGTTGTGACTTAGATGACGTTCAGAGCACATTTTATGCCCAATTCATGCAAAACTCCACGTAATCCCAAGGGGTTCACATACGTTTTCTTGCAACTGTACCTGTGTACATACTGAATGGATATTAATTAAAATTATATATACATATATATCTTGCATGCAGTACAAGCACTTGGGATAAAGTCGCATTTACATCCGTCATCAGCTGTTACTGGCCTAGCTGGAGTATAGAAGCATTGCGATTAGCGCGATGGGGTTAAATTGTAACGTTCATTTGATGCACACTTCTTTTTACATTAGAGTGTTCCTAAATTCTTTCAGTCCGTAGGGAGAAAATGGAACATGCCAAGAGCTGTTTTGGCTGCTTTTACTTCTGAGAATAAAGTTTAACTCATTTTAACAGCATGCTTGTGGAATTTGTTTCTATAAGTCCCTAAAGTTTCATTATTATTGTAACAGACAGTACATTGTTAGAACAAATTAAATAGCTGTTCATATAGTCCATTAAATGTGTTTTAAATGTAGCTCTTTGAAAATACTCCTCCTTTTCCATTCATTGGCTGCTAGCAGATGGGAGGTCTTCAGAAATGGGAATGCTTATGGTACATTACAAGTGTTTTTTTTACCTGGATCAAGGTCTGGCTCCTCACATGATCTTCTACCTATGGGCAAAAGCTGTGTTTGTGCTCCTGAGGTTCCTAAAACAAATCAACTGGATATTTTGGCCAACTGCCAATTTCTCCTAATGGCACTGGCCTATCTCATCATTGGCTCAGTCCAATATTATTATTATGGAAATGACTGCCAATCAAGTACATTATAATGATTTCTGTAATGTGACTAGGTGCCAGTCTACTGAAAAATAATAGTAAAGCAGTAGAACATTAGTCAGGTAGAGAGGCTCTTACAGCTGCCTTTGGAGGTTTTGCATGTGTGTACCCACATGCAGTCACTCATGGGAAGGTGGCAGGTTGGCTCTGACATCATGAACCTAAAAGAATACATGTGCTTTGCCCTTCAGCATTTAATTAAATTTTCTTTATTCCCCGCTGCTTTATTTAACTGCTGGGAGTGAAGAAAATACATGGTACTTTCAGTTATGGAGAAGCATATGATTCACTTCCATTACTTTCAGCTGAGAGTGCTAATATATGGAGAAACCTTTAAAGTGGAATTAAACTTCCTATATTTTTTTTAATGGGCTCCCGGGAGAATTATGCCATAATGTGCTAGTAAGCAGAGCATAATAGCACATTATGAAAGACATACCTGTCAAACAAGCCCTCCAGCACTGCAGTGTCAGTGCTCAGTTGCTTCTGTCTTCTCCCCTTGTTCTGTTCAGCCACTTGTCTGGGCTGTGATGACATCACTCCTGTCCACATGCACAGGAGATTCTTCTTCATGGCACAGATCAGATGCCATAAATGTACTCTAAGCTGCACATGTGCAGCTCAGTGTATAGTACCGCTGACAGATCAGGAGAAGCATTTATAACAGAGACCGATAAGGTCTATACTGCCAAAAAAACGCTGCCTCAATCAGTGGTTTTAAAAGAATTATGTTTAATTCTGCTTCAAGGCCCGTATAAACTCTGATAAGAGCAACTTGGGGCTTTCTTTCCTTGCTGTTGATGGTTGAACTGTGCAACTAAGGAAGAAAGGAAACACCCCCAGTCTCCAGTGTACTTACTTCCATGGGTGACAAGCTGTTAGTGTGTACACAGCAGGTGCAGCAGTCCAGGGCTTTCAACCCCCGTTCTGCTCCCTTTTTTCTCCACAAGGCTTCCAGGATGGATCGGAGCAATGCTTTGTGTTGACACTGACCAATAACAACTGGGGTATTGAGGGTGGTGAGGGTGAAGAGTGTTGTAATTTTTTCTGAAAAAGTGAACTTACACTTTAAGAATTTCCCCAACTTGACCTCAAGCATTGATAACAGCGTTCTTCAAAATTTTGTGTAGAATAGAGGGGTGCATTTCCATTTGGTACAGGTGGGCACAGTACCTAGGGCCGAAAAAAAAATTTTTAGGGCATGAAGAAGGGAAAAATTATTTGCAATTACCAATAACCTCCTTCTTGTCTCTCTTCCTTTGTGTAAATAATTAAAAAAAAACATTTTTAAACACTCTCTTTAGTCCCTCAGAAAAACTTTGGCATCTTTCTTTTCCCACTACTAACTGGGTGTTATTTTAAGGCACATATGTAACCATGGTCCAGAATGGGCAAAACAGTACAGAACACAGCTACTTGCTATTATTGTATTGGACAATGCCTTTCCTAGTGAAGATAAGGGTAACTCAGATGATAATTCAGACGAACAGCTGGAGGATCCAAGGCCTAAGGACAAGGGGCCACCCCAGTGGAACTGAATCACTCTGAAGCAATCAGGGAGATGTTCCCAACAGAAGTTGGGTCTTTTGGAGAAGCTGTGTGCTATTAGGCTCTGCCTGCATGCCAGTTCTGACATTAGAGGGCTACTTACCTGGCTGCAGATCACTTGTTCAGTTACCTCTGCCTAATCAGGTGTGGCCTCTTTGAGCTTCTGAGAGAGGGAAGCTGAGAAACGTATTTTCTGGGTATGTCCAGGAACCCAGGAAGTTGTTGGAAAAGGGATTAAAGGGGCCTGCGCCTGCATCTGAACTTGGAGAGTAAATGGGCAAACCAGTACAGTCCCTGCCTAATCCCACTGTAGCCACTAGCCGCTTGGAGAAGCATATGGGGAAGGGGTGTGCAGTTGGTTAAATAGGTGCAGTGGGGGGCATCCAGAAGAGAGAGGTAGTGTATAGGACCCTCAAGAAGCCAAATCCAATCCTGATAGGATTACAGGAGTTTTTATTAACGCTTTTTGAAAAATAATGATGAAAGACTGAGACCCTGATTCAGCCATTAAATGCTATGAAAGGAACATGAAATAAAAGTTTTGCTAAAGCACTTGAAATGAAACATCATAAAGCATACTGAATGTGCGGCTATTCTGATCTGCTAAAAGATGTTCTTCTGAAATAGTGTAAGCAACAGGATGTTCTAGCATGAGTGTGTGCGCATTGTAGGTTCATTTTTTTACAAAATACTTCTGGACATAATGGACTGAATTCATATTGTCAACAAATAGGTGACATATTCAGTGTATTGGTATTAATTTAGTGGGAGTAGATAGGAGTGTATCACACTGTCAAGGTCATAAATCTGGCAGCCTAATGGTTCTAGGCACTGCTGAGGCTTAGAATGCCTCTCTTTACTGTCAATGATGTGTGGATTCTTTTGTGTCTAGAGATCAGGGATAAGAGCTTTTACTTAGAAGGATGTGATGTGCTACTGAACACTTTTTATTATTGGTGTTATATGTCTGTGTGAGTTCTCTTCAAAGAAATTTGGATGTGCTCTGGTGAAAGGGTTGACGCAGAATCCAAAGGAATATGCGATGGTGTGATTAACACAGCTTCTACATTTTAAAGCCTATTCTGTGCTCTATTTGTACCTATTACTTTGCAGTACTCAAAAGACATTGTTATTTTGATTCATGTGAAGGGTATATGGGTACATGCCTATTGAAAACCTGTTCACTTATGCTCAGAGAGGATTCTAAAGAACCACTATCATATTAGGCATCACAGGAAGCACAGCACAAGCCCAACAATGGTATCCAGTAGAGGAATTAATTTACATATCATCCAGCCTGAGAGCAGCTCTATATCTTACAGTACTTATAGGTCTACCAGTGCACAAGCTAACAAAAAAAATCTTGGCTGGGACTTGTGTTGTCTGAACTGCTTCAAATAATATGGGTCAGCCTTACTGTTGGCAAAAAGGGGTGTCTCTTGCACATTCTTTACCTTTGCCAAGCATTCCACTGATGTAGCCAAGTGTCGACTGTGTCACTATGCAGTTCAGGAACAATTACAGATGGGACTATAATTAATCCTTTTCCCCATAGTGCCAAGTACTTAGACAGCTAAATAACTTCCTGTTAGCAGAGTAGAGCCAATTCTCCTTCAGTAGAGGATCTTGGGACCTGTAGTCCTATTGCTGAGTGCTGACGGCATTACAAATACCAGAGAGCTGGCGAAGGAGAAGGATTCTGGGAGAGCAGATATATTCTACTGTAAAGGATGGGCTCGCTCTGGGTGGGGAATTAAGAGCTGGATGTGGGGAGACTCCATTCTTGCAGTGAGAGACTGTGGATCTGCGGCCACGGGACTTTGGGCAATGGATTTGCATTGCTGGGATTGCTCTTCTCTGTACAGGGACTGCTACTGTTCAGCCCATGAAGCCATAGCTATTCGCTGTGCTGACAGGTTGTTGGGTGGTCACTCTATACACCTCATGAGCTTCAGCAAGAACTCTTTGTTCCTAGGAGGCTGTGCTATCTACAGGATTGGTGAGCAGGCAGATGCCCAACTGCTGCATAAAAGTGGCCACCCACCCAAGTCTATAACTGGCTTATGAAGCAAGGACACATAAACAGGCATCACATAGTGAAAAAAGAGGGAGAGAACAATGTTCTTGGACAACTTGCCAGCCAGCTTGCTAACAACCGAATTAACCTGTCTAACAGTATGCGTTTATAACAGGGGTTTAGTTAGCACACATTTGCAAATACATACGTAAGCCACAGAGCCACGACACGGCACCCTGATCATCTGTGGTCCTAACTCTAAAATTTGTGAGTCCCCATAGTAGAGGCACATGCATTTAATGGATAGATCAAGGGCAGGTGGACCTGAGGGAGCCACCCCTCTTAAAGGCAAAGGAGCGCACTGGACCCCAGCATGTAGCACAATGGCAACCAGGGTCCTAGTGCACCCACGTACCAAAAAATCAAACATGCATAAAAGTGGCCACCCGCCCAAGTCTATAACTGGCTTATGAAGCAAGGACACATAAACAGGCATCACATAGTGAAAAAAGAGGGAGAGAACAATATTCTTGGACAACTTGCCAGCCAGCTTGCTAACAACCGAATTAACCTGTCTAACAGTATGCGTTTATAACAGGGGTTTAGTTAGCACACATTTGCAAATACATTCGTAAGCCACAGAGCCACGACACGGCACCCTGATCATCTGTGGTCCTAACTCTAAAATTTGTGAGTCCCCATAGTAGAGGCACATGCATTTAATGGATAGATCAAGGGCAGGTGGACCTGAGGGAGCCACCCCTCTTAAAGGCAAAGGAGCGCACTGGACCCCAGCATGTAGCACAATGGCAACCAGGGTCCTAGTGCACCCACGTACCAAAAAATCAAACATGCATAAAAGTGGCCACCCGCCCAAGTCTATAACTGGCTTATGAAGCAAGGACACATAAACAGGCATCACATAGTGAAAAAAGAGGGAGAGAACAATATTCTTGGACAACTTGCCAGCCAGCTTGCTAACAACCGAATTAACCTGTCTAACAGTATGCGTTTATAACAGGGGTTTAGTTAGCACACATTTGCAAATACATTCGTAAGCCACAGAGCCACGACACGGCACCCTGATCATCTGTGGTCCTAACTCTAAAATTTGTGAGTCCCCATAGTAGAGGCACATGCATTTAATGGATAGATCAAGGGCAGGTGGACCTGAGGGAGCCACCCCTCTTAAAGGCAAAGGAGCGCACTGGACCCCAGCATGTAGCACAATGGCAACCGGGGTCCTAGTGCACCCAACTGCTCTCTGTCATCACTCTAGAGACACTGCATGCGGACACCTTTACACCTCAGTTATCAGGAGATCTTTGCTTTGACCAGTACCACAGCTTACCTGTTTAACTTCAACTTCACCGAATTACCAGTATTCAATAATGCTTATGGGCACCACCATTGATAGAAGAAGACAGTGGATACCACCATATTAGGAACTTTAGCATCACAGTACTCAAGCTTCAGTTTCTACTTAAAGAAACGTCTTCCTTTCTAAGGCAGTTGTTATTTACACCGCGTTCCAAATTATTATGCAAATTCTATTTAAGTGTCACAAAGATTAAATATTTTGTTTTTCAGTTTAACTCATGGATGGCATTGTGTCTCAGGGCTCTTTTGATCACTGAAAACAATCTCGGACACCTGTGATAATTAGATTGGCAGGTGAGCCCAATTTAAGGAAAAACTACTAAAGGGTGTTCCACATTATTAAGCAGAGCACCATTTTCAAGCAATATGGGGAAGAAAAAGGATCTCTCTGCTACCGAAAAGAGTGAAATAGTTCAATGCCTTGGATGAGGTATGAAAACATTAGATATTTCACAAAAATTTAAGCGTGATCATCGCACTATTAAGAGATTTGTGGCTGATTCAGAGCACAGATGGGTTCGTGCAGATAAAGGCACATTGAGGAAGATTTCTGCCAGATCCATGCATCGGATCAAGAGAGCAGCTGCTAAAATACCATTACATAGCACCAAACAGACATTGGAAGGTGCTGGTGCCTCTGGAGTCCCACGGACATCAAGGTGTAGAGTCCTCCAGAGTCTTGCAACTGTGCATAAACCTTCTATTCGGTCACCAATAACCAATGCTCACAAGCAGAAACGGCTGCATTGGGCAGAAAAATACATGAAGACTAATTTTCAAACAGTCCTGTTCACTGAAGAGTGCCGTGCAACCCTGGATGGTTCAGATGGATAGAGTAGTGGATGGTTGGTGGACGGCCACCCTGTTCCAACAAGGCTGCGACGTCAGCAAGGCAGTGGTGGAGTCATGTTTTGGGCCAGAATCATGGGAACAGAGCTGGTCGGGCCCTTTAGGGTCCCCAAATGTGTAAAGATGACCTCTGCAAAGTTTGTGGAGTTTATGACTGACCACTTTCTTCCCTGGTACAGAAGGAAGAACTATGCTTTCCGTAATAAAATCATCTTCATGCATGACAATGCACCATCTCATGCTGCAAAGAATACCTCTGCATCAATGGCTGTTATGGGGATAAAATGAGAGAAAGACATGGTGTGGCCTCCATCCTCCCCTGACCTCAATCCTATTGAGAACCTTTGGAGCATCCTCAAGCAAAAGATCTATGAGGGTGGGAGGCAGTTTACATCCAAACATCAGCTCTGGGAGGCTATTCTGACATCTTGCAAACAAATTCAAGCAGAAACTGTCCAAAAACTCACAAGTTCAATGGATGCAAGACTTGTGAAGCTGCTATCAAATAAGGGGTCCTATGTTAGAATGTAACGTGACCTGTGAAAATATTTAAAAAGTTAAAATGTTGTTAAAAGTTTGATTGAAATAGCTTTTGATTTCAGTAAATATGCTGCAAACACAACATATGACAATTTTCAGTTCTTTACAACCTATAAAGTGTTTTAAAACTTACTGTGCGTAATAATTTGGAACAGTGCATTGGAAGTTTTTTATGTTTAGCAAAAATACTGTTATCATTAGGAGGTCTGTTCAATAAAATTTGAATTGTACTCTTAATAGTTGATAACATGAGAATTATGCTGACTGTTATTTACATCAATTATTTAGGTAAATGAGAAAAATATAATTTGCATAATAATTTGGAACACGGTGTAAACAAGGGTTCCTACATATACAGAATTTATAAAGGAGTATACATTTATATAGAATTTTTTGCATGCCCCTTGTAATGTTGGTGGCCCAGAAGGGGCTGACATGCCAACAAACCTTCTCTTCCCACTCTTACCGCCAGTGTTACATTTATATGCTTGAAGTTTATTTCACATAATTGTATAGTCCATTAAAAGTTGATAATTGACTGTTCCTATTCTACTAGTGCCTCTGTTTTCATGCTTTAACTGGGGTTGTGCATACTAATCCCATTATTCCATTGGTCTAGTCTTTTAAGCAAGCACTAATATAGAGGTGCTACTAAAGAATTGTGTCTCTTGCATTTTTATTCTCTATTATTGAAATATGTCTGAAAGCAGAGTGTCAGAAGTGTTGGGAGGTTTGCAATGTCAGGACAACCACTGATGACAAGCATCATCGAGCGGCCCCTATGGTGGTAGCACTAAACTAAGAATGAAGAGGTGTATGCCCATAACATCAGTAGACAAACACAAGACAGTGCTACCCTGTGTCTGCAGTATCATGCAGTGGTAGCAGTTGTTTTATATGCCCCTCAAGCTGGTATTCTGCAGGAGAGTGGAGGATACAGTATATTGTTGTTCACTTACAGAATGCCCTGTTGTAAATGTCAAAGTTTCCACTAGGTGTCCCAGTTGGGAGTTAACCATAAGTAACAGTGATTATGCCATCCCATCCCAGGTTGTTTGGCAAGTGGCAACCAAATCCTGCTAGTCAAGAGGTTCTGTAGGGCTAGGCTAGTCAGTCAGTCAGTCAGGCAGTGGTTTTTTGGTCTGGAAAAAGGATTCCTCTTCTTTAGAGCCTTCCAGAATCAGGATGTACACAAAATATTTTACATGGGCTTCACCCTAGGAGGGAAGTGTGAGGACTTCTCCCCATCTCTCTCAATGTCATATTAAAGAGTTTGCAACTCATTTAAATGTGCTGCTGCCATTGCCTTGTATGGCTTTTTGTACATACAAACTTCTTTAATAAAGCTTGTTTGTTTCATTAAAAGAGCCTTGTGTAGACTCTGTTATTCTTTTCCAATGGGGAACCACGCTTGGACATGTGCTTGTGCCCAAGAAAAGGACAGGGACTAAAGACTGGCAGGCAGAGTAGGCCGGATAGAGGCTCTCGAGAAAAGTCTGGAGGGGACCGCCTGGTAACCACTAGAATCCTGGTGGACCGTATACTAGAGAACTGCACAAGCAATGTGGATTGTCAGAGCAGGCAAGGAAACAATTAAAATACACGTGGTTCCATTACACTAGACTTCTACTGTACTCATAGGAGCCTTAAAAGGTTATCTGCCATGCAACTTTAACACAGGTTGACAATAGGCCGTAATCAGAATCACAAATATGTACAGTATATCTGTGATTTACTTTTAAAATAACACATGCAGAATCCATTATTCATATCCATACTCTATATCCAAAATTTCTATTCTTGACCTAATCATATTGTACAGTATTTAAACAAGTATGTAGTTAAACAGTTATGAATTTCAATGCAGATCAATGGGGTTCCTTAAAGCATCTAATACTACTTAGTTAAACTCATGAAGAATGCAATTCCTTAAGTCTAAAGTGGGAGCTATTTAAGTGGAGTATTTTATTTTAATACAGTGGTGTCTGCAATAGGACAGAACAGAACTGTGCTCCAAAAGATTTTGTTACTGAAGTCCAGCTGTAAGTAGAACTACAAAGTGAGATTTGAATAAAAAGCTTGCTTTCACAAAAATACCGTTTAGTAGTATCATTTATTTATGTTTTCTTATTTTAAGCTGCAGTCACTGTGATATCCTTTTAGGCCTCATACACACTTGGCATTTGCCCAGCTCCTCTGAATGCCTTTCTCCTGGCAGGAAAAAAGCAGCTTAAAAGACACCTAAAGCCACGTTTTGCAAATGTGTTTAGGAGCGTTCATGTATTCTGTCCATTGAAATACATTACTATTCCTCTCCTGAACGTGCAAGTGATGGGGGGGGGGGGTTTCTGCCTCTAAATGCTCCTCTTCAAATGCGCCTGTGTGCGCATGGACGCATAGGCTAACATGGAGGGGCTTTTAGAGGCAGAAAAAACACCAAACTCCTCTAAATGTGACGTTTGTATGCCTAAATGTTCAGAAACTATGGCTTCCTGGAAGCACAGGATCCTTATATAAAGTGTATGTGTACACTACAATTCCCATCAACCACAGGAAATTTTAGTGAATGTTGGTGGGTACATTAGACCTGTACATGTTGAATGAGTCTGAGAGTCTCAGACCACACACCACAGCAAGTGGGGCTGAATTACATCACTGCTCTCTGGAGACAGAACTACAAAAGGGATGTGCCAAGACCAGTGGCTTTGGGAATAGGAGGATGTTAAGCCACTGGTCTTACAGACAGGAAACCAAAGAGAATTAACGGTTTGATTTGAAAATGAATAGGCTATTTCAGAGCAACTACTAAGTGAACCAGTAGATGGAACTGGTGGAAGGTAGGAAATCAGCAACAAGGACATGTAAAAAAGTTTTTGCCCAGAGTTCTGCTTTAAAGGAAAGAACTATGGGAGGTGTAATTTCACTATATACTGGTAGCATTACATTACAGCAGACAGGAAACTACAGTTTCCAGAAAACTATGCAGCCAGCGAGGAGGAGAACTGAGCAAACTGCTCGGGGAGGTTCAGGGCACTTGGCGCCTGACTGAGGAAGGAAGCAGAAGCCCAGGCTACAGTGCTGAGCTCTCACAGCACTCACACCCAGCGTGGCCTAAGTGGCAGCACCCCAGTGTCACATGACGGTTTTGCGGGTCTTCTTCTGAATCTCCAGCATTGCAGTGCAAGTTTGCTAGCCTTCAAGCTATTGATCCACAAGGGCCCTTCCACATCAGTATCCACAACAAGCGCAGGATTGTGATGGTTTTCAACCCATTACACACACTGTATAGCAGGGATTGAGACATTAGCCCAAAGCAGCTTTATCCTCCTGCTCCCTAGGCATATCCTTGCCTGTCTATTATACCACTGGGCCCTGCTATGTCATCCCCTCCCCAAGACTGTCCCATTGATCCAGAACTATTATTACTTTCCCCTGAACTTCTTGCATTCTTTGCTACTGTTTATGTTCTCATGCAAAGTATTTAAATCAAATGCTGACTCTTCAATAGGTAGTATTATTGAACTGAGAGCAGAGGGAAACCACCAAGTATCACCATTTGTGCACCATCATTGAGCCCTAACAAAGCAAGCAGAGATAATCACTCTGGACCATTCTATTCTGTCTCACAGTATTTGCATAGATTTCATCATTTATTTTTTTTCTTCCCCTAGGGATTGTGTCACGTACCTGATTGGAGACTGAAATGACGAGGTCGGCCTCACTTGTGTCACTAGCTCTGACCCCACTGGAAGTGGAACAGAGGGTGTCTAGGGACCAGGGGGACAAGAGTGCCAGCAGATGTTGTTTGCAGCTCTTGCAGTTGGAGACTTTGGAAGACTGATGAACCTCCGATTCAGGATCAGTAGTGATATGCAGATCTGGTATGGTAGGTCGCCAGGTGTGTACTGGAGCAAGGCAGGAAGCAGGGATGGGAGACAGGAGCAATGTCATAGGAATAGCCTGGGGTCATCAACGGGCGAACAGCGAGGTACTAAATCAGAAGCAAGCCAAAGTCAGGAACCAGTATCAAGCAGGAGAGTAATCAGAGTCAGGTCAGGAACAAGCCGGGTCAGCAACAAGGAGATCACACAGGAACGAGCAGGAAACGGGGAACAGTTGAAGACCAGTCAGCACTCAGCACAGGCAGAGGCAGCTTTAAATAGTCCGTCTGGCACCAATCTTCGCCGTGCGTGTGCACCTGCGTGTGCGTGATCGTGCATTTCTGTACACATGCGCACGTCTGTTCACCAGCCGTCTCACGGGAATTCCCTTACAGATTGTCTTATTTCTTACACAGTAAAAGTCCTGCAGGCAGACCTGGACCTAGCAGGGTCACATCAGGTTCAAATGGCCAGCAACCTCTGGAAGTTTATACAATCCTTAGTCAAGCTGCCTTTATTGCACTCTCAGTGACCCTGTTACCATTTAAACTGGTGTGGGTGTATAGAAAACGGAGCCCAATTACCACTGGTGTTATTAAACAATCTGATTCTAATACAGTACACACAGTATTATCCTAATCTGGTGTTGTTCCTTTCATTGAAAAAGTGTGTTTGAGAGTGGTAAAAAGCAGTAGACGAACTCATTGGGAAAAAAATCAGTTTCAGAGTGCTTCTCAAACAAGTGGCTCCTTCAGGGGGTACAATACAATTATATATCTGTAGAGATCTACTGTCATCTACTGTCTGAATTTGTAAATGGCTTTTGTTTGTTAATTACCACAGAGTTAATTGGGTCTGTCACTTCCAGTCTCTGGGTTGTTGGGTAAAAAATCCTGGAAGAAGAAAGTGAAAAGAGAGATGGTTCTTGAGACCACATGCCCCATAGAAGATGTGTTGCTAACCAGACCCAGAAGGGATATTAGTTAATTGTTACTGTGTTCTGGCTGTTTAACTGTAGCTGCCCATGCCTTCTTAATCTTTGTGACAGACATACCTCTGTCCTATTGTTATCACACTCAGTGCCACATAACTGGGTCTCTGCTACTGTATGTGTGTAGTGGTCACCTTCTAGTACAGTGGGGAAAATAATTATTTGATCCCCTGCATATTGTGTAAGTTTGACCACATACAACAAAATGAAGGGTCTATAATGTTTATCATTGGTGTACTTTAAATGATAGAAATAGAATATCCACCAAAAATCCAGAAAAAAACACATGATACAGATGTTATAAATTGAGTTGCAGTTTAGTGAGTAAAATAAGTGTTTTGAAGAAAAACATGACTTAGTTGCTTGTTGGCAAGCACAGAGGTAAGATGTTTCTTGTAGTTGGTTACCAGGTGTTCACACATCTCAGGAGGGATTTTGGTCCACTCTTCTTTACAGATCTTCTCTAAATCCTTAAGGTTTGTTGGCTGTCGCTTGGCAACTTGAATTTTAAGCTCCCTCCATAAATTTTCTATAGTTTTAAGGTCTGAGACAGTCTAGGCCACTCCATGACCTTAATGTGCTTCTTCTTGAGCCACACCTTTGTTGCCTTGTTTTGAGTCATTGTCATGCTGGAAGACCCATCCACGACCCATCTTCAGTGTTCTGGCTGAGGGAAAAAGGTTCTCATCCAATATATTAACAATACATGGCCCCGTCCATTGGCCCCTTAATGCGGCAAAGTTGGCCTGTACCTTTAGCATAGAAGCAGCCCCATAGCACAATATTTCCACCTCCATGGGTCATAGTCAGCATTTTTCTTCCTCCAAACACAACAAGTCAACTTAATGCCAAAGAGTTTAATTTTGGTCTCATATGACCTCAATACTTTCTCCCAATTCTTCTCTAAATCATTTAGATTTTTATTGGCAAACTTCAGACGGGACTGTACATGTGTATTCTTGACCTTGCGGGCGCTGCATGATTTCAATCCATGGTGGCGTATTGTGTTACCAAGGGTTTGTTTGGTGACTGTGGTCCCAACTGTCTAGTTCTGGTCTGATCCCTTACGTTTTTCATGATCATCCGTACCCCATGAGGCAAAAATGTGCATAAGCTCCAGACCGAGGGTGATTGTTGGCTATTTTTTATTTTTTCCATTTGCGAATAATCGCTCCAACAGTTGTCTCCTTCTCACCAAGCTTCTTGTTGATGGTCTTGAAGCCCATTCCAGCCTTGTGCAGATCAACAATCTTGTCCCTGATGTCTTTTGACAGCTCTTTGGTCTTGTCCATGGTGGTGAGTTTTGAATGAAAGGAAGAGATTCTGTGGGCAGGTGTCTTTTATACACATAACAAGTTGTCATTAGGAGCACCTTCTTAAATTGACAGGACTAATCTGTGTAGCACATGAGCACATAGCTAGTCTGTGGGAGCCAGAATTATTGTTGGTTGGTAGGTGATCAAATACTTTTTTTACTCACTGAACTGCAATTCAATTTATAACATTTGTATCATGTGTTGTTTCCTGGATTTTTGGTGGATACTCTGTCTCTATCCTTTAAAATACACCTATGATAAAAAAAAATATAGACCCTTCATTTCTTTGTAAGTGGGCTAACTTACAAAATCTGCAGGGGATCAAATAATTTTCCCCAATGTATATTAGTAGGTGAATCTGCAATAGAGTTAGGACTCAAAAACCAGCATGGGCTAGAGACAGGTTAGGCATCCAACAGCCACTTCTGCTGGTTGGATAGAATAACTCTGAGTTCCAGTGCTACACCATAGTTTCTGTGTGTGAGAAGCTGCATTCCAGGTTGGTTGAACAACAGTTAGGGAATCTGCCCATCACTTGTCTTCAGGTGCCTGACACCAAAACTAATGCTGCATCGTGATCATCCTTAGGGGCCCCTGCAAATTAATTTTACTGCAACATTCATCTGGTATCTCTATTAATAACTATATATACCCGGATACATGTGCACACCAGGACTCATATTGAGCCCTTTGCTGATAATACCTTGTTTGTACATTGGATGTATGTACTATTATTAATCTTTTTTTATATAAAGTTTGAATTATTGCCATACTGGTGTGTATGTATATATTTGTGGTTAATGTTTTATGCAGCTAGCAGTGGTTCCTCTGCAGCCACTGAGCAAAGGTTCTGGTTCTCCTATCTACCTACAGGTTTATCACAATATCCTGTTTGGGGAGGACCATTTCTTATAACATCCCCAAAAGAGGGCTACATATTTATTTTTAGGTGGCGCTTCTTTAGGACATTGGGGACCAACGGTTAGCACTTTGTGGGCTACTGGAGTATTTAGTTGTTATTACTTTGATTGTGTGTTGGTTCACATGTGTATTGCTATTTGGCGTAGTAGTTTTGTCCTATTTTTCTGTGATTTCTTGGTAATTTGCACTGGGGAATTTCCCTTCACTTATTGGGCTTTTAACCATTCCTCAGTCTATACAAAACTGAAAAAAGTGCTTTAACTATACTTTAATTTCCTCATAGAACCCAGTACCCTGATAAACTGTAACCTAGTGTTATTCATGGAAACATTTTTAGCACTAATGTTGGTGTACAAATGTTACATGAATATGCTGATGTTAGATTGGCTCAAAGACGGATTTATTTTTGCCATCAGGTGGAAATGCTTTTGTCTTTGACAGATAATCCTTGTGTTGCCTTTGTTTACTTTTCACATAGGTTAAAGAAGCTGCAGAGAACTTTGCTTGGTTATGTTGTAGGCATGGAATGGAAAATATAAATAAAATGAGTGCACTGAAAGCGGAGCTTTCTGTGACGTCACCACATTCCGGCCGGTGGTCTGACACTATGGGAATTTCAAATTTGTGTACTACCTTTATGCACTTTATCTATTTAAGTGCAATACTTTAATACATTTTTTGTGAGTTTATCGGGTTGCTCTATGAAGTTTATTCTTCTGTTTTAAACCCTTCCTTACATGGTTTGGAGAGCGGTTGGTGTGAGGTATTCGTCGGGGTGAACCTGCAGTTGTTCATTAATCTCCTTAAAAAGTGTGGAATCTTAACACTGTCAGCTTGTTTGATCTCTTGATTGGCCATCAATGTGTCTGGTAAGAGGCTGATTTGTCTGTTGTGGCAAGCACTTGTGGACACCAAAACACTTTTTGTTGGAAGAATTTTGAGCACACAGCACTTTTTCACTGGATTTGGGACTTTTATGTTTATTCACTTTATGTATTTGGACTTTTATAGCACTAAAGTAATACACTATTTGCAATATTAGTAATTTCATTCATTTATGTTTTTTGGATATATTGCAATTGTTTAGTGTACAGCGCACTCATTTTATTTATGTTTTTGATCTTTTCTGGTGTTCAAGGAAAGAGTAGCAGCAGTTCACTATATTTATTCATATATTTATTCATTCACCGTCATTTATTTAGCATTTTATTTTTTGGGTGTAGCGCAGCTTTTTTCCTTTTCACATGGAATGGAAAATGTCATGGGGCTTACTGTATAAGCAGTTTACAAATGCATAAGAACCAAATAGTTTGTTGCAGATTATAGAGTGGGCTGTGCTGTGGGACAGAATAAAATTTAGGCTTATTCAAAGCACTTGTATGGTACGTAAATGTGTTTGGGTTAGGATTATAATAGGAATACATTCACAAATTGTGCAGCAAAGAGGAAAGTTGGTCATTTAGTTCATAAAATTATAAATTCCCTTTACTGCTGGAGAAGGTGCAGAAAGTAATTGATGGAGGAAGAAAGTGCCAGGAAAATGTGAGGATTTATAATACTGCTTTACCACTTTCGTGGCAGAGCATTTTTTTTTGCACAAACATACCTAAAAGCTCATTTCGTACATAAAACGTATTTAAAACCTAAAAACGTTTTACTTTTTTTTGAAAGAAGAGGAACCATGGGATCAAATATTGATAGTTTCACTTTTTTGATGTCACACAATATTAGTGAAGCTGTCATCAAACCAATATTTTCAGAAATACACTGAAATTAATTTTATTGCACAGAAATGCAATAAAGTGTTAAATGTTGCTGTAAATATAAAAGATGAGACTAAGTTGATTACATAGATACCAAATATGTCAAGGCCTATAATAGCATGTACTTGCAAAACAGCAACAAACCTTTATACCCAAAATTCCCAATTGGCGACGCCATTGTCTGTTTACACCCTGATAATACTAAAGACTACTTAATACTAAGATTACTGAGGCCTGCTGAGGAAGCCCGAATGTGGGGCGTAACGCATATAGGTGGAAGGAGCTGAGCCCTAGAAGTTTTGAACTGATGACCATCTGGGAGAGCGGGGTGGTGAGCCATGTATACATATACATTACATGCTGGCTTTTTTCTTACATTTTGTAAGAGTTTTTAATCTGAGCGCTAATAAATAGTTTTATAAATAGAGAGCACTATGTTTTCACTTTTCTGTTTTCCATAATACATATTATATAAGAGTGTCAGCTGGAGGAGTGTATACTGTGGCGGTGCCAGGAGAGAAGCTGGAGGAAGACCACAGAAGGTGTACATACAGTAAGTATGTCCACATGTTGAGTGCATAATGACCTATTGATGAGGTCATAAAGTGAGGTGAGCAGGCTTTTCACCTAATGGTGGTGGCACTGTTGGCACTGAAGAATAGAGAAGATTTATCTTATACACATTGCACAGTGGTGTTAAAAGAGACTTTTTCATGGGACTTTAATTATTGTTTAATGTTTATTTTTATATGAGATATTAGTCTGTTGCGCTACACTTTATTGTTATTCATTTTGGTACAGGTGTTGTGAAGTCACTAACAGTGTTTAGCAGAAACTATTTAGAGCACTATTATATCATTTTAGGGTGTGTTGTGCAGATGGAATAGAGGTTTAGATTTAAGTTCTGGGTTCTGCTGGCCATCAGATGATATCTGTACTGCAGAAAATTGTACTTGTGGGGGAAATTTGTGGATTGGAGAATAAAATTGCATCACAAGCTAGTTTTATTTAATCTTTTAATGGGCTATTCATATTTATCTTGTTATGTTTAAGCTATGTTTTAAATAGATAGTGGTACTGACAGACTGAACTAAATTAAATGAATCTGTAGTGTTGTTTAAACAAAAACATACAAATGATCAAAACATTTTATTCAAATTTCTAATTTCCAGCTTGTAGGCAGCTGGAGTTCCCCCTTAAGGGTGGCTCCTCCTATGTGGATAGGGGATTCTGTGGGTTCCCTATATAAAGTGGGCAGAGTTTAGCCTAGGAACATCTAGCCAGGAGACACAGGGAGAACAGGTCCTGCTCCAGGGGGAGGGGCTGAGGACTGTTCCCGCTCTTCTGAAACTCATCAGATGGAGGATGGGTCCATGAACTTAGCAAAAAAAAAAAAAAACAAAGCAGGTGCTTTAGAAGAAGAAAGAGAGATTGAGGTTTCCCTTGGTCCTCCCCTCCAAAAGATTTATATGGCCTATGGGAGAAATTATATCTATGGAAGGAGAAGATAGGTGCTCTGTCTGAGCTGAAAGCCAAAAGTGTCGCAAACATGCGCAACACACAGTGAAGGACGCATACTCCATTTTGTTAAGAGTATCCATTTCTCTCTTATTCTTCCCTCCCCTCCCTCTCTGAGAGTAGACATTTGGCCAGAGTGTGTGTGTGCTGGTTGTGGGTCACTGGCAGGCCAAGGCATCTCTGAGCTAGGTGCCTGGCTGTCTGGGCGAGCTGTACCATTTCACACCTCGAAAGAGATAAGGCAAGCTTTCTCAGGAGTTGAAAGAGATTCTGACCTAATGAACTTACTCAGCGTAGGTGACATGATCAGATAACCTCTGTTAAATCCATTTTTTCCCCTATGTCTCATATCTTGGAATATGAGAGACTTACATAAAAACCGAGCATATCGCCAGATGGGCTAAGAGGAGCCGAACATTTTGGTGGGTCACTCGCCTTGTCTCGGACACACAGGAAAGCAGAAAAATAGATCTCGTGAACCGTTCAGTATACACTTTTATAATTCATATCTAATCAATCCTCAGACTTGTCTGCATAATCATCTGCCCGCGGGTGGGATGTCACTTGTGCATAGGAAAAGTTATGAGCCCAAATATGAACTACACAAGATTTTGGCTCTAGTTTAGGTCGACACCCAGACCTCCACGCCTACACGAGGTATTGGTCCGTGGCGTCAGAGACACCCCCTGCTGGGGACTACAAAACCGGCTGTCAGGCCTAAGATTAGTTACGTTGAAGACGTCTCCCATTTTTAACATCAATACCACCTGGGGAAACACGTGCCCTCTTGCTCTGAAACTTGGATCTGCTAACCCAGGACTTTGGCAAGTACATTAACCCTTTCACCTCTCTCTGATATCTCTTTGCTGTGCTATGGTTCTTTGTATATGTATATATATATATCTTAGTTACATCTTGTTTCTGTAAATATTTTTATTGCACCCGTGTGACCTTTTAGTAATAAATCTTTCTTTCTGAAAGTGTTGAACTGTTTCTATAGCTCTGTATTGCAATTTACGAATCCCTGTCTCTAAAGAGAATGCTATTGTTTGTTTAACCCTCTGAATAACAGGCCTGTGTTATGACCATTTTATACAGACGATTATATAAATCATTATAGTGTTATAGCTGATAACGCTGAGTTTCCTCTTTCTCTGTACAAAAAGGAGGTGGTGGCAGTGTGAAGGGTTAGTTGCGTAATTAACCTGACCCAGTAACAATCGCCCAGGCTGCCGGTACATCGATTGTGGTCCGTTAGCTGGAAAATAGTTGTGCAGGGTGCAGCTGGGTATGGCATTGTTACGCATGTCACATCGCGGTTTTAGGTTGGCTAGTCCTTCGGTCACGAGTTTGGGTGAGAAGGTCTGGGGTCTGGTGCCGCGATCGTGACATATTGGTGGTCGCGATTGTGGGATTGTCGCATGTTGGTGGCGGCGATCTTGCGATTGTGACAATAAGCTATCTCATGTTCTAACTCACTGTTCTCATTCCAATATTTGGACTTTATTTCCATTATTTGGATTGTACAGTTGAAAAAAAAATGCCTTAACAAGCAGCCTCTTTGTGAAACAATGTATGCAACACAGCCATGAGATGTGTGCTTACTGGTGTAAATCTGACCTTCCAAGCCCTGGAAGCTTATGTGCGGACTAGGTGTGTGATGGATGGTCCAAGAGGATGTGAAGTATAGACCTCAGGCTACCATCCATGCAAGGAACAGTATTGGTTTGAGCTGATCAGTTCATGATGCCCTGTAACCTGAACATAAAGGCTGGCGTCCAGCTGTCTGACAAGGCCACATGAAAATGTGCCAGGTGCCACCTTGCATGTTGACTAAAGTGTTTTTAAATGGTTTGCAAAAGCAACACTTGAAAAATAGTCACTACAAAAACACATTCCACTCTGAGATACTGGAATAATTTTCTGCTATACAGAGAAGATAAGAGAGGGAAGGTGTCTCCTGACCAGATTGAGCAAGGGCTAACCAATAGCATGAGGGGTGAAGTCCAAGCCCTTTTCAGGAAAAATTCGATACGCGTCGAATCCGAATATTTGCCTACTTCGGGTGCGCGAATCGGATTTTTCCTGATCAGCCGGCAAAAGTGTCCCTGCAGAGAGCTCCGCTATTTCTGACAGTTCTCTGACAGTTCCTTCACATGTACAGCGGTTGAAACATTGTATCTATTTGTTTCCATTTAGGATACAGATGTTTTTATTCGGAAACAGATGTTTCAACCGCTGTACATGTGAAGGAGCTGTCAGAGAACTGTCAGAAATAGAGGAACTCTGCAGATACACTTTTTGCCGGTTTGGAATTATTCTTATTTTCATCCTACTTCTTCTTCTTCCTCTTCATCATCTCAGAAGAAGAAGAAGAGGATGAGGATGAGGATGAAGAGGAAGAAGAAGAAGTAGGATGAAAATAAGAATAATTCCAAGCCGGCAAAAAGTGTATCTGCAGAGCTCCTCTATTCTGCAGATACACTTAGAGGAGCTCTGCAGATACACTTTTTGCCGGCTTGGAATTAATCTTATTTTCATCCTACTTCTTCTTCTTCTTCTTCATCCTCATCCTCATCCTCAGAAGAAGAAGAGGATGAGGATGAGGATGAAGAAGAAGTAGGATGAAAATAAGAATAATTCCAAGCCGGCAAAAAGTGTATCTGCAGAGCTCCTCTATTCTGCAGATACACTTAGAGGAGCTCTGCAGATACACTTTTTGCCGGCTTGGAATTAATCTTATTTTCATCCTACTTCTTCTTCATCCTCATCCTCAGAAGAAGAAGAAGAGGATGAGGATGAGGATGAAGAAGAAGAAGAAGTAGGATGAAAATAAGAATAATTCCAAGCCGGCAAAAAGTGTATCTGCAGAGCTCCTCTAAGTGTATCTGCAGAATAGAGGAGCTCTGCAGATACACTTTTTGCCGGCTTGGAATTATTCTTATTTTCATCCTACTTCTTCTTCTTCTTCTTCCTCTTCATCCTCATCCTCATCCTCTTCTTCTTCTGAGGATGAGGATGAAGAAGAAGAAGAAGAAGTAGGATGAAAATAAGAATAATTCCAAGCCGGCAAAAAGTGTATCTGCAGAGCTCCTCTATTCTGCAGATACACTTAGAGGAGCTCTGCAGATACACTTTTTGCCGGCTTGGAATTATTCTTATTTTCATCCTACTTCTTCTTCTTCATCATCCTCACCCTCATCCTCAGAAGAAGAAGAAGAGGATGAGGATGAGGATGAAGAAGAAGAAGAAGTAGGATGAAAATAAGAATAATTCCAAGCCGGCAAAAAGTGTATCTGCAGAGCTCCTCTAAGTGTATCTGCAGAATAGAGGAGCTCTGCAGATACACTTTTTGCCGGTTTGGAATTATTCTTATTTTCATCCTACTTCTTCTTCTTCTTCTTCCTCTTCATCCTCATCCTCATCCTCTTCTTCTTCTTCTGAGGATGAAGAAGAAAAAGAAGTAGGATGAAAATAAGAATAATTCCAAGCCGGCAAAAAGTGTATCTGCAGAGCTCCTCTATTCTGCAGATACACTTAGAGGAGCTCTGCAGATACACTTTTTGCCGGCTTGGAATTAATCTTATTTTCATCCTACTTCTTCTTCTTCTTCATCCTCATCCTCATCCTCAGAAGAAGAAGAAGAGGATGAGGATGAGGATGAAGAAGAAGAAGAAGTAGGATGAAAATAAGAATAATTCCAAGCCGGCAAAAAGTGTATCTGCAGAGCTCCTCTAAGTGTATCTGCAGAATAGAGGAGCTCTGCAGATACACTTTTTGCCGGCTTGGAATTATTCTTATTTTCATCCTACTTCTTCTTCTTCTTCTTCATCCTCATCCTCTTCTTCTTCTTCTGAGGATGAGGATGAAGAAGAAGAAGAAGTAGGATGAAAATAAGAATAATTCCAAGCTGGCAAAAAGTGTATCTGCAGAGCTCCTCTATTCTGCAGATACACTTAGAGGAGCTCTGCAGATACACTTTTTGCCGGCTTGGAATTATTCTTATTTTCATCCTACTTCTTCTTCTTCTTCTTCTTCTTCTTCTTCATCCTCATCCTCAGAAGAAGAGGATGAGGATGAGGATGAAGAAGAAGAAGAAGTAGGATGAAAATAAGAATAATTCCAAGCCGGCAAAAAGTGTATCTGCAGAGCTCCGCTAAGTGTATCTGCAGAGCTCCGCTATTTCTGACAGTTCTGTGACATTCACTCCATACAGCGGTTGAAACATTGTATCTATTTGTTTCCATTTATGGAAACAAATAGATACAATGTTTCAACCGCTGTATGGAGTGAATGTTGTTGAAACCACTGTATGGAGTGAATGTCACAGAACTGTCAGAAATAGGCTATTTCTGACAGTTCTGTGACATTCACTCCATACAGCGGTTGAAACATTGTATCTATTTGTTTCCATAAATGGAACCATTTATGGAAACAAATAGATACAATGTTTCAACCGCTGTATGGAGGGAATGTCACAGAACTGTCAGAAATAGCGGAGCTCTGCAGATACACTTAGCGGAGCTCTGCAGATACACCTTTTGCCGGCTTGGAATTCTTCTTATTTTCATCCTACTTCTTCTTCTCATCCTTCTTCTTCTTCTCATCCTTCTTCTTCTTCTCATCCTTCTCCTTCTTCTCATCCTTCTCCTTCTTCTCATCCTTCTCCTTCTTCTCATCCTTCTTCTTCTTCTCATCCTTCTCCTTCTTCTCATCCTTCTTCTTCTCATCTTTCTCCTTCTTCTCATCCTTCTTCTCATCCTTCTCCTTCTTCTCATCCTTCTTCTCATCCTTCTTCTCATCCTTCTCCTTCTTCTCATCCTTCTCCTTCTTCTCATCCTTCTCCTTCTTCTCATCCTTCTCCTTCTTCTCATCCTTCTCCTTCTTCTCATCCTTCTCCTTCTCCTTCTTCTCATCCTTCTCCTTCTTCTCATCCTTCTCCTTCTTCTCATCCTTCTCCTTCTTCTCATCCTTCTTCTCATCCTTCTCCTTCTTCTCATCCTTCTTCTCATCCTTCTCCTTCTTCTCATCCTTCTCCTTCTTCTCATCCTTCTTCTCATCCTTCTCCTTCTTCTCATCCTTCTTCTCATCCTTCTCCTTCTTCTCATCCTTCTTCTCATCCTTCTCCTTCTTCTCATCCTTCTCCTTCTCCTTCTTCTCATCCTTCTCCTTCTTCTCATCCTTCTTCTCATCCTTCTCCTTCTCCTTCTTCTCATCCTTCTCCTTCTTCTCATCCTTCTCCTTCTTCTCATCCTTCTTCTCATCCTTCTCCTTCTTCTCATCCTTCTTCTCATCCTTCTCCTTCTTCTCATCCTTCTTCTCATCCTTCTCCTTCTTCTCATCCTTCTTCTCATCCTTCTTCTCATCCTTCTCCTTCTTCTCATCCTTCTCCTTCTTCTCATCCTTCTCCTTCTCCTTCTTCTCATCCT
Organism: Staurois parvus; assembly: GCF_062004578.1. Lineage (NCBI taxonomy): Eukaryota > Metazoa > Chordata > Amphibia > Anura > Ranidae > Staurois > Staurois parvus. The sequence goes on along the minus strand of NW_028318031.1, from coordinate 8,349,298 downwards.
TCTCCTTCTTCTCATCCTTCTCCTTCTCCTTCTTCTCATCCTTCTCCTTCTTCTCATCCTTCTCCTTCTCCATCTTCTCATCCTTCTCCTTTTCCTTCTTCTCATCCTTCTCCTTCTCCTTCTCATCCTTCTCCTTCTTCTCATCCTTCTCCTTCTTCTCATCCTTCTCTTTCTCCTTCTTCTCATCCTTCTCCTTCTCCTTCTTCTCATCCTTCTCCTTCTCCTTCCTCATTCTTCTCATCCTTCTTCTCATCCTTCTCCTTCTTCTCATCCTTCTTCTCATCCTTCTCCTTCTTCTCATCCTTCTTCTCATCCTTCTCCTTCTTCTCATCCTTCTCCTTCTTCTCATCCTTCTCCTTCTTCTCATCCTTCTTCTCATCCTTCTCCTTCTCCTTCTTCTCATCCTTCTCCTTCTTCTCATCCTTCTCCTTCTTCTCATCCTTCTTCTCATCCTTCTCCTTCTTCTCATCCTTCTCCTTCTTCTCATCCTTCTTCTCATCCTTCTCCTTCTTCTCATCCTTCTTCTCATCCTTCTTCTCATCCTTCTCCTTCTTCTCATCCTTCTCCTTCTTCTCATCCTTCTCCTTCTCCTTCTTCTCATCCTTCTCCTTCTTCTCATCCTTCTCCTTCTCCTTCTTCTCATCCTTCTCCTTCTTCTCATCCTTCTCCTTCTCCATCTTCTCATCCTTCTCCTTTTCCTTCTTCTCATCCTTCTCCTTCTCCTTCTCATCCTTCTCCTTCTTCTCATCCTTCTCCTTCTCCTTCTTCTCATCCTTCTCCTTCTCCTTCTCCTTCCTCATCTCCAAGGGCATTTAAATTAAAGGTACAGTGTTCTGCACTAATTTAAAGGCTCTCTGAAGCCTAGAAACCCTTTTTATAAGTTAACTTCGTAGCGAATTAATTCGCATCGAATCGAATTTCTTCCTGAAATTCGGCGAATCGGCCGAATCGAATTTTTGAATAATTCGCTCATCTCTAGTTAGAAGGCAAGAATGCCATCCACTTAACTATTATTAGGCCTCATTCAAACAAGAGTACTAATACTTAAGTGATCATTTTTTAACTGCAGTTATCCTTTTCAACAAATCATAAATGTACTAGTCTGCCTTTATATGTTCAATTTAAAGTAGAAATCAAGGCAAAAAAACAAATAACACAGTTTAAATATATAACCATGAACTACTTTATATATTAAAGGCTTTGCCATTTTGATCAGCCAGTCCTGTGATCCAGCATCCTTGCCAGACCAAAAAGTCACATCAGCGGCTTTATTTTTCTCTTTTGCATTTAGGGACTATAGCTTGTCACCACTTTTCTCCAATTACTGGACAATAAAGGGAAAGCAGCTCACTGATGAGATCATCCCTTTCTTGTAAGTATGTTCATACTGTTAACTGATGGCACTGTACAAAATAATAGAGCTCTGATTGGCACAGAGTACTGACCCTCCATTTCCCAGTCATACTGCTGTGCAAGGGATTACAGGAGACTAATATCAGGACAGATTCAGGTATTTGTGCCAACTCTATATAAAAAGACATTTTTTTTTTCAAAAGATTTGCTTGTGGTTCAAATTCAGGTTTAGAACATAAAAAATTGAATTCTTTAACTATTAGAAAAATCATTTTCTGGATCATAGTGGATATGTTCATTCAAAAAGAGATGCCTGTAATAATAATAACAACAGGACTGAAGGAGTAAGCAAGACATATTAGTTCCTGTTCATATAATAAATATCTCTCACTTTTTTTTATAAAGGTGATCCACCATTAGCAAAAAAGCTGGCCATTTATAAAGTACTAAAAGGTCAAAATGTGTCCTTTTGTACATGATTGCACATACGTCTATGTATGCAGGTGCCTATGAAATGTAAAAAGGACTTGAAGTATTCAGTTGTAATAGTATACTTTTGCAAGCATCTGGATACCCATTGGGGCATATTTATGACTTTATTGGACTCAGGACAAATACTTTGTTAGTGGGACCCCTTATTTTGGTGAAAAGGAAAGTTGAAGGAAATGCTTATGTATATTAACAAAGCTAGGTTGTTAATAACTATCCTGGCATTCTAAAGGGATGAGATTTAAACACATGTAAAAGTGGTATTTTTCAAGCTCCTTTATGATTATATGCTAATTAGTCATTGGACTTTGTGGGCCTGAGACAAATACCTTTTTATCTTTTGATTAAAAAGAATATGACCGGTGTTATGATAGAATGAATATGGTGCATTCAGAGCTGCTGGCTCCTAGAAGGGAAAGGTTTGTTGGTTAGTTAGATCAGCCTTTTTCAACCAGGGTGCCTTGGTAATGGGGTGCCTGAAGGGATACCTTGGCAAAATGTCTAAAAGTTACCCAAAAATTGTTTACAAGCCAGCAGATGGATGAAATCTGTGGAAAGAATGTAATGAGCGCAAAAGGAAGACATTTTATCAGCAGCTAGCACAAAAGGACAACCAACTTCATCAATACAAACATAAAAAGAGAGGAAGTGCAGTGCTAATGTGAATATCATAAATAATGTTAAAGGATTATGACATGAAAAATTGTGATATGCGTGATCAAATTATAAGTGAGTATGAAAATATCAATAAAATCACAAACAATATATATATATATATATATATATATATATATATTGTCCAAAAGTGTTGAATAATGGAGTGACATCAAGTGGTAGGTAAATCCGTGATAATTCTTCCTCCTAATGCACTCACCAGAGACAAAGGATAAATGAGCATTCAAACAAAGAATCCTTCAGAAGGTGAAAACCCCTCCACAGCCAGAGTGGATATATGACAGATACAGCTGGACTCTATGTGGAAATCCCGCTAGAAGAACATATGATTTCTCCAGAGTATAGCTTGGTCCCCGATCCAAAATGGCCAAATCCTGAAGGGAAAAAGCTCACAAATGGATCGCAGAGAAAGCCGCTTATGTTGTAGTATTTTATTGTAAAAAGAATAGCATCCATGTGGAGAATGAAACAAACACAGCCACACTTACAAAGATGGCCGCCAGACCATCGTATGGACTTGGCGGCGTGACGTCAGCACGTAGACTCCTCCCCGATGCATTTTGTGCACATGCACGTTATCAAAGGGACCCGCCTTTATGTATGGATGTTACTGCATAATGTAAAACTTTATTTTCGTTTTTTTACATTTTAGAATGGGGTGCCTTGAGATTGTGCATAATTTTAAAGGGTGCGTTGACTGAAAAAAGGTTGAGAAACTTTGAGTTAGATAATGATGTTTAACAGTGTTTGAGTGTAACTGTTTATGCTTGGAAAACAAATGACATACCCCACCACTCTCTGTGTATGGCCATAATTAAAAACAAGGATTTTTGAACCAGGAATATGATTTGAGATAATATAAAAAAATTACTTTCCATATGTTTGAAGGCAATAGTTTAAACTGTTTAGTATACTAACAGGAAAGTACAGATGAACACAAACAAAAATATCAAGTGCTGGGTCTTTTATGAGTAAGAACTAGCCCCCAACTGTGCACATTAAAAGCAAGGAAATATTTAAAATTTGTCTTCACCGACATTTACTTAATTCTATGAAATGAGGCTATCTTTAACAGCATCTTCCATCTGCCCTGATACATGACAGCTCGACCTGCAGAGTAGAGCTGCCATTTCTATCATTTCCCTTTTTAGAAATAATTTTTCTAAAGAGAGTTGTTTATAGGGGTCAAATTACACATTGTATTCCATATCATTAACAAGGCTACAGGGAGTCATTGTCAATGAGAGTCAATAGCAAATAAATTAAGAGTGCAGTGCAGCCATCAAATCCTCCATTTATCATCTCTTTCCCTTAAGAACCATGAACTACATTACTTCAATGTTAATGATGTTAGTGATGTTGTTCCAGAGAAGCCAGAAATGAACACCTAGGTAGGGTAACAAAAACCCAGCAGATACATTGCCATGTAGAAATACAAGATGTGAGACACGTACACACGTCCTATGTATTTAAATAAATATGCCAGCATGACAAAAGAAACAAAACTGACATTTCACATTATATAGGTCCATCACCCATTTATAATTAAATGTAACACTACCCCCTTAAGGGTTGCTGACCCCACTCTGAAAGCCCAACCCCTGCTGACACCACCGTACACTTCTGGTCAGAATAAACTCTCAATATTACCAGAAAATGGACTCACACACACGTTAGTTGAGTTGAGTATAACCACAGTAAAGTAGCACAAAATTATAGGCGTGCAAATAATAACATTTATTACTCTTGGTAACTTAAGGGAAAGGCCAACACATCCAGTAAAAAAATCTTAATCAGCTCTGGATGTCCTGCAAATCAGAATTTAACCAGGTGCCTCCACTCTGTGATGTTTCTGTCTCCAGTGAGCAAAGGAGAACACTACTAAGGAATAAGGCTGGGCTCACTTTGGGCCCTCAAAAGCTGATGACCAGGTTCATATCTGAGATAAAGAAAGACCTCTTTAATTAGGAAGGCTAAAGTCCTTTTAACTGCAGTGAAAGATCTTCTGTGCGCTTATTGGGGCCCAGTTGGTGCACTACATGAATTCAGATCCCCTTGGTTGCAACAGGTGGAAGTCCCTCAGAAGGATTTATGCAAGCACAGGCACTATTCCTTTAAGTTTTATTCAACTTGGGCTGTACCTCTTTAAGGCACAAGATGAAATGCAGGTTTTAAGCAAGAGAGTTAAGAGGTGGGCAGAGGCAATTGTTACGAATGGGTTAATTCCTCTCTAGGCTGTAGTAGCCAATGGCAACAATAACCAGTGTCCCTTGATGGATGTAAACCAATTGCAGAGGAAACAGTGGTGTGGCTTAGCCCGCAGAGGGCGGACACTGCAGAAGGCTCTGATGACTGGATTATATTGGAGATGTGTTTGCTAATAGGCCAGGTGCACTAGGCCTCAACTTGTGTAACTGGTGAACAATGTCAGTAACTGTATAGAGAATGCCTGATGCAAGAGAATGTCAGTGACAACTTATTTGCCTGGAGATTGGGACTCTCTCACTCAATCTGTGGCATCATCCGAGTCCCTGCTGGTTTCATTGTAGATGGGGGCCCCCAGTGGTTTCACAGTTCCTCCTGTAGAATTAGTTCCTGACAGCAGCACTGCAGGTCACCAGCTGACAGGGTAGTTCTCCAGACTCTTTGGCGATGTCAGCGGTCGGCCGTTCCTCCTTCTTTCTCCACTCTCTCGCTCTGTGGCCTGGTCCGGTCCTCCGGCATACCGCACAGTTCTCTCCTCACACATTCCTTCCAGCTCTCTCCCCGCCAGGGGCAGACTGACCGTTTGGAAACTCGGGCACTGCCCGAGGGCCTGGGGTCACTAGGGGGCCCCTTGAGATGCCACTGGTACCTTTTTCATAGGCTTTTTTGAGTTTGGGCAAGGACACAGGGGCCCCATGATCCCCTATTGCCAGGGGGCTCCATGAGTTGTCAGTCCGCCCCTGCTCCCCGCTCACTTCCTGCCTCTGTTCCCGGGCTTCTACATTTATATGCCTCCTCCCACACAGCAGCTCTTCTGGGAAATGTAGTCCCCCAATTAGCCTTCTAACAAAGTCCTGAAGTGCAGCCTATAAGATCCATAAAGCTTTTCACCAGGATGTGTGCCAATAAGTTGCAGGAGACTGCCACCTTGTGTCTCTTCCTGCTGTCTGAATAATAGCAGGTTGTTACACAAATATGATTTTTTCAATTTTTTTATTTATTACCTAACTAGGGAGTTTTTACTTAAAGACTAAAGCTTTCCATACACTGGTCGAAATTTGTCAAGTTGCAAAGACTATCCAAATTTCGATCAGTGTGTGGCTGTCCCCGTTTGACAGAAGTTGATTGGTTGACTGTCTTCTGTTGAAGAGATATGCTGGAAAATCTTTGCCAACTGTCAGGATACAATGTCCCAGCAGAAAGGATTCCTCAATGATTCTCACTGTAGATGGAGTAATCTGGTTGATTGTTAGAGTTCAGTCCACTGGCTGAATGATTAAAAGCTAATTGTGTATGGATAGCTTAATAAAGAGAAAACAGGTGGCGCACACACCTAGTGCATTATCCAAGGTTTATTGTAGGAATGAAATAATAAAAACATACTCACAGACGAAGCATGTATCTAAAAAGCATAGAAAAATGACGATGGCCACAACGGCAGGCAGGGTGTTCTCACTGTCAGTGCGGTCAAATGGCTGACATGTTTTGGGGATGAATCCCTTTCCTCAGAGCTAATGACCAGCCTCTGATGCAGATGTGTAATGAATGGAAAGTGGGAGCCGTGATGGTGGATAGCTTAACCCTGAAAAAATTAAATTTTTGTGCTTTGGCTAGAGTTCTGCTCTGTTTGACACTTGGCACCTGGACAGAAAGTGAAGAAAAGTCTTTACAATGGAAACACAATAAAAACACAAATGTAATAGGTCAAAGAGTGCAAATAAAAAATCCTTAGGAGTCCAAAGTCCTAATTGTTTAGCTGGTTATGACTTAACCCCCCTGGCGGTATTCCCGAGTGTAGCTTGGGGTAAAGTTTCAGTAGCACAAGCGGTAATCCTGAGCTACACTCGGGCTTACCATGCGGCGCTGCTCCGGGATCCTTCAATCACTTACCTTGTCCTGCGCTCCCACGATGTCCCTCCTGCAGTGTCCCCGGCAATGTCCTCTGGCGGATGCCGGCATCTGTCTTCTGGGTTCCATCCCCTACGAGCGTCGGGACGTACAGGGGACGGAACGGCGGGAAATTTGAAAATGAAAAAAGTGACATTCACTAAATACACTAAAATTGCATAGTAAAACATTACTGTATCAAACCATTTCACATACATTTTGTTCCTAGTGCTTTGTCCTGTGCCCTGCCTGCATTTTTACTTTTCTTTCTGCCTGGAAACTGAGAAATGTCCATGATGTCCAAAAAGCGTCCCTTTAGGTAAAAAGTGGTTTTAGACCAGCTAGAGAAGAGCGATAGTAAATTAGAACAAACTTGCAGAATTGAGTGATAATGATTAGTGGGGAAATTCTTCATCAGACACTGAAAACGATTTTGCGACCTTGCTCAGTGATGTGCAAACTTTGCGCTCAATTTCAAATTTCAGTGTTTTTGGTTTGATTATATAATTGAATTAAATTTATTATTATATTATTATATTTTATGATTATTTATTAAATTATAATTTATGATTTTGTGTTTCAAATTGTAACATACTGGGGATGTTTACTAGACTCTTGTTCTGACAGGTTTCAGTGAGTTATTCCTAAAAATTACAGGCCTACAATAAAAAAAATACATATTTCCATGCAAAAAAAATGTACCGCTTTGAGCACAGACATATGGATATAATCAGACCGCTAGGGAGGTTAATGTTGTCTTGCCACTTCTACTGTGAACACTAGCACTGACTGCTCTTTATGACATCCTTTGCCTGCAGGAGTACTTTGAGTCCACATGGCCCTCTCATATAACATTCTGCCAGTTCACCCAGCCCTGATGAAAGGGAATTGTGTGGCCCCGAAATGTGTTGGCTGTGTTTTGCTGTGTTTGTCGTAACCAGTTAAGCAATAAGGACTTTGGAGTCCTATTTGGCATTCTCTTTCACCTATTGATTTCTCAACTCGGGTGAAACTCCTTGTCTTTGCAGTGAGCTTCTGAACATAGGCCATTTTGGATCAAATAATGAATTGGTCCACATTGTGAAAATTAATTACCAGCACCCCTCTACCACTACCTCTTGAACTTTAGCCAGGGCTTTTTTTCTCAGAAAATAGGTGTAGGAACTCAACCATGCCCCCCCAAAGAAAAAACAAAGCTCCCCCCTCCCACACACACACAAACTACATACAATTGTGGGTGTGGCCAAATTTCACTAACAGTGGGAGGGTCTTAAAGGGGGAATTAAATAGCAGGAGTGCATTACATACAGAGTGCAGAGTTCTGGGAGGGGGAAGGGGCTATGTACAAAGTGCAGGGGTGCACTATGTGCAGAGTTCAGGGGTGTGCTACGTACAGAGTGCAGAGTTCAGGGGTGCACTACACACACAGTGCAGAGTCCGGCCTTCTTCCACAGCTTTCACTTCTTTGAATCTCCAATCTACATCTCACTTTCGCCCCTCTTCAGCTCTGACCTCTGCCTGCAACCCCCCTCCACTCCCCCATCTTCTCCCCCCTCCCCCTTAAAAGCACCACTATTTTCCACATATCTTACTTTTGCTGCTGTATTAAGCTGAAGCACCCAGCTGGCTCTAGTACCTACCCACACACTGTAGGTGGATCCGCCTCTCTCACATGCAGGGAGATCATCTGGGGGGTGTCGGCATCTGCTCTACACCCAGGCATCTGCATCTTCCTTGTCCCCATCCTGCACTCAAAGGAGATCAGATCTGTGGGAGTTGGTGGAGGACAACCTGTCAGTTGTAAACACAGATGCAAAATGCGACAGACAGCCTGGTACCCTGCCTTGGTGATTCCGTCAGAGAACTGCTTCCTCAATGCTGGGACACCGGACCAAGGTATTATAGCTGGGCATTGCACCCAAGGACTAGATGACACTAGCCTAGGTGCAACTGGAACTCCCTTTATTGAATACAGTGCCTTGAAAAGGTATTCATAACCCTTGAAATTTTCCACATTTTGTCATGTTACAACCAAAAACATAAATGTATTTTATTGGGATTTTATGTGATAGACCAACACAAAGTGGCACATAATTGTGAAGTGGAAGGACAATAATAAATGGTTTTCATAATTTTTTAAAAATAAACGTCTTTTACATTTTTGGTTGTCAAGGGGTATGAATACTTTTTCAAGGCACTGCATTCACACAGAATTTATACCACACAAAATCAGATAAGAGCTTGATCACATGATCCTAAATAATGCAACCTTTAAACAGTAATATCCTCAGTACATCTAATGAATAGCTAACAGTTAACAATGATCTAATTAACTGTAAGCTAATCAACAAAAGGCTTACCTTTTTTAAAAATAACAAACATGTTAGACATACCTGTTTTGTGCAAGAGTTTTGCACAGAGCAGCCCCGACCTTCCTCTTTTCAGGTCCCACGCCAGCACTCTGGGCAGCTTTCTCCCTTTGAGTATCCTCATAGCAAACTGCTTGCTATGACGGCACTTGTGCATGCTCAATCCTGAGCCCTGCTCTGTATGTCTTTAAGACACACAGAATGGAGCTCTGCCCCATTCCCTCCTCACTAGCTGTGATTGCTGTCTCTGAGTTAATGAGGAGGCAAAGAGCCAGGACAGCAACCGCTCATGTGAACATCGCTGGATCAGGCTCAGGTAAGTATTAGGGGGGCTGCATACTAAAAGTTTTTTACCTTTATGCCTACAATGCATGAAAGTAAAAATCGTCAGGCTTAACAACTACAGTACTGTCAAAACTTATATGGATACTTATTAGTATTCCACGGATAAAGGTTCTAACCCTCTTTATACCAAAACCTGTTGGGGAGCTGCCCCCTAACTTCTTGTTCTGTTTTAATTCCATCAAATAGGCAGGAAATTATGCAAATCTCCCAAAGAGAATGTAACAACAATTAAAAAAGTTAACATTTGACAGAGGCTTTAACTCTTTCCACTCTAGGAAAAATGAATAGGTGTTGGCTCAAGTTGCACTAATAGACAAGCTGGCATAACAGGGAATGTTCCAAACTGGCATTTATTTCTTTAATCCATGTAAATACTGATGAAAGCATACAAATTTTATAGTGCCATGTTACACAAATAATGCAATTATTGCATCATCAGGTATGTAGGCACAGTACAAATAGAATGTTTCATAAACAATTAAAAATAAAATCATACTAAAGAACATTAGAGTTGAAGTGAAACACCAGACATTTGGCTCAGCACACCCTTTCAGACACATCAGTTGAGGAAACTTGGCAGGCGAGGAAAACACCTGCCATGTACCCCTTTATAACATCCATGTGAACTTGGCCTAAAAAAGATTTTCAATTTCTAACCAGTACAGACTGTTCATCTACTTTTGTTATATCATTCAGCTATTAAGTAACAGAAATATGAAAAAAATGGGATCTCAAAAATATTTTTCTGATGATACCGAGTGTATACCTGGACCATGCTATATGCTAGTTTAGGTATATTGATGATGTATTTGTCATTTGGACTGGCACTGTGGCTATGTTGGAGGAATTAATGATTAAACTCAACCAAAACACAAATAATCTAAAATTTACTACGAATTACAATATGGCATCCATTGCTTTCTTGGATCTTCAGATCTATAAGGACATTAACAATTGCCTAGCTATCAAACTATATTGTAAAGAGACAGCAGGGAATATGATTCTCCATGCCCAGAGTGCCCACCCCTCAGCTTTAGTTCAAAGTATCCCATATGCGCAATATGTTCTCCTACAGCGGAATTGCACCCACATACAAGATTTCAAAGCACAAGCTATACAATTGCATTAACGCCTCCTCCAAAGGGGCTATAGTAAATCCCTTCTAAGGAAAGCTTACAACACAGCCCTTGGGAAAGATATAATAGCACTGCTCTATTCGACATCTACATCTAAGACAAAATATAACGCTGTCAAATTCATTGCCAAATATTCAGCACAATATCAAGACCTACGTAGAATTTTACAAAGGCATTGGCATGTGTTACAAGATGACACTATACTTACTAAATACATCAAAGATTATCCAGAAATAGTATTCAGGAAGGCAATTTTCATAAAAGACAAAGTAACAGCTAGTTATTACAAACCTAACAACAGGTCCCCAGTATCTGAAATGGGTATCTATAAATGTAGACATCGTATTTATTGTCCATTGGTCCTGGAAGGTCAGAGTTTTAATTTATGTAATGGTGGTTTCATGCCAACTGTAATACTCAGGGAGTGGTATATCTTATGTTATATACTTGTGGAGCCTTTTATGTAGGCAAGACTATCAGTCAGTTTAAACAAAGGATACATGACCATATATACTATTCTTCTAATGCCAAAATGCTCACTCCCATCAACCGCCATTTAGGCTTATATCACAAATTTGATACCTCTTGCTTAAAATTTATTGTATTAGAGGTGGTCAAAAAAGATCCCCATGGTGGGAACTGGGATAAGAGAATCCTATGCAACAAACTCTTTGGATTAATCGACTAAATGCCACAAAACTCCCTGGAATAAATGAGATTCTATCTTACAAACCATTTTTATGATCTAGTATCAGGGGTGTATTTACCACAAGGCAAACAAGGCACTTGCCTAGGGCGGCATTTTTCAGGGGGGCAGCGCCTCCCCCCAAAAGAAGGGATGAAAGATGGGATGAAATAATGGACGTGTACACCATGAGAACCAGGTTGGATCTGAGAAAGGCTGCAGGCTGCTTGATGGTGTATGTAGAGCCTGGCTCTCGTTCCTGGAGATGACCGGAGCTGTGAAGATGAGTGTCTCTGTATTGCCGGAGTCAGTGGTTTATTTAGGTTTTGTGTTGCCCTAGGTGACACAGAAACCGGCAGACCCCCCCACCGCTGCGGAGAGAGCCTGACACTGATCAACACCACATCACCCTGCACCCCCCCATGGAGAGAGCCTGACAACAACCAACACCAACCACCTCCCCCTGGCCAAGAGAGCCTTCCACCACACCCTATACAACCAACACCATGACACCCCCCCACCTGGCATGAGAGAGAGACAGACACCAAACTTCACAGCTCCAGACAATCCCAGGAACGAGAGTTGGGCTCTGCATACACAGTCAAGCAGCCCTCTCACGGATCCCACCTGGTCCCCATGCTGCATGTTTCCCTTCTTCCAGCACCCCCCTGAAAAATGCCACCCTAGGCAAATGCCTTGTGGTGAATATGCCCCTGGCTGGGGGGGGGTAGTGGAAGGCTCTCCCGGGTGGGGGGTAAGGGTGTTGTTGGTCAATGTCAGGCTCTCTCCATGGGAGAGGGAAGGGGGGGTTGTGTTTGTCGGTGTCCTTGGGGGCAGACAACTTTTTTGTTGCTTGGGGCAGCACAAAACCTAAATACACCAATTTCTAGTATATAAGTACCTCAAAAATCCATATGTATAACCTATGATATATTGCTGTAATGATTGTGTGATATTGATTATGTATTATTGCACCAACTCTCTGGGAATTTGGCAATTATTATGACTGGCAACCCAGAGACATACACTTCCTGACCTGTGCCATTATTTTATGTGTTAATTTGGTTATATAATGCTGTGTTGGTAAATGTCAAATCTTTAAATAATCTTTGTTCACAAGGCAATGTGAGGGCCCCCAGGGGTTGGTGTTGGTCCCCTGCGTTGTATGAGTGTGCGGCTGAAAAGCTGCAGTATGTGTGGCTGTGGACTGCCTGCTTGGTGGGGCTGCCTGGTTGGCTGCCCATCCGTGGCATGTGGGGGCAGGTTCTTCTTGCCTGACCCCCTATTACTGCGCCTGCGTGGGTTCCTGTGCTGCATTGCCATGTCATCATCCCCTTTGCATTTGGCCTTTGGCCAAGTGTTGGGCACATGTGCCGGCTGGCTGCGCATGTGCGGAACCCGGCATGTGTACCTCAGCCGGGGCACACAGACACAGCTCAGATGACACTTCGGACACTGAGGAGATATACCTAAATAACAGACTACTTACCTGGTAAATTAGTGAACGTGGCAATTGAGCTTTTGCTGTACAGGTATATAATATGAGGCTTCAATGGAAGTGGCCTAGTGGTTTACATGTTTGTTTGGGAACCTAGAAGATAGTAATACATCACCATAGTAAGGAGTGTTGTTTATGCATTTTCAGCTGTTGCTTTCCAGTCTCTAGTCTGAAACACTTTCCCCTAGCAGAATATACATGGACAGAAAAGCGAATATATGGTGGGAGTACAAACTTAATATTGGCCATTGGAATATTCATCTAGCAAAAGGTACTTGTACCACCTAAATTATACTATAGATATTGCCCCTTCGGTGTGCTTCAACATTCAGGCACTTATGGAAGTTCCTTTTCTCCCTCTTTTTACCTCATAGATTTCAGAGTACAGTTGCAAGAAAAAGTATGTGAACCCCTTGGGATTACGTGGAGTTGTGCATGAATTGGGCATAAAATGTGCTCTGAACGTCATCTAAGTCACAACAATAGAAGAACACAGTCTGCTGAACATAATACTACACAAACATAAGATGTTGCCATGGTTTAATTGCACATAACATGTAAACATTCACAGTGCAGGGAGGAAAAAGTATGTGAAGCCCTAGCTTAATGACTTCTCCCAGAGCTAATTGGAGCCAGGAGTGAGCCAACCTTGACTCCAATCAGTGTGATGATATTGGATGTGTTGCTGACAGCTGTCCTGCCCTTAAAAAACACACACCTGTTTTGGGTTTATTGGTTTCAAGAAGCACTGTCTGATGTGAACCATGCCTCGCAGAAAAGAGCTCTCAGAAGACCTACGATCAAGAATGGTTGACTTGCATGAAGCTGGAAAGGGTTACAAAAGTATCTCCAAAAGCCTTGATGTTCATGTGTCCACGGTAAGACAGACTGTCTACAAATGGAGAAAGTTCAACACTGTTGCTACTCTCCCTAGGCGCGGTCGTCCTGTACAAATGACTGCAAGAGCACAGCGCAGAATGCTGCATGAGGTAAAGAAGAATCCCAGAGTGTCAGCTAAAGACCTACAGAAATCTCTGGCACATGCTAACATTTTTGTTGACACATCTACAATAAGGAAAACATTAAGCAAGAATGGAGTACATGAGAGGACACCACGGAGGAAGCCATTGCTGTCCAAAAAGAATATTGCAGCATGTTTGAAGTTTGCAAAAGAGCACCTGGATGTTCCACAGCACTACTGGCAAAATATACTGTGGACAGATGAAACGAAGATTGAGTTGTTTGAGAAGAACACACAACACTATGTGTGGAGAAAAAAAGGCACAGCACACCAACATCAAAACCTCATCCCCACTGTAAAACATGGCGGAGGGAGCATCATGGTTTGGGGCTGCTTTGCTGCCTCATGGCCTGGACGGATTGTTGTCATTGAGGGAAAATGAATTCCAGAGTTTATCAAGACATTCTGCAGGAAAACGTACGACCATCTGTCCGCCAACTGAAGCTCCGCAGAGGATGGGTGATGCAACAGGACAATGACCCAAAGCATACAAGTAATTCAACAAAACAATGGCTGCAACAGCACAGAATACGCCTTCTGGAGTGGCCCAGTCAGAGTCCTGACCTCAACCCGATTGAAATGCTGTGGCATGACCTTAAGAGAGCGATTCACACCAGACATCCCAAGAATATTGCTACACTGAAACAGTTTTGTGAAAAAGAGTGGTCCAAAATTACTCCAGATCGTTGTGCAGGTCTGATCTGCAACTACAGGAAACGTTTGGTTGAGGTTATTGCTGCCAAAGGAGGGTCAACCAGTTATTAAGTCCAAAGGTTCACATACTTTTTCCTCCCTGCACTGTGAATGTTTACATGTTATGTGCAGTTAAACCATGGCAACATCTAATGTTTGTGTAGTATTATGTTCAGCAGACTGTGTTCTTCTATTGTTGTGACTTAGATGACGTTCAGAGCACATTTTATGCCCAATTCATGCAAAACTCCACGTAATCCCAAGGGGTTCACATACTTTTTCTTGCAACTGTATATGAGAATACTTTCTGCTGTTATAATCTCTTCATGTGGTGGGCTTGAAGGTATTGAGTAGGCCTGACAGCTAACTGTGAATTAGTAGTGAGTACATGTCTTCTAACTGGATTCCTATAGCTTATTGAGTTACTCAATTTGAATTCTGATGGGGTGGTCCTTCCCCTAGCTGTTGTCTGTGTGCCCCCGCATTCACTAATTGGTGGGGGATTCGTTCATGCACCAGTGGTGTCCCCAGTCAGCGCCTTGATTACTTTGTTTACATATGTTCGTACTCGTTAGTAAGTAGATAACTGTATACCTTCTCTGTTGATTGTGAATACTTTGTGGAGATTATTCATAGATTTGTGTTTCTTAGATATAAAACAAGCCCCTGTGGAAGCGATTTTGGTCACAAAACATTTAGGGCACTACCATTCAAGGTGGAAAACCCCCTGTAGTTGGAGGAATTATACCATATGAGGATGGACAAGATTGTTTACACTGAGTACCTCAACTAAATGTCTGGTGCAAATACCATCATTCCACCTATGAAATGGTTGAAGTTTTCATTATATGTTTAAATATGTCTTTTATAAAAACTTTTGTCAATAATTAGACATAACTTTTATCAGATTATGGTGTGAAATGTACATACCTAAAAAGTCTATATTCTATTTCTCCAAGATTCCGGGATCTCAAAAATGTTTGTCTTAAGGAGCATTGATCGCCAAGCTGGCTGTCACTTACCTGTCCCTCTGGTGTTTAGGCTATTTGTTTGGGGCTTGCTCAAATTAATAAGATAATTTTGATCATGGAGAATTCCACTGGGTTGTTGGTAAATGCTAGGAATGCTTCAATGAAGATAGTCTTTAAGCAGACATGAACAGTAACCTCTGATTTATAGGGGATAACATTTTAAATATGACTAATAAAGATGCCCACCTTTTTTATAAACAAATACACCTGCCTGAGTAATTCTACCAGCATAAAAAATCAACCAACAGCACCAAACTGGGGAGGGGGAGTAAATTATTTCTCAGAAATGGACATACATTTGCAAACATTGGTCTAACAGATTAAATTTGAAATCCAGGCAACAGGTCCTTCTTTAAAGTTCATATATAGATGTTCTATTGTGCTATGTTGAACTTTGAAATGTGCAGTAAGTCATCCCAAAAACATTGCGTCTTAGTTTTTGATGGGTGGGGAAGGATTAGAATCCCTATCAGGTATTACTGCCATGTGGGGTTCTGTTAGAGAGCTTTTCTCTCACTTTTTGTCCATGTCACAATGGAAGTAAGGTAAAATTTGAGACAAGGACGCAAACTTAACAGGAGCTCTGGTAATTTAAAAAAAATTAAAAGTCAGCAACTTTAAATACTGTAGATGCTGATTATTAATAAAAAGATCAACTAAACAACTCACTACTCTTTACCTCATTTGGGCACATGAGAATGTGCGAAGGTGTCGGTGCTCTGACTCAGGCTTATGTTAGCAAGTAAACCTTCAATCATCTGAAATGATTGGCACTCGGAGATTAAGCTTTTATTGATGCATAGGGTAAAAGCCATGTACAGATCCTGACTTACGCAGTTTAGACTAAATGGCTTTGATCATAGCTCATGAAAGCTTCATATTCTTAAGATCCTGTTGACTGCTGAATATTTTGGATGATTTAATAGACACTTACCAGCCCAGGGATTTAGCACTGCTATCACTCGGGCCAGTTACTTGCCGGTCTTGGGGTCCCTGGCACCGCCATCTTGCTTCTGTGATGCTAGCTGTGCCTTCTATGTACTTCACAGCCGGCATCCCACTGCAAATGCGTGAGACGTGCTGTGCTTTCTAAATGGTCCAACAGCCTTCTGGGACCTGTGACTTGTCCCAGGAGGTCACAGGTGTTTAGGGAGGCCTACTTCCTTGGCAAGCTGAGCAGAAGTGAGAGCAGGTACCTGCCAGATATACTGTAGGTACCCTCTCCCTGGAAAAAAAATATTGCAAATATTCCAGATAGTGAGAGAGGAAGAAGGATAAGTGGAACTTCTTTTTTCAGGCGAAGTCCCACTCTAAGTACAATCCTGATAGCAGTTCTAGCCTTTTACTACTCTGCTAAAAACATTTTTATTTCTGTTTGTGTTCTCTAAGATGTCTGGAACAATCTACCTGCCAAGTTCCTTCAAAAACTGTTTGTGTAACTAGAAGAATTAATGCTGTTTGAAGGCAAAGGGTGGTCACACCAAATATCGATTTGATTTGGATTTCTCTTTTTTTCATTTACTTTCCATTTTGTTAATTGATACAAATAAACTATTAACACTCCTATTTCTGAAAGTATTTTTAATTTACAGCATTTTTTCTCAACTGCCTATAACTTCTGCACAGTACTGTATTACTGTGACCTGCTCAGCTTTGGTGGCAGAGGGCACTTTGACTTACCGAAATATACTTTTTATAGAATAGTAATATTGCTTTTTACTTGCAGTTTGTGGCTGAGCATCAAAAAGAAGTTGAAATTCTGTAGAAGGTGCAGTCTTTAAGCACTAAGCAACAGCAGAATGTTTGTGCTCGCCATGGCAACCTGATTTCCAAATGTTATCCAACAGGAAACTTTGATTCTGGCTCAGGGTGAAAACAAATGCAGAAAAAAAATTGTCTTCCACTACTCTCTATCATTTTATAGACTGAATGCTCAAACTTTTCGATGTTTAGTTTAATACTGAGTACCTGTTTACATTATCAACCACCTGACATACAGCAGTGCAATTTAGATCATGTTGGGGTTTTCTACCCATGTCAGCATTCCTTTAATTAGGAAAATGTATATTATTATTATACAGTATTTATATAGTGCCAAAAGGTTTGTTCAGTGCTGTACATTATAGTGGGGGACAGAACATGAGACAATACAGTAACAAAACAATACACGAGGGGTTCAAGGGCCCTGCTCTTTCGAGCTTACAGTCTAGGAGGGAGAGGATAGTGGTACAGGAGGAAGAGGCTGTGGGGGATGGAGTGGTAGGAGGAGTGGAGGAGAGCGGCTGTTAGGTGAGGGTGGGGTAGGCTTCCCTGAAGAGATGGGTTTTCAGGGTGCACCTGAAGGTGAGGAGGGTAGGTGACAGTCTGATGGATTGGGGTAGAGAGTTCCAGAGGATGGGGGAAGTCCTGGAGAAATCCTGCAGTAGGGCATGGGAGGAGGAGACCAGGGAGCTAGAAAGTAGGAGGTCTTGTGAGGAGCGAAGAGTACAGGTTGGGTGGTATTTGGGTATCAGGTCGGTGAGGTAGTTTGGGGCAGCGTTATGAATGGCTTTGTATGACAATGTTAGTAGTTTGAATTTAATATGACAATCTGTTCACATGTGTGTTTAAATCTAAATTCCAATCCTCGTGGAAGCTCAAAAACATTGTAGTAGACACCACTGTGATGTCACCTCCCTCCTCTCCACCTCATCCAAGGGAACCTGTGCCCCGAGTATGTATACTAAAGTATTTACAGAATCTAAACAAGCAGTAAAATAAGTGTAAAACAGGCCCTTATTCAACCTCTGTAACTATAAGCATTGTGGAGGGATTCATCTTCAAAGTTCACACCAGAGGCACAAAAATCTTAGTATTTTGGAAGTGACGTCAGATGATACCACACCCACCGTGAAAGTGCCACGGTGGCCATCTTAAGTCAGGTGCATAGGCTTTTTTTTATCAAATACTGTATGTTTGTAAGTACAATGGAATATGAATATATATTTATTGTAATGAGGATCTACTGCACTATGGCGCTGGTTTGGTGTTTTCCATGGGGATTCCTGCCTGATATAGGAATGGAGGAACTTATGTGGATCTTTTAATGTGAAGAGATTTAATGAGAAGGGCTTACTGTCATATGTTTTGGGTAAGGTGCATGGAGTGACTGGTGATGGAAAAGAGCAATGGATACACTGCATTTGGGTTTTATGAAGGTACTGGTTTTGCACTCTTATGTGAGTAGTGTGTACACATGCACAAATTATTTTTAAAGCGATATTTTGCTATATGCATATTTTGTTTCTATGGAGGTGGTTTGCACATATACATACATTGGAAAGGAAAAGTAAATTAAAGTTGAGAGGAATCATTACATGTGCCCATGTGATTGGAGGATTCAGAAAGGTGCATGGAGTGATTGGACTTAGCACACTTCACGTGGCGGAATGATATAATGGTCTTAAATAGACAGGTATGTTTTAAAGCTCACTTGGTTGTTCCAGACACTCATCTGGAATATGGAGTAAGGTTTCCCTAGACAGTAGATTGAATTGAAGAGGACAAATTTGGAGTGGTATTTAAAAAGTGTACACATATTTGTTCAAATATGAGCACAATATATGAACACTTTTACACACATAGGGAGGAGAATACGTATTACACTATATACAGTAGTTGTTCTTTTATTTTTGAGATTGAACAGCTGGGAGAGAAATTTTTATTGTGAGTATACGAATGCACTTTATTTGGACACAGAGGTGACACTTGGAAATATTCAAGTGCTGTTTTTGGCATATATCTTATACTCAGCTAGGGTGGTGGAGGTTTTTAAGCTGCTAGGAAACTGTGACTTCTAAACTCTGGTGCGCTGACATTGGACATTCAGAATCTAAACAAGCAGTCAAATAAGTATAAAACAAGCCCTTATTCAACTTCTGTAGCTATAGGCATTGTGGAGAGATTCATCTTAAAAGTTCACACCACAGGCACAAAAATCTTAGTATTTTCTAGTTCCTTTTATTGCACCAGAATTGTGGCAGCTTTTTTTCAGCCCTCCTGCTGCATGTTTCTGTTAGAAACCCAACTTTTTACTGTCTTTGATGTAATATTTGAGGATCTTAAAGAATGAATTAGTTTATGGTACAAGCATCAAAGGGATACCAGAGATAGCTTGATTGTAAGCTCATTTATGGCTTGTTAAAATTTAAAAAATGATTTGTATTTCTGTAATCTGGGCAAAAGTGCATTTAAAGAGGAACTCCACCCTTAGTTGCCATGCACACTGCAACTTTTCCTGGCAGGAGAAAGTAGTGTTAAAAATGTACCTAAAGCTATGTTTTTTTGAACGTGTTTAGACGTCCAGTTGCATCAAGTGTTTTGGCAATCATTAATTCATCGTCCAGAATATTCATTTATTCTGGTCATTAAAATCAGTGAACACTCAACACGCATTTACAAGCGTTTAAGCACGTCAGTTTTTTTTTTCTGTGGCATAACACTCCTCTCCAGAACTCTTTGGCCCTAGGTTTTTTCTCTCTCTAAACGCCTGTAAATGCCAACATGTACATGACCACTATGGTTAACATAGAGGGTTATTTATAGACAGAAAAAAGTCAAATGCCCTTAAAAGTGGCATTTTTGACACCTGGTGTGCATCAGACCTAACTATCAAAAAATAAAATGTTTAAATCCTAAAACCTGACCATTTATAAAAGTAAGAAAAAACATACAGTCAGGTCCATAAATATTGGGACATGAACACAATTCTAACATTTTTGGCTCTATACACCACCACAATGGATTTGAAATGAAACAAACAAGATGTGCTTTAACTGCAGACTGTCAGCTTTAATTTGAGGGTATTTACATCCAAATCAGGTGAACGGTGTAGGAATTACAACAGTTTGCATATGTGCCTCCCACTTGTTAAGGGACCAAAAGTAATGGGACAGAATAATAATCATAAATCAAATTTTCACTTTTTAATACTTGGTTGCAAATCCTTTGCAGTCAATGACAGTCTGAAGTGTGGAACGCATAGACATTACCAGACGCTGGGTTTCATCCCTGGTGATGCTCTGCCAGGCCTCTACTGCAACTGTCTTCAGTTCCTGCTTGTTCTTGGGGCATTTTCCCTTCAGTTTTGTCTTCAGCAAGTGAAATGCATGCTCAATCGGATTCAGGTCAGGTGATTGACTTGGCCATTGCAGAACATTCCACTTCTTTCCCTTAAAAAACTCTTTGGTTTCTTTTGCAGTCTGCTTTGGGTCATTGTCCATCTGCACTGTGAAGCGGCGTCCAATGAGTTGTGAAGCATTTGGCTGAATATGAGCAGATAATATTCCCGAAACACTTCAGAATTCATCTGGCTGCTTTTGTCAGCAGTCACATCATCAATAAATACAAGAGAACCAGTTCCATTGGCAGCCATACATGCCCACGCCATGAAACTACCACCACCATGCTTCACTGATGAGGTGGTATGCTTAGCATCATGAGCAGTTCCTTTCCTTCTCCATACTCTTCTCTTCCCATCACTCTGGTACAAGTTGATCTTGGTCTCATCTGTCCATAGGATGTTGTTCCAGAACTGTGAAGGCTTTTTTAGATGTCGTTTGGCAAACTCTAATCTGGCCTTCCTGTTTTTGAGGCTCACCAATGGTTTCCATCTTGTGGTGAACCCTCTGCATTCACTCTGGTGAAGTCTTCTCTTGATTGTTGACTTTGACGCACATACACCTACCTCCTGGAGAGTGTTCTTGATCTGGCCAACTGTTGTGAAGGGTGTTTTCTTCACCAGGGAAAGAATTCTTCGGTCATCCACCACAGTTGTTTTCCGTGGTCTTCCGGGTCTTTTGGTGTTGCTGAGCTCACCGGTGCGTTCCTTCTTTTTAAGAATGTTCCAAACAGTCGTTTTGGCCACGCCTAATGTTTTTGCTATCTCTCTGATGGGTTTGTTTTGTTTTTTCAGCCTAATGATGGCTTGCTTCACTGATAGTGACAGCTCTTTGGATCTCATCTTGAGAGTTGACAGCAACAGATTCCAAATGCAAATAGCACACTTGAAATGAACTCTGGACCTTTTATCTGCTCATTGTAATTGGGATAATGAGGGAACAACACACACCTGGCCATGGAACAGCTGAGAAGCCAATTGTCCCATTACTTTTGGTCCCTTAACAAGTGGGAGGCACATATGCAAACTGTTGTAATTCCTATACCGTTCACCTGATTTGGATGTAAATACCCTCAAATTAAAGCTGACAGTCTGCAGTTAAAGCACATCTTGTTCGTTTCATTTCAAATCCATTGTGGTGGTGTATAGAGCCAAAAATGTTAGAATTGTGTCCATGTCCCAATATTTGTGGACCTGACTGTACTTACCAGTTCATGAAGTCCAGTATTATCTTGCTTGTAAGGGAAAATTCTCTCTATGCATGAACACTGCAGACAGGGCTGGTGCTAGACTATTTTGCACCCTAGGCAAGACCAGCTACTTGCGCAATACATCAGCAGAACATGAAACTGATAAATATCTTTTAATTTACAAAAATAAGTGCCATAAGATGCCACCAGCACCAGTATTAAAGACAAAATCAGTGTCACGGACGGACTATATCTGTGGCTGGCAGCGGCAGGGTGACAGTTACAGTGAGTGGAGGATGACGGATTCACACTCTGACAGATCCCAGGCTGAAATTACCCGGGCAATGGGGAAAGATAAAACGTTGTGATAGCAGGCCGCTGAACTGAGCGATTCCACACAGTGACAGATCCGACACAACATACCACCACCAACACTGACACAGATCAGCAGGCACTAGAAGAGCAGACTGTGGCATTGTGATGATGTGATCACTCACGGACACATCGCACATGTGATGAATGTCTGTTTGGCTGGGTCACACTCATACAGACATGAGACATCAGAGTCAGACATTACCTTCCTCCACAGGCGCAGTTCCGCTGAGTGAGAAGAGAAGGGCTGGAACTCCACAGTGATCACCAGCTGGCTTGCAGTTAGGGACTGAGTCTAAGTGGAACACTGGAATGAGCAGCAGCTCAGCTGCTACACTGGCCGCAGACACCTGGCATCTTCCTCTGTCCTTTTTTCTTCCCTTTTGCCGCCCCTCCTCTCAGCTGAAGATTCATTCATGAAGTGGCGGCGTCCCGCACAGAGAGAGTGCCGGCCTGTGCCCCCTAGGTGCCAGTGTGCCCTAGGCAGCTGCCTAGTTTATCTAGTGGAAGCACCAGCCCTGACTGCAGGGATCTATGCCAGTAAACATGTAAATTAATTAGTTTATGCAAAAGTTATAGCGTCTACAAATGGCGGTGTATATATACTGGAAATTTTTTTTTATACTAGTAATGGCAGCAATCAGCAACTTATAGCGGGACTGCGGCGGGCATTCTGACACTGGGGGGAACTGATTAACTGTCACTGACATCCCAAGGACACTAATACAGTGATCACTGCTAATATAAAGCACTGACACTGTACTAATGACACTGGGCAGGAAGGGGTTAACATCTAGGGCGATCAAAGGGTTAACTGTGTGCTGTTTTACTGTACGTGATGTGTGTTTTACTAGGGAAACATGCTGTTGTGTATTTCTCTGCTGCAGAGAAATACACAGCAGCATGTTAATGCTAGCGGGAGAGAGACCTGTTTTGCTTCTTGGCGATCACCGGGTGCTGGTGGGGAATCTCTGGCCGAGACCTGGTGATTGACATCTGTAGAAGCCAATGCTGCTGTGTGCGTGCCCCCTACCCGGAAATGCAAAATCACGTATATATATGTGATTTTGTGCAGCCCTGTCGCTCTGTAGCAGTATTTATGCTATAGGGCAGCGAGGAAGCCGTTAAGGCTAGCTTCACACTGCTGCAATATGATTTTGATTCAACTTTCAGTGAGATTATGTAGTGCAAGTTGGATGCTACTTTGCTGCAATGTGGGTGTGGTTTGCATATTCTGTAGGGCCAAGTCATGCTGTAATCACAACAAAGTAGTACAGGACCCTTTTGCAAAATTGCACCATACTGAGGTGCAGTGATATGCATCGACACCATTGAACATTATACTAGTGTGAACAGAGCCTTAGCCAGTAGATCAGTATCTTACAATAGATTGGTAAGAATCCTGTTACAAAATCTTTCTCTAAAATTTCTCAAGGTGTCTATTGAGAATCTTAAATTGCATTTTTAATTTTTTTTAAGGAAACTGACCAAGTGCTTCAAGTTCCTACCATTACCCTAAGTTCACATCTAAGCGTTTTCTGCAGCATTTTGCATTTTGTAGAAATGCAGTACAGTCCCTTTAACATGATTTCCTATGGGGCATGTTCACATCTCTGTGTTTTCACCCGGTGCGTTTTTTGGAAAGGGTCAGGGACTTTTTTGAATGCAAAAAGTTGCATTTTGGTTCTATAGACTTCAATGTAAATGCTGCAGAAAAGCATGTAGTGTGTATTTGCTGCTTTTTTGCTGTGTTTTTTTATGCGTTTTAAATCTGTCTAGCAACAAGAAAAATAAAAAAAAATGAAAAAAAACAAACTGCAAAACATACTGAACCTAGCCTTAAAAGACGCTATGAACTGCACAGTTCGTTTTTCCTTTATTAAGTTTATATTGTTACAAATATATTTTATTATATTACACTTTAAAGACTGTTTTATAGAAGAATGAAAGTTGTTATGCAGCCTAAACTTTTTTTTACGTGAATGCATTCTTTGCATTCAGGTAAAAAATGTTTAGGCATGAGTATTATTCTCTCAACCTCCCCTTTACTTACCTGAGCCTTCATTCAATCCAGTGCTGTGCACATCTGCAGCTCTTCTCTCCCCTCACTTCCTGCTCTCTCAGGCTTTGCTGAGGTAGCAGGAGCCATTGGTTCCCGCTGCTGTCAATTATATCCAGTGATGAAGGAGCAGGAGGTGGGACAGAGTCCCAATGTCAGTGTCTACAGACGCAGACAGTGGGGCTCAAGAGCGAGCATGCAGGTGGGACCTCATAGGAAGCATTTTCCTATGGGGTACCACCAAGAAAAGGAGGAGCCAGGAGCTTCAGCAGGGAAGCCACGAGGAGGATGTGCTCTTTGCATTTTAATGTGGAAACAAGGCCAAGTAACTCACTTATGTAAGGAAACATGCATACTGTCGTGCACAAAAAGAACTATCTTCAGCCAAAAGAAGAACAAGGATTCATATGTAGCACTACTCCCTTGAGGGCTGCTGATTATTTTTCAGGTTCCTTGACTTTCCTGAGCCCGCCTTGGAAGCTTAACCTCTGTTGACACCACCTTAGACATTTGACAAGAAAGGTTGCAGTAAAATGACAAGAAAATATGTGCATAGAATAACAGCTAAAACTCTTAGAAGACTCAAGTAAGGGTTGCAACACAGCACAACAAAATCAATTCTTAGATGTCCTGCAATTCAAAATTTAAATGGTAGTCCCAGTTCTGAGATGTCTCTTTCCAAGTGAGCTGAATGGAAACTAACAAACTGCCAGACTAACTCATGTTTGGGCTGTCAGTTACTGGTGGGTGGGTTTAACTCTGAGAAAGGAAAAGAGCTCTTTAATTAATATATGTAAATTTCTCTTTTAAACTGAAGTGTCCAAACGTCTGCATACTCGATGGGGCCCTAGTTGGTGCACATGAGGATGTAAATCTTTCTCTTTCGTGATGTAAAGGTAGGATTTCCTTTAGAGAGAGTGAACACAAAGGAAAGGGAACTTCTCCTTTAAGTGATGTTGAATTTGGATAGTATTTCTTTAGCACACACACAGTAAAATCTAAGATTAGGCTGAGATTAAGAAAAGGGCAGAAGCAAACTTCTGTAGGGGTTGATTCCTCTTTAAGGGAGTGGCAAACTAAAGTGATAAAGAAGTTCCTTGGCGAGCAGCACAGACTGGAGCTGAAGCACTAATGTAATTTTATCTCCAGGGTGCATATATTGAAGCAGAATCCTGTGATTCGATGTGCTATGGGTGTAATAATTAGTAGGCCACAAGGCAGAATTAGCCTGTCAGTCTAGGCTATAGCACAATAAGGCCAGTAACTGAATTTAGCAATGTCACTTCCAACTTTGATGATTTAAGTATGGAGCTCTCTCACCCGATTCTCAGTCAGGTAGCAGATAATCTCTCTGCAGATGGGGGCCCCCAGTGTTCTCCTGATTCCTCTGTCAAAGATCACCTCAGATGACAGCATTCCAGACAGTCTGCTCGCAGGATTGTCAGTCCGGCTTGTCAGGAGTGTTGGCTGTCAGCAATTCTTCCACACTCCTTCACTCTCTGCGGCCTGGCCCAGCCTGGACCTCCAGCATCCCGCACAGCCTTCTCCTCACACCTGCTCTCACCGTCCGCTTCCTGTCCTCGGGTTCCCGGGCTTCTGTATTTATTTTCCTCCGCTCATCAGCCAGCTCCTCTGGAAAATGTAGTTTGTTAGCTTGTTAAACAGTGAAGTCCTGCTATCAGCCTACAAGTCCAACAAAGCTTTTCTTCAACAGAGTCTGTGTAACTGAGCTGCAGAACACTGCCATCTTGTGTCCATTTAACATCCTGCAACCAGTATTACTGCAGAGTGTTACACACAGAAGAGACAGTATGACTCTCAGAACCCTGATCTTAACATAAATGAGTCTGTCTTGGAATACAGGAATAGACAGAAGCAACTGAGGCAACTTAAATACACCAAAGAACTATGGTTTGTCCTCCTATGTGCTTGGAAAATCTACTAAATTCCTTAAAATATAGGTTGTTTAAAGTGGTTGTAAACCCTTACATATACCCAGTGATGTGACTAACCTAAGGTGATGCACAGAAATGACACAAATCCTCCTGCAAAAGTTGTACCTGTTTAACAGCAGCCATCTCTTCTCTACAGCCTCCTAAATCACATATTTTAAACAGCATGTCTGAACTCTAACAGCTTGCCAACATTGGACTTTAGACTATTCCAAAATGGCTGCTGCTGTTTACCTCTATGAGATGGTTACAGAAAAAGGAGACACATATGGCAGACTAAAGAGCTTGTGACATCAGAAGGGGATGTTCTGCAGTCTGGAAAGAGTTCAGGGGGAGAAGCTTCTAGAAGAAGGTAGCCGAGAGAGACTTCAGGGAGCAAACGTGCATGGTGAAAAATTTTATTTCATTTTCAGATCCATGGAGCTTTATTTTGGTGGTATTTGATCGCCTCTGCGTTTTTTATTGTTTGGCTTACGTGAGAGTTATAGGGTCTACAAATGGCGGTATATATACTGGAATATTTATAATAGTAATGGCGGCAATCAGTGACTTATAGCGGGACTGCGGCGGGCATTCTGACACTCTCTGTCACTCACATCCCCAGTGACACTAATACAGTGACCAGTGCTAATAAAAAGCAGTGACACTGCGCACTAATGACACTGGGCAGGAAGGGGTTAACATCTGAGGTAATCAAATGGTTAACTGTGTGTTTTACTGTGTACTGTGTAAGCATGCTGCTTTGTATTGCTCTGCTATACAAAGCAATACAAAGCAGTGTGCTGGAGCTGACAGGGGAGAGATCTGTATTGTTTACATACAGACTTCTCCCCCATCAGTGATACTCGATGATCGGCAGGTGCCAGCGAGGAATCACTGGACCCGGTGATCAACAGCTGAAACCGCCAATGGCGGCGTGGGTAGGACGTGTGTGCGCCCCCTACCTGTAAATACAAAATCACATATATATATATATACGTGATTTTGTTCAGCCCTGCCCCCCTATAGCAGTAGTTCTGCTATAGGATGGTCGGGAAGCGGTTAAGGAGCGGGCATGACCCATCTGCTGTCATAGTAGAATGTAAACAAAAGAAGTGCTGGTTAAAAAAAATGGCTTGGGGTCCCCCCCAAAGTCCATACCAGACCTTTAGGTCTGTTTGGGGGGTTGATTTGTACAGTAGGAGAGGAATGTCAGAATTGGCCGGGGGCTGAAGTGGTTTAATAGTACAAAGCAGGCCATGGTGTGGAGTAACGTTGCATTGTCCAGTGGATAGCGGTATTGGCTCTCTGCTATGAATAACCCCTTAGAACTATGTATGCAGTACCATTTGGTTGGTCAATGGCTGTGATATTGAAGAAACAATGATGAAAGCATTTGAAGAATGGCTTGTATGACCTGCCACTTTCATATCTGTTCCATTCATGATGTTCTGTATGGCAACAAGTGGTGCTGATGTTTCACAAGTCTGGAGTCCATATGTACTCTAATATTGTATTGTAACTGTAATGTCTGCCTTCATTCTGTAAAGTGCTGAGCAAACTGTTGGCGCCATATAAATCCTGTATAATAATAATGCACAGTCAAAATATGAACAATATTGTCCTTTGCAATAAGTTTGTCAAAAATTGTGCAAGACAACTCAAACTTTCTGTGTGCGTCCAGGGATATGTACCTTTAAATTGCAGCAACACTATGGCTTTATTAACTTCGTTGCTTTTATTCTCCAAAGCTGATGGCTTCTGAACAGAAAAGTCTGAAAATAATTGAAACCAAATCCTTAACAGATAACAGAAGGAAGCAGAGGAACTGGAAGAATGGCTTTCTTTCATTGCTAGTTAAAGGACCAGGAATTATCTTCTAGATTGTGCTTGCTTGGGATTCACTGTGTATGTATTTCCTGGAAACTTCCCTCAAAGAAAAAGTATTAACGCCTCTGGGGCTCGGCAGCCGTTAATAGGATCACTTGTAAGCTTATTTCTGGTATACGGGGAGGGGGCAGAGCTGAGTTTTTGGTTATCATTCAGATCCTAGAAACCCAGGTTGATTTCTCCCCTCCCTACTAACAGGCATTTTTATTGGTGAAATGAAGAGAGACAGGACCTGAGTACTTGCTCTTCTTCTAGAGGTTAATGACCCAGTTAGCAGCTCTTGGCTGCATTTCCCGACATTTTGCAGACATCAAGGCCGTGTCTGCCTGCCAAGTACATCCTGTTCCCTGGAGCTTATCCAAACCCTCTCCTATTACTGTGTAATGCGACAAAAAGGGGAGGAGGGCTAGGGACCAGCCAGAGACAGAAAGAGAAGAGAGCTCATATCCAAGCCCTTAGCTGCCAAGGCTACCTGCTCAGGCTTTCAGCACACGAAGGGTTAAAGAGCTGGATAACACAGGAATCCAGCCACTATAAAAGACATAGAACATCTCATTATTCTTAGAAACAGGGGAAGTGTCTGTGAGGCAGAAGGGTCACATAAACACCACAAAGACTTCCACTCTGTGTGGGTAATGCCGATCCCATATCAAGCTCAAATGAATCTGATGCAAAGGAGCTGAGTTTTGATTGTTTGATACAGCGCTGCAATCGGCTATTATGTGCGGAGCATTAACCCATGGCAACCGATCACAGATCCATGTTCAATACTACCAGCTGCTATGTGATTTTAGCTGTGCATAGCAACACTGTGCTTTACATGTAGACTTTTATGAATCTACGTATGCATATTATGAGCATTTGTATGCTGTAGTAACAAAAAATTTCCTTTAAAAAAATGATATTTCATTGAAACCCATTTTGGAAAAGACAAATAATATAAATAATAATAATTATAATGATTATTATTAATAATAATAATAATTAAAAAACAATAATATATATATATATGTGTGTGTATGTGTGTGTATATATATATATATATATATATATATATATATATGTGAGTTTATTATATACTGTATATATATATATATATGTGTGTATACTATAAATATGTATACTACATGCATATATATATATATATATATATGTATGTATGTATATATATTTTTTTTTTACACACATACCTATATATATATATATTTATATAAATAAAAACTCAAAGCAAAGTGTTATGAAATGGCTATGTAACGTAAACAGCTAGTTCCAGGCTCCAACAAGGGTCAGACTGACCATTTGGAAACTCGGGCACTGCCCGAGGGCCCGGGGTCAGTAGGGGGCCCCATGAGATGCCCCTGGTACCTTTTTCATAGGCTTTTTTGAGTTTGGGCAAGGACACAGGGGCCCCATGATCACCTATTGCCCGGAGGCCCCATGAGTTGTCAGTCCGCCCCTGGCTCCAACACTTCTAGGCCAAAAAATTTGAACGTGATTGACTAAATTGTGCAGCATAGGGAAGTGCAATGAAGTTCAAGAACAAGTTCACCTTTTTTTAGCAGGTAAAAAAATGTGCATTTACTATTTTTTGTTTTGGGAGTCTTGAAAGCATTTTCCCAGCGATCAGCAGATCACTGGTGCCATGCAGGTCTCCTATAAACCTGTCAGTGTATCTGTGTGCTCATACCTTGTATGTACAAGCAAGTAGATACACACTGACAGGGAGAATCAATGAAATACAACAGCTCTGTGGTAGTTCATTGAGAACTACAAACTGACAGCTGCAAAGGCTTTCAGAACTTGTAGTTTTCCAATTCATAGAATACTGTGAATTAGTGAAGCAGCCAGGCGGGTGGAGCCCTGCACGGCCATGTTTTTTTTAAAATTGTGACAGCTAGCACAGGGAAGAGAGCCCCACTGGCTGTCACAAGGGTGGATTGGGGGGAGCAGGGGCCGGTCTTTTCATAACATGTTATGTGTTACATCCTGAATATGGGTATAACATATAACATCCAAAAACAAACGAAACCAGCGCTCAAATCTTCATGCAGACTAAACGATATTCTGAATGCCAAATGGTGAGGTGCAGCCCTTCTAAGATCGGGAAATCTGGGTACTGGTGGACAAAAGCAGACAAGGGCGCACACTCATCGTGCATTACCGTGGTACACCACATATTTATTAAGAAAACAAATAGATATATTATTTATTATTATTATTATACAGTATTTATAAAGCGCCGATAGTTCACTCAGCCCTGTACATTACAATATATATATACTCACAAACCCAAAAGCGAATAAAAACAGAACAGGTAGTCCACGACAACAGACCAATACAATACTGCACCCTGCATAGGGATAACCTGACGCGTTTCGGGAGACAAACCCCCTTCTTCTGAATACAAATACATGTGAGAGTGCGCCCTTGTCTGCTTTTGTCCACCATTAATATATAACATGTTATGAAAGGTGAACTTATTCTTTATGAGAAAGGAACCTCTGTTATTTTTCAAATGTCCAATCATGTTCAGAAGAATTTAAAAAGCAGTGTCTTCTTTACCATGAGTGAATAATGAAAATGATAAAGATACTCTTCACCTATCTTTACACTTTAGTATGGGCCTGTTCACACCATGTTCTTGCAATAATCTACATTAATTGCGTTGTTGTGATGCACTGCCATTTATTCTGAATAGAATCCCAAGACAGCTTGTGATGGACATGCATTGCAGCTCAGTGCAATACCGAGCAATGCACTAACATGTGTTGTGGTGCAGTTTCAATAATAGCACATGCACTATTTTTTGGCTGCACACTGCAACATACTGTATGTTAGTGTATGGCTGCACATTGCATTGTAAGATGTCCATCATAAGATGTCCACCAGCATACATAATGCACGTTGAAGCGCTTTACTGCAACAGCATGGTGAGAACAAGCACTTAAAGGATAAGTTCACCTTTTGG
Organism: Staurois parvus; assembly: GCF_062004578.1. Lineage (NCBI taxonomy): Eukaryota > Metazoa > Chordata > Amphibia > Anura > Ranidae > Staurois > Staurois parvus. The sequence continues at coordinate 8,318,343 of NW_028318031.1, read as the reverse complement.
ACAAAAATAATAAACGCACATTTTTTTGCAGGTAAAAAAATGTGCATTTATTTTTTTTGTCCAGAGGAGCCTGGAAAGCATTGCACCATGGATCAGTAGATCTGCAGACCTGGCATACAGGATGTACGGCCAAGAAGACATACTGACAGGAAGCTTCAATGAACTACTATGGTGCTCCACAGTGCCGTGGTAGTTCATTGAACACTACAAGCTCACAGCCACTGAGGCTGTCAGGACTTACAGTTCATTCATTCACAGACGTCCGTGAATGAATGATGCGGTTTTGGGGGCGGAGCCCCGCACGGCCACACTGTTTTCAAATCTGACAGATAGGATGGGGAGAAGTCTCCCCATACTATCCTTCACAGGGAGGGGGGCTGCAGGGGTGGCTGTGGCTATGCAAACATTTTACATGTTCCACACTAAATACGGGTGGACCATATAACACGTTCTAAAGGTGATCTTATCCTTTATTTATATCCATTTTTTATTTTGTTTGTTGCCTCCTGGTTTTTTTTTTACAGCTTTTCCACATTAGGGCCATTGCTATTTAGCAATATCTGAAGCCAAGTATCAGTGAGAAGGGGCCAATTAAGTAACCCCTAGTTCACATATATGTGGCCGTGCAGGCCGCATTTTGCACGGGCACGAGAGCCCATTCATTTGACAAGTAGGGAAGAAGTCCCTGCACTTCTTTTGAAAACGCAGCCCGCACGGGAATCTTGGTTCCCAGTATGGTTGCGTTTTCAAGTGCAGGCAGCGTGCCATTAAAACTAATGGCACCCGCCCGCGGGTCCGCATTTCTCTGTGCGGGTGGTGCGGCTGCACAGATTTTCGCACGAGTCCGCAGTGGCACCACCCGCACATATGTGAACCTAGGGTAAAACGAAGAGGTGCAGAGATAGCACCTGAAGTTCATGACAGTATGCTTCTATTTTCTGAGTCAGTGAGTCATAAAGGATAAAAGCTGGCAGGGCAGCAGACCAGCCAGGTCTCTAGCATTTTTAGATCGTAGTCAGCAATTGCAGCCCTTGTTTTTTTTTCTCTCATGACAGGTATCCTTTTATTTTTGCAGCAAGACTCTGTGATCTTTGGGGCAATGAATCATAATCTTCAGGCACATTCTGTTGTACTTTGCTAATGATCATAAATTTGCAACAGAAATCAAAATGTGATGAGTGAACCACTAGAGGGCATCACAGACAAGTTGTATCGGAATAAGTTACAGGTCATGAAACATTACAAGTACATCAATTGCATCTGTGTAGGTATCTCTGAGATTTAGCATCACCATTTGCTAACTCAGTTTACAAACTCTTAAAGCCTATTTAAAATTCAAATACAGTACTACAGTAGTTGTGACTGCACAGGATGGTCTTTGATATGCAGACTGCATGGATAAGTGAAATCTCACTCATTTCTGAGTAATAATTGCTTGAACAGTCTGTGATAGCTATGTGATACTTGTTTTTTCAGCATGGATCCATCTTCATAAGTATAGTCACAAACAGGGCTGCTGATAGAAATCACAGGGCCTCATACAGCCTACCTGACAGGGCCTCCTTTCTCCCAAAAAAATAATAATAAAACAATGATTTATTTTTTAAAATTTATTTCAGGTACTTATATAGCGCCATCAATTTACGCAGCACTTTACATATATGTTGTACATTCACATCAGTCCCTAGCCCTCAAAGGGTGTACAATCTAAAGTCCCCAACTCCCCATATGGAAGAAAAATATATTTGAAATATATTTTAAAAATATTCTTCCCAAATATATTGACATATATATATATTGATATATATTTGATAATGCTACAATTTTGGCCATATTCAATATATTTCAAAATATATTTCAATAAATATATATATATAAATATATACAGTACACCGTATGTTGAAATGCATTTTTATTACAAAATATATGAAAAATATTTTTAAAAATACATGTCAAATATATTGTATGTCTTTAAAAATACAAATGTACATTTTTGGAATGCATGTATAAATATATGTAAAAATATATGATAAAATGGCATTTTTACATGTTAAAAAAAAAAATCTGAAGAATATATTTAAACATTTTCTTTTTTAAATATTTTTCATATATTTTGTAATAAAAATGCATTTCAACATACAGTATATATATATATATATATATATATATATATATAAATAATATGGCCAAAATTGTAGCATTTGAAATAAATGTCAATATATTTGGGAAGAATATTTTGAAAATATATTTAAAATATATTTTTCTTCCATGTGGGTCACATTCATACATACACATAGTAGGGCAATTTAGACAGGAGCCAATTCACCTACCAGCAGAGTGTGGGAGGAAACTGGAGTACCTAAAGGAAACTCATGCAGGCACAGGGGGAACATGCAAACACCAGGCAGGTGGTGCTGTGGTTGGGATTCAAGCCATCGACCCTAGTACTGCCAGGTGGAAGTGCTAACCATTAGGCCACTGTGCTGCCCCAATATTTTTGACAAAAACACACAAAATCATTATTAGCAGGCCCAAACACAACATAGTTTACTAAATTCCTGCTAAATCTAACATAAAACTGTATTGAGTTAATAAATAAAGCTCTGTGTGAATGCTGTTTTGAATGCTCATTCACATGGGTTCTGTAGCCTGTACAGTGTTATTCTGTGTTGTTTTTTGTGGTTGGAGCTGTGTATAGGCAGCTTGTGTTATGCTATACAGATGCAGCAGCTGTATGAACACAGCTGCAGGTTGTGGGTGTATGGCCTTGAACACAGACAGTGTGAATTTAAGACCACTCACTCACGCCTGCTCACCTCTCAAATTAGGACCTGCGGCTGCATCCACATAGAGTAACAGGCTGCTTCAATCACACAAACAAACCACTCTTTCAGACTGTAGGGGCCAGAGAACCTGTGTGAATGAGACCCTATGTTTTAATTATTTTTTTACATTTTTTAATCATTTTTGTAGTACTAGCCCCTTAGGAGTTGCCTAGTTATTTTTGGGCTCCCTGTTGCTCTTGACCCCACACTGAAAGCCCAACCCCTGCTGACACCACACTTCTGGCCTGCGCAAACTCTCCCAATATTACCAGAAAATAGGCTCACACACTTTTATTTATTTATTAATATATAGTACTCATATAGCGCTGTCAGTTTATGTCTACAGCACATGGTACATTAGCATGATTACCACTTCCTTAGAGATAGCTAAAACAATTGGTCATCAGTGGTGCAAGTAGCTATATATCTGAGAGGCAGAAAATGCTCATTGCTCAAGGAACCCCTAGCAGCTTCTGGAGGAACCTGTTTGAGAAAGAATGTGCTAGCCTATCCCTGTTCTATCAAAATAATAACAAAATTATTAATTTTGGCTGGAGTTGAGCTTTAAGGATTTCAATTTCCAACACCTGAGCTGAACCATTTAGAATGAAACCAAGGCGAAAAGCTCCATATAAGAAAAATACATGGGGTTTATAGACCTAATGCCCCAGGCATGTGATACTCTGTCCTGCAGCCACAGTACTTATCCTACTTCATTTTCAAGGTGTTACAGAAATTCAAAGCTAAACCTCAAAAGGCTTGGCAGTGCAAAACCTCTACTGTTAGCAAACAGCCATTCCGCTAAGCCTGATGTTGTCTAGCTACCAAGAACACCACCAGCAACATGCGTCTTGGACAGGCCAAGATAAGTATCCTTTCACCACCTCCAAGTATCTGCAGAGCAAGGATAAAGTCTCATTCAGTAGGGCTATGAAATAATATTTAAACTGTAATTCCTGAAAATAATGTACATATGTTATTGTTTTGTAGGGGTTTCCCTCTTTCGTGGCAACACAAACAGTAACAGATACCTGTCACACATTCTAACCTTTCTCTGCATTCCTTATAAAAGAATTCTCCCTGTTTACAACGGTTACTGTAACAGGAATTAAGGAACTCCAATGGGTACACAAACAGCATTAAAACTGTGACATCGGTTGAGAATTACCCTCGCTCTACTCATAGCAAAGTAAATAAATGTTTTTGTGTGATCAACTGTAAAGCTAAACTTCTGATAGCAGTCACAGTAGCAACTCTGACCTCGTGTTTGACACTAAAACTACCCAGAATACTAAGAGTCACAATTCTGAGGTCCAGTGGCTATTCCAATTCAGACTGGATCTACTCTGAAAATAATTTTTTCACTTATGAAACCATTTAGTCGCAGACATGTTTCTTTTCTGAGTGTTTCTTTAAGTGTCACAGTTTCAACACTGCAGCTTAACCTCCTAGATTGTAAGCTCCAAGGAGCAGGGCCCTCCTAACCCTCTTGTATTGAACTGCATTGTTGCTGTATTGTCTCCCGTTATATTGTAAAGTGCTGAGCAAACTGTTGGCGCTATATAAATCCTGTAAAATAATAACTAAAGCAGGATAAATAAAGCTGTATGAAGGTACAAGAAGAACTTTGCTCCACTCTGGAAGGACGGCAAGCAAACCAACATCTGGTATTTCATTTCCTATGAAGTCTGATTCCCACTAATATGCTCCCTCTACTCTTCCTTCTCACACTAGTGTTCTCTGTCCTCAAATTGTCCTTACTTCTTGGGATGGAGGGCCAGGATTCCTCCAACCCTGGCCCTCCATTTTCTAACTGCAAATCCCATATCCAGCACCCTTCTTCCTCTGGCAACAGTTGCAATCTACTCAGTTTAATTTCTATCTCCGTTTCCAAAGCCTAGCCCCCAATCTCATGTGCCCTCTGGAATGCCCACTCTGTAACAAGCTCAGATCTGTGCATGACCTTTTTGTCTCCCATTGCTTTAACATACTTGCCATAACTGAAACCTAGCTTCAGGATTCTGACTCTCTTGATGCCCTCTCCCACAGTGGCTTCCTCTGGATTCACTCATCCAGACCTAGTGGATGGACAGGAGGCGGAGCTGGATTTCTTCTATCACCACAGAGTACCTTACAAGTCCTTCTTACCCCTCCCTCTCTATCAATTTTTTCTTTCGAGACGCACTGTAGTCATCTGTTTTCTCCAATTTCTCTGAGGATTGCAATGATTATTAGCTTCCTGGACCAATATCACACTTTTTCGATGACTTCTACCCTACTTTCTCTCCTCTGAAATACCCCTTATCATTCTTGGTGACTTTAATATCCCTGTTAATGTTAACAGTCTGACTACAGCTCAACTTTTCAACTTAACCTCATCTTTTGACCTAACACAATGGACACACACGTCCACTCACTACAATAGTAATACCCTTGACCTTCTATTCTCCAATCTCTGCACTCCAAGCAACCTCACCAACACCCTCTTTCCCCTCTCTGATCACAACCTCATCAGTTTCACAGTATCCTTCCAAGCAGAAAATGATTACTTGTAGAAGCCTTCGCCACTTTAACCCTTCTCTTCTCTATTCTGCTACTGACCACCTCGATGACAAAATCTCTCCCCTTTTCTTTCCTAACCTGGCCACTTCTGTCTACAACAGTTCTCTCTCATTCTCACTTGACGCACTTGTTCCTCTAACTACACGAAGAATCAGGCCCAACCTTTACAACCTTGGCAAACTGACCATACCAGAAATCACAAGAGATGTTGTCATGCTCTTGAATGATTGTGGTGTAAAACCAAATCCCTGCAGGACTTCCCCCTATATAAAACTGCCCTCCTAAAATACAATTCTTGACTCCATGATGCCAAACAAATCTACTTTGTCTCTCTTATTAATACCTTGTCATCCAGTCCTTTTTGGCTCTTCCCTACCTTTAACTCTCTGCTTTGTCCCCCACCCCCTATACCCACTAACTCACTCACTGCCCAAGAGATTGTCAATCACTTCAAAACCAAGATTGATGCAATACATGAGGACACCTCCACTATACAGATATCTTCCCCACTTAACATACCACATCTAACAGCACAGTCAACACTTTCCTCTTTTGACCCAGCTGCTACTGAAGAGATTACCAAGCTTTTCTCAGATGCTCAGCTAACCAATTGTTCCCTGGATTCTGTTCGCTTGCAACTACTACGGTCACCCTCTTCTTCTACCCTATGCTCTCTCACATCTTCAATCTATCCCTATCTACCGGCACCTTCCCCTCCCCTCTAAAGCATGCCCAGATCACTCCCATACTTAAAAAGCCCTCACTGGACCCCACCAACCTGAACAACTTAAGACCTCTCTTGTTGCTCCCATTCCCCTCTAAACTTTTAGAACACTTAGTCTACAACCGTCTTAGTTCCTTCCTCACTGAAAACAACCTTCTTGGCCTCTTACAGTTTGGCTTTTGCTCACAGCACTCCACAGAAACTACTCTACTAAAACACACTAACAATTTACTAGCTGCTAAAACCAATGGCCACTACTCCATACTTTTACTACTAGACCTCTCTTCAGCCTTTGATACTGTTGACCACTCTCCTTCTCAATAAACTCCCCTGCCTTTGTCTCCAAGATTCAGCTCTTTTCTGCTTCTCCTACCTATCACAACGCTCCTTCAGTGTTACCTATAACTCAGGCTCCTCCTCTCCACTTCCTCTTTCTGTAGGGGTCCCCCAAGGCTCTGTTCTTGGACCCCTTCTCTTCTCCATCTAAAGTTTCTCTCTTGGTCACCTGATAACCTCCCACAGCTTAAAATACTAGCTCTATGCCCATGCTACCCAAATCTACAGTGGATATAAAAAGTCTACACACCCCTGTTAAAATGTCAGGTTTCTGTGAAGTAAAAAAAATGAGACAAAGATAAATCATTTCAGAACTTTTTCCACCTTTAATTAAAGGTGGAAAATGTTCTGAAATTATTTATTTTTGTCTCTTTTTTATATCACAGAAACCTGACATTTTAACAGGGGTGTGTAGACTTTTTACAGTATATCCACTGTATGCAGTCTTCTCATTACTAACTTACTAACTGACATATCAGCATGGATTTTGCACCACTTCCTTAAACTAAATCGCTCTAAAGCTGAGCTGATAATATTCCACCCGGCTCATGCCCCCCTGCTTGACTTTTCAAGATCAATAATGCAACTATCAGTCCCTGCCCCCAAGCCAGGGTACTAGGTGTAATCCGAGACTCTGACCTATCCTTTCGGACTAAAATCCAATCGCTGTCAAAAGCTTGTAGACTTCAACTCCATAACATCTTTAAAATGTGCCCCTTTTTAACTAATGAAACCACTAAGCAACTCATTCACTCCCTTGTTATATCTCACCTTGAATATTGCAACTCCCTTCTCATAGGGCTAGACTATCCCCTCTTCAGTCTATCATAAATGCTGCTGCCATAATCATCTACCTTACCAACTGCTCTGTGTCTTCCACCTCTTTCTGCCAATCCCTCCACTGGCTTCTGGTTGCCCAGCGAATTAAATTAAGAAGACTAACAACAACACACAAAGCCATCCACAACTCTGCCCTGAGCTACATCACCAATCTTGTCTCCAAATATCACCCAAACCGTCCTATCTGCTCCTCTCGTGACCTCCTGCTTTCAAGCTCCCTTGTCTCTTCCTCCCATGCTCATTTCCAGGACTTTGCCAGAGCCTCTCGCCAGAGAACTCTCTACCTCAATCTGTCTGGCTATCCTCTGCTCTGGCTGCCTTTAGGTGATGCCTTGATCAAATTGATAGGTACCTGCTCCCAATTCCGCTGCAATCGCCTAGGCGATCGGAAGTGGAAGTTGTCCTCCTACCCTCCCTCCCTCCCCATAGTCTTCTGGGACACTTGACAGGTCCCAGAAGACTACGGGGTCATTCACAAAGCGAATTTTTTTGGGGGGAAAAAATGCGTCTTATGGAGTGAAAAATACGGTATATGGCAGGGCTTCTGTGTTCTTACAGAGTTAACTGCTCAGTTAACCTGCCCCAATGATGTTCAGCCTCAGTCTGCTGGTGCTTAGATTGTTCTCCTATGAGCTGGATAATCTCTATGCAGGATGAGGCTGAGGGCATATTCAGTACAGAGTGGACAAGGTTTAGAACATCTAACAGGTTTTATAAGCTATTTGTACCTTTGTGTTTCAGTGACACTTGTACTTTCTTGTCCTAATGTTACAGGGACAGAATATGAGGAAAAATCTCCCTGATCAAGTTAGAAATGTTAAAAACCTGTATTACTAAAAAAGTGTGGCTGTAGAAGGGCTTTGATGTCAAATAATGACCTGCCAATCAACAGCAGCGTTCATGTGGCAGTAGCTGCACCCACTATCAACCCAGAGCCATAAATTTTCCATCTAACTACAAGGAAGGTTATGCTCAGAAAAAATAGAATTCAGTTAAAGAGATGAAGCTTTCCTGCTAAAGTCTGCCTTAGAACTGTTCATATATACTGTATGTGGATTGGATGTGGTTCCGCATGACACGTGAAATAAGATTGATTCCTATGGTGCCTGTTCACATATGTTTGGTGTACTGGCAGTGTGGATTCAGTGCGGAAAAAGAATCATGTCCGATTTCTGAGCAGTGCACTCCAGTTCAGGTGCGGATTACAGACTATTGACTTCTATGGGAACCGTTTATGAACCACACATGCCATCAGTTGTCATCAGAAAGAATAGCTGGATCAATCTGGTAATGCTGAAAGAAGATGGGAACACCAGTGCTTTGGGGTCCCCTCTGGCCCCTCCCACTGGATGGCCTATCTAACTGCTAACAGAAAAGAACCTATGAAGACCAAATTGAAGTCTGAATAAACCATGATTGCTTCTTCCTCCTCATCTTCACATTCTGATACCTCCACATCTTTTGAAGATGGTTGCTGACTTCTCAAGCAGGTAACAGTGGAGAAGAGGCTTAAGTTGGGGGCCCGGAGAAGATCTTTTGCAGGCTGCCTCTGATACAAGGGACCAAGCATAGCTGAGAACTCTATGAGTGACCTGGCTCAAGACTGTAACTACTTCCTTGCTATCAGTGTCTTTTTGCCTGGTTACCTCCATCAGGCAATCTTGTCATACTGTTTATCTAGCTTTTCACAGGTCCAACAACAGTCCTTGTGTTGCCTTGAGCCAGAGAAGCCCTATCATGGTAATCTCTGAAATTGGAACTGGAGTGCTCCTTGATGAGGATATTCCATATCTGGAGCTGGACTTGCGGTGAGTGTTTTTCCCATGGCCTGGTTGAGCAACAATAGAGAGCTCTGTTAGCCTCTGAATGCACTCTTTTTAGCAAACATACTTACCTGAACTGATGACCTTTACCTATGAAAACCATATGGATCTTTGCTGTGCAGAGAGTTCATGGTTGAAGGCAGCTACAAAACACATGAAACTGTCATGAGGCAGAAATAATAATGCAGAAAGTATATATGAAAAAGGGACACTGATGTGGGTTGTACCTAGGATAAACACTAATGGTCCTTAATGCAATGTTTGCAGCTACTTGCATGCTGGCATGCAAAAATCTGGTGGTGGATGCAATCTTGGCATTGTAGTCGATTATTACAAGCAAGACTCCTCCCCCTTGCTTGCCCCCCTTCTTTCTAGCCAATCCATGGCACTGTCCTAATCCAAGATGGCTGCTGGGCAGAATACCTCCCTTATGTACAGTATATGCTCTGGTAGCTGCATGACTCCACATCCTACCAAGCTTTCACCACAGCTAGAAGTAGAGAAGTGATGAGATTTTTAAGGTGAGAATGAATACCGGGAAGAAGGCTGACAAAAAAAACACCAATTGGGAGAGTAACATGTTGGAAGCTGACGGAATGAGAGCCCTGGCTGCACAGCTACATATGAGAGCAGCACATTTAAAGTGACACTAAACAATGTCCTTATTCTACAAAATCCACACACATCCACTGCTTCATGGCTCTGTAATCTAATAATAATGAAATTATTTCTTACTGTGCTTTTCTGCCTTTTTGTAACATCCTCCATGAGCTCCCAAACCTCTGCTTTTTCCTCTCATTTCCATTTGTTTGCAACAAGTAGTGCATATTAGTTGTGATCATGTGCACTGCTCTATGCACACGATAAATCCCATTCTCCATAATCTTTAGTGCATCTTGGGAGTGAGCAAGAGTGACTGTTTCTACATACAGTGGGAACATGGAGAACAAACATAGCCAACCTCTAAGATGGAGTTTTTTTGAGTCTTGATTAAATACCTTAATAGAATTTGTTTTTGCAGAGTTTAGTGTTGATTTAAACCCAAAAGATCTGCAGATCGTTTATTTTGCATAATATACATAGCTTTGGTGTTTCACTGATCAACATTCATATTGCTAATTTAAATGATCTAATTGTACCTATAAAAAGGCAATGTAAGGAAGAAGACAAGATAGGATGAATCTCTTACAACAATCAATGCTTGGCCTTCATTTTCAGTAATGAATAATCAATCCTTTTGTTGAATAGATATATTCAGTAGTGGAAGAAAGAGAACAATGGAATTCACTTCCCACCTAATAGTGTGTATGGAGGTGTTATGGAGAGCTATATGTGGATAGACATCTTCCACTTCTCCCTCCTTATCCTTTCCCAAAGCAGATGTAGTTCTAATGCTTTTTTTTTTGTTGTTGCATGTAATAATATGTTGGAAAATCTCTGTGCAATGATGTGTTAAAATACCAATTGTCCTTTTCTAGATAACCCCTACAAGGTTCAGTATAACTCTGATTATGTAAGTGAGGCATAAAATTTGTTACACATGTAGCACCCTCTAGATCAGTGGTCTTCAAACCTGTTCTGCCAACTGACACCAACAACAGTGCACCATTTCTCCAACTGACAGCAATAATGGCGCACTATTCCTCCCAATGATAAGGCACTGTTCCTTCCCCTAATACCAAATCTGGCAATGTTTACTCCCAATGATGCCAGTAAAATGTCCACTCCCACTGTCCACAGTCTAGCCCCCCTAAAGTATGAAGGGCAATGAACTGGCCGTTTGTTTAGAAAGTTTGGAGACCCCTGCTCTAGATAGCCAGGGGGAGCTAGAGTTTAATTTTTAGTAAGGAGGGCTGAGTAGCAGCCTAGGTGTAATAGTTAGTTGGGTTAAATTGAGGTCAGGGCTGAGAGACTCTGCAGGTCAGTTCCCCGATACCTCCTGCTCTAGAGATCTTGGAGTAGATTCTAGAAGCAGTGGGTGAGGATAAAGAGGGGCTCTCCTGCACACTTAGGGGACCTTGACCAATCCCCAAGCAGGAGGATTGGTATGGGGCCAGGGCAGCCCTTAAATGTGAGAGAGCATGCTCAGCAGCAGGAGAGTTCGGGTTGAAGATGAAGTGAGAGACTCGGGAGCAGGAGCCTGGGAGGGGGCCCAGATGGGAAGTGGCTCACCTACAGGCAGATGAGCTGGAAAGGAGGAAAGCTCAGGACCTCATCGGCAAGGACCAGTAAAGGAGTGGCCCAGGGAAAGGCCTGAGAGCAGCCACTGATCTATCAGCTCACAGAGGATTGAGTGAGCAGACCTGCACCCTCTGGGCCAGAAAGGGGAATGTGCACTCTAGTAGGAAACTGGATTAGCTTGCTACCGGAGACTGTTTTATGTTTAAAGTGACAGGCATTGGATCCCCTGCCCAGGGATTCCTTCAAACAGCTGGATAAAGGAGTATCTGGGGTCTGGGGTGGTACACCAGGAGATGCTGGCCAGCTCTCCAAAAAAAAAGAACTTTTGCTGTTAAAGAGACTTGTACATATTGTAGTTCCAGGAACAGGGGCGGACTGACCATTTGGAAACTCAGGCACTGCCCGAGGGCCCAGGGTCAGTAGGGGGCCCCATGAGATGCCCCTGGTACCTTTTTCATAGGTTTTTTTGAGTTTGGGCAAGGACACAGGGGCCCCATGATCCCTATTGCCCGGGGGCCCCATGAGTTGTCAGTCCGCCCCTGTCCAGGAAGGTTGTCCTCTACTCATGTTCCTTTGGGAATCCCATACATCCCTTACCCCATCCAAATTCAAACACCCTAATAAAATCCAAAAAAAACACGCTCAAGGACTGGTTACTATCTCCTGGATGCAAGTCTGTATGCAAAATGTATGTTGCTTGGCTGTGCAGGACTATATGGAGACCCAAAACTCAGCAACTCCTACAGGGGTAGTGCTACACATAGTATAAGGTTCAAGGGATGGCACAGTGATATAAGGCTTACAGTATTTCTTGAAGGTCTAAATAGTCAGACACAACTGAACAGATATAAACTTACATAAGGTTCCAGATCACTTACAGCCCGGAAGCTGCGCATGGTACGTACTTGGACATTCCAACATGTCAATGATCCAAAACACAAGGCCAAGTCGACCTGCTAGAGCAGAATAAAGTGAAGGTTCTGGAGTGGCCATCTCAGTCTCCTGACCTCAATATCATTGATCCACTCTGGGGAGATCTCAAACGTGCAGTTCATGCAAGACAGCCCAAGAATTTACAGGAACTGGAGGCTTTTTGCCAAGAAGAATGGGCAGCTTTACCATCTGAGAAGATAAAGAGCCTCATCCACAAACACCACAAAAGACTTCAAGCTGTCATTGATATGAAAGGGGGCAATTAAGAACAGGGGTATGTAAACTTTTGATCAGGGTCATTTGGGTAGTTTCTGTTGTCATTATGATTTAAAAAGAGTAAACACAGTTGATTGATAAAAAAATGGCTTCAGCCAAACACTAACCTTGAGTGAAAGAAAAGCTTTTGTGTTATTCATATTCTCTGAAAAATGGACAAGAAATCATAAATTATGCCAGGGTATGTAAACATATGAGCACAACTGTATGTCCCAGTTACTTCTGAACTGAGGTTGTTCAATGTCTAAATATTAAATTAATATTAAATATAGAAGTCTTTAGTGAATTTTATAGCAAAAATATATTTTTTCCAATCTGCAAAGTGCCCAATACTTGGGCTGCACAGAGAGAGCTAGTTGATCTTGTTTTAGGCGCTACTACCATAGTGCTGTTAACTAGAACTTTACCCTCTACCTGCTTTTTTGGGGGGCAGAGCTTCCATAGTTATGGTTCTCTTGAATGTAGAGTTAAAATTATGTGACTAAACTGTACAACAACCAATAAAATACAGTATATCATTTGCAAAGTACAGTTTAACTGTGAAAAATCATTCTGAACACTTGTCATTAATTATAGTATGTCACATATTACTTTACATTTACTAAAGATATGTGTAACCCTCATCTTAATGCAGCTTCATTTGCTACCATCATTAATTGACATAAACATATTTCTCCAAAAGAAAAATAAAAGAATAGAAAAAAATTGAATAGAATAGAAAAAAAAAGAATAGAATAAAACAGAATAGAATAGAACATAAAGGAATATAATGCAATAGAATAGAATAGAAAATAATAGAATAAAAGAAAAGTGAATAGAATAGAACAAAATATTGCCATTTTCCAAAATTCTAATTTTAAATCGATTTGAAAATAATGAATATACGAAACAAATCTGAATATATGAAAAGAATCCCGAAAATGAATCATTCTAATATAACAAATTTGATGAAACAAAATTATTACCTGAACAAATGGAATCCTAAACAAAACACATGTTTCTGTTGTGCACATCTTTAGTAGCAGACCCCAAAAAACAATGCTGAAGAAAGAGGAGACAGCCAGTATATCTGAGACAGTGTGAGAACAGTCACTTTCCTTAATGTGGAACTTCACTCTCTCAATCAGCATTGACTATATTTTATCCTTAATGCGCTAGCATTAGTATATAGATAGGAAAGTATATATTTCCGTGTTTTAAACTTTTTTTTTTTTTACATTTCTTCACTTCCTGGTTTCCATGCCTAGGAAAATGATGTCATACATCTAAGCAGTCTTCAGGAGGGGAGGAAGGGTTCTCAGCTCGGCCAATGCCTGTGCTAAGGGCAGATGGATTCCAGGAAGTAAATGCTACATGAATCATCTGCCCTTAATTAAGACGGCCACTGCCAGAAATGCTAGGGGGTGTTTTTAAAAACTATTTCTAAGCAAAATAAAGCATGCAGACATGGATGGATGGGTGACTTTGCTTTGAATATTAACAATGAATTAAATAGCAATTTTGGCTTGTGGTGCTCAGATGCACTTTAAGCAGCAACCTCTGGCATCTCTTCCTCAGTGAGCAGTTCTGTACCAGGAGCATACAGCAAAAGACACCCACTTCTCCAGCCAAGCTTCCACCGGCAAGTTTCCTTCACCAAGTTTCTGAAGTCCAGCTTCTTTCAGGCTTTAAGACATAGCCCCTGCTGAGACCCAGCAGCAGTAACATTTCTGGAACACATACTGTACATGCTTCCCCTTCCCAGGGGGCATATATATCTTCTCCCCAGCCACACCTTCTGGGTCAGCCTTCCAGGGATTGGCTAAGGTCAGATACCTATTCATAACCCAGAGACTGACCCTCCCAGATTATTTCTGAAAAATTCTTCCAGAACAGTCAGAAGAAATCAGCCACTAGGTTTAGGAACAAACCTGATCAAACCTAAAAAGCAAATTACAGTACAGCTAACTACAGCAGAGCTATACACTGAGGCTACGTTCACACTTTCCCGCAGTCTGCAGGCTGGTTGTGGGTGCAGGAATTGCACCTGTTCTCACACACGCAACCACCTACACCCAAATTGTGCTGCTCTTATGAGTGGCACCCCCATGCCCCCATGCTTTTCTTCTGAATGGCACCCTCATGCATTGCAGCCCACAGTGTGTTTGCGGGAACTGCAGGGAAACCGCATGGTCAAAAAGTCCATGCGGTTTCCATGTGGCTGCATTTTTAAAAAGGTGCATGCACCTTTTTTCTGTGGGAAAGGAATGGACTGCCGTGCCCTAGCTAACTCTGGCCGCATGGCCCACAATAATGTGAACCTAGGATAAATTTATCCAGCGCAGGGAAGGGAAGCTACATGATCCTAGACACCCCCATGTGACAGCTATGGATGCCTCAGTAGCCAGTGATCAAGCACCTGTGCAGCCACATGGGAGCAAAGGGATTGAGTCACAGGCTACATATGTGGATGGGGCTTAACCCACCCATCGGGAATGCCCGGGACACCCCCAACTTAGAAGAGAGCTGTTTGCCTTGCACAATTCCACACTGTACTTTGAGCACTTCTTTGTTAAGTACTCATTCCATGTAACTGTACACATTCTTCTCTCTTCACGAATGAAGCATTTCTGAGGGGACACCATGGAGCTTTTGTCCTTCTTTACCAGCACAATTGCTACTTCACTCCCAGTGACAATGTGAGAAACCCCCCCTTCACTCAGCGCAGACCTGTGTTGATAACCAGCTTTAATAATTTATTTGGATTCACTTCTGACCTCCTTTCTCTTTCTGTGCCTTCAGGCTAGGTCTATAGGTTCCCTGTGGCATGATGTCAGTACCAGGTATGGGGTACCGATCGCTAGGGATCAAGGTCACCAACCCCTTCACTACCAGGGTTACCATCTCCTATGCCAAGGCACTAACCACCTGCTGGCTGCTACAACATTCTTCACCACTTCACCGGCTGCTCAAGGTGACAGCAATATAGCTGAACCTCTTGACAACTCTGCAGCATGATTAACCCTTTCATGGTGTCCCTCTAATGTCTTCTCTTCATTCCCTTTTTGTACAAGCCCTGTTCTTTTAATACACCATGCATGCAGCCCTTTAGAGCTTCAGACCAGACACATTAGATGAACAATGAAAGATCTTTTACCGAGGTAGTTGCAGGTAGCACACAAACAGTTCTCAGAGACATCTTCCACACACCGTTCTGTACAAAGCTTTCTAATGCCTCATAAGGGTATCATACGTTAGACAAACGTCAGGTTCAAAAAAGTAATCCCTAGCAAGGCAGTAAGTGTCCACACCAAGTTCAGCAGGTGTGAGCACGTGTCCTTGTAGTTCTATATTCCTTGGACTCTAGCTGGGATCCCACGAGGGGCAAACTGACAGCATAATGACTACATCTTGACAGTGACTCACATGGGCTCCCTTCTCACTCCCTTCAACCCTATTTATATGGGTTGACCTCAGGGGCGTGGCAGCCCTCTGAAAAAGACCAGAAAAACCTGAACAGAGGTGTTATCCCTTTCTACTCAGATCCACCAGCCCAGCAGGTCCACCCAGGAAAAATGTTGCAAACAGTTACAATATATCTTGGTAGACCTAAGCAGCCTCAAAGCATGAACACAATAGAAGAAAACTGTTCACCGCTCAGAAGCACCTACTTACAATCATACTCAGAAGATTTGGGTATTTCTCTTCCCTCTTATTGGCTAAATGGAGTAGCACCAGGAATCAATTAGAAGGTGCGTTTGAAAAGCTTGGAATGGAGATAGTTAATGTGTGTCATGCCCTTTAACTTCAGTACGTATTTTAACAGGTTTTAAAAGACTTGGGTCCACAAAAGGAGAGACTGGCAAGAAATGCATACGAATGTGTGCCTATCACATGCTTACATACATCACGTATGTTCATTTACATAAACTGAAAGGACAAATCTTGATATTATGTGAATCATTGTGGACTGGTGGAATCAAATTGATGTGACATATTCATCCCTGGTAACTAAGTTATTCCATACAGAATTGGAGCTGCAAATACCATGTCGATACTGTGCCTATTTCTCATGTGACATTGATGTGTATGCAAAAGGACAGTATGATATGATTAAAAGTTCAATATGCTGCCTCAGTTCAGATGAAGAACACTCAGCCTGTCACTCGGAAGGAAACTT
Organism: Staurois parvus; assembly: GCF_062004578.1. Lineage (NCBI taxonomy): Eukaryota > Metazoa > Chordata > Amphibia > Anura > Ranidae > Staurois > Staurois parvus. The sequence continues at coordinate 8,301,684 of NW_028318031.1, read as the reverse complement.
CAGCACAGCCGTCACAAAAAGATGCACTTCACTTCTCTTGGCTTGGAGTTCACAAATCAGCAGCTCTGAAGTTTTCGGTATAATGGTAATAGTTCACTTTAATTACTGTTCTTGTGGACTGACAGCTTTCCAATTACATGGGAGAGACTTATTTTACCTTTATGCTATTTATGTAGTCTATATTTGAAATGCAGAGTTTACAGCAACATGTCATACTAAGAAATCGCACCAAGGAAGAAAACAAATATCTGTAATTGGGTAGCATTTAAATATAGGCATTTCTAATAATAAAACAAACAGTGCTTGTTCATGCAAAAGGAATATGGCTGCATTTACTATCAGTGGGTAGCTTTAACTTTTAGTGGGAGCTAAGGACTGGTATGACTTCAGACCTACCATGTTTGAGATTAACTGGCTTTCAGGAAGTTGGAATGAGTGAATCAACCTGTGAAATTATTTATTACAGTGCTTTATATAGTGCTGTCAATTTACACAATGCTTTACATATATATATATATATATATATATATATATATATATATATACAGTATATACAGTTGTGTTCAAAATAATAGAAGTGTGTTGAAAAAAGTGAATACAGCTCAAAATCCTTCTAATAGCTTTTATTTCCATACACACAAATGCATTGGGAACACTACACATTCTATTCCAGATAAAAACATGAAGAAAAATATATCAAATTTGCATTGTTCCTCTAAAAAAATTGAAGAAAAGTGAATATTAGACTGTTCATAAAAATAGCAGTGTTTGTATTCTTCTTTATAAACTCAAACATTCACTATATAAACTGAAAAATGTTTGAAGATTTTGCTTTCCTTTGAATCACTTAATGAATATTTAGTTGTATAAGCACTGTTTCTGAGAACTGCTGTACATCTGTGTTGCATGGAGTCAACCAACTTCTGGCACCTGTGAACAGGTATTCCAGCCCAGGATGATTGGACTACATTCCACAGTTCTTCTCTATTTCTTGGTTTTGCCTCAGAAACTGCATTTTTGATGTCACCCCACAAGTTTTCTATTGGATTAAGATCCAGGGATTGGACTGGCCACTCCATAACGTCAATCTTGTTGGTCTGGAACCAAGATGTTGCACGTTTACTGGTGTGTTTGGGGTCGTTGTCTTGTTGGAACACCCATTTCAAGGGCATTTCCTCTTCAGCATAAGGCGGCATGACCTCTTCAAGTATTCTGATGTATTCAAACTGATCCATGATCCCTGGTATGGGATAAATAGGCCCAACACCGTAGTATGAGAAACATCCCCATATCATGATGTTTGCGCAACCATGCTTCACTGTCTTCACAGTGTACTGTGACTTGAATTCAGTGTTTGGGGGTCGTCTGACAAACTGTCTCCGGCCACTAGACACAAAAAGAACAATCTTACTTTCATCAGTCCACAAAATGTTGCGCCATTTCTCTTTAGGCCAGTCAATGTGCTCTTTGGCAAATTGTAACCTCTTCAGCACATGTCTTTTTTTCAACAGTGGGACTTTGCGGGGGATTCTTGCAGATAGCTTGGCTTCACATAGGTGTCTTCTAATTGTAACAGTACTCACAGGTAACTTTAGACCTTCTTTGATCTTCCTGGAGCTGATTGTTGGCTGAGTCCTTGCCATTTTGGCTATTCTTCTATCCATTCGAATGGTAGTTTTTCGCTTTCTTCCACGTCTTTCAGGTTTTGGTTGCCATTTTAAAGCATTTGCGATCATTTTAGCTGAGCAGCCTATCATTTTCTGCACTTCTTTATATGTTTTCCCATCTCCAATCAACTTTTTAATCAAGGTACGCTGTTCTTCTGAACAATGTCTGGAACGACCCATTTTCCTCAGAATTTCAGAGAAATGCACTGTAACCAGCATGTACAACATTTGCTGCCTTCCTTCCTTAAATAAGGGCAATCATTGCGAACTGTTTTTCAAAGAATGAATGACCTCACTAACAGAACTCCACACTGCTATTATTTTGAACATGCCCCTTTCAATTAGTGATTCAATTACACAGAATCAGCATGCATGTCATGACTGTTGGGTCTGTTGGATTTCTATGACTCTACTACACCTGCTAGTAAATTATTTGCCATGTACAAATATAATTTCTACCAAAAACAGTGATTGATCAGGTTAGTGATGTCTGACTGCTATTATTTTGAACACAACTGTATATAGCACATTCACATCCCTAACCCTCAAGGGGCATGCAATGTAAGGTCCCTAATTAGGGCCAATTTAGACAGGATCCAATTAACCTACCAGCATGTCTTTGGAGTGTGGGAGGAAACCGGAGTACCCAGAGGAAACCCACGCAGGCAAAGGGACAGGGGTGGACTGACAACTTATGGGGCCCCCAGGCAATAGGGGATCATGGGGCCCGAGTCCTTGCCCAAACTCAAAAAAGCCTATGAAAAAGGTACCAGGGGCATCTCATGGGGCCCCCTACTGACCCCGGGCCCTCGGGCAGTGCCCGAGTTTCCAAATGGTCAATCCACCCCTGCAGAGGGAGAACATGCAAACTCCAGGCAGGTGGTGCCATGGTTGGGATTCGAACCAATGACCCTCATACTACCAGGTGGATGTGCTAACCATTTAGCAACTGCGCTGCTCATGTGACTCAGGCAAAGTCAGAGCATTTCACAACTTTTTAAAAAATTGCATTTTTCAAATTGCATCAATACTTGCATGTGGATGTGGTCCATGAAGAACCAGGCAATTAGGAAATATAAATTCTTTGATTCTGCACAAACTCCACACTTCTCCAAATGTTCAAGTCTAAAAATTCAAAACTCGTGGCATATTTAACCAATGCAATCAATGACACTAGTAAAGTATTGCAGGACAGACACTCGTTCAGGTCTGCAAGGTCTTCCAGAGAATCATTTATTATATTACAGATTACCATTTCTTAGATGTGATGGCTGCATTCATTTTCTTTTTTAGGCTTTCTTTCTTCAATTTTCATCTGGTGATCCAGACAAAGGTCTGCTGTTTTTCAAAAGAACAAGTTCTGCAGCAGAATGTGTCAGTTACAAAGATAAGACAAACCATTTAACACTCACAAGGGTGCTTGCAATGGCCAGCTTTTATATTTTTTCATGTAAAACCTTTATCCCAAAAGAAAAAAAAAATTGCTGTAAATGCTTATAAAGTTTGAGCTGGAGTTTGGCTTTCATTTGTTAGTGTATGTAAATCTGCTAGTACATCTAACACTCCCCTCCCCCCAGACTAACAAGCTGCTGTCCAATTGTGCTCTTTCATCCAGAGTGGAGGCACTCTAATACAGGAGGTGTGTTACTGGTCAGATCACCAGGTGAAAAAAGCTGGAAAAAGCCTAAAAATAGCAAACTAATGCAGCTATCACATTGGTATGCTGCAATATATAACATTTTTTGTTTGCGGTTTAATATTTCTTATGGTAGACCTCTAGAAACATATCAAATATGCCCATGTAATCCAGTTAACTAGGACTGGAAGGGACAAGAGTGTGAGAACAAAGAAGTTGACTGATCAAAGGTGAGGGCACACAGTTGACCTCATCAGTGCTTTGTTGCTCTTTCAATACCCAATCACAAGCCAAGGATGCCCAAAACCTAGGTATATTGGTTTAGAGAGCAGTAGGGTCAGAAAATGATGGTGCTGTCTGACAGAAGTGTCTAAATCAGGAAATTGGATGAACAGCATTATACATTTTTTTTAACAGGTAAGATCAATAATAATCTTTATTATTTTAATTTTGAATTCAGTTTTGTCTATCTTTTGAAAAATCTGTGGGGATGTTTTTTTTAATCCTTGCTTGTCACAATTAGAATGCACTACCACATGGTTTCACACCATGTGTGCCTGCTATTCATAGTAAATAAAATTTGAAAAAAATCCCTAGATTCCCTTGAAGTTTAATTGTTTATGTCATTTTGAATGCAGCCAAGTAAACAGGATGTTAAAGGATGTTTAATTCTGATGTATAATACACATTGAAGGTTAAAGTAGTAAGCCCTCCAATTTTTATTGTAAAGTTTTTCCTTTCACAAATGTAACCTCAAGCAATTTTTGAAGAATATCCCTGTTCTCTTATTTTTACTGTCAGTCGCTCTTCATGCATAAATGAGCTTCTGGTTCTTTGCATTTTCAATGAACGTCTTCAGTGAACGTCTGGTCAGGGATTATGGGGCACATGCTACAGAGGTCATATGATCATATCACTGTAGTTTGTGCCTCACACCCCCCCTTTGCCAGAAACATGTGCATCTCCTCCCCAAGCAAGCCTATGTCTGCTTTAACATTTACTGCCTTTCCCTTGGAGTAAACTGCCCACCTTGTCCAGGCACATCATGCAATGATCACATGACCAACCCCTTACCCAATGCATTAACAGCAAGGTGCATGCATGCCCATCAGAAGCTGAAGCACGCATGCAAGGGTCGTTCCAAGAGATCCTACAAAGCAGATGAGCCACCCTCAAAATGGTACTGACGCAGGGGGAAAGCCAGGGCAAAATGGAAACAAGTGGCAGCCTGCAGAGAAAAAGCACAGAGCCAGTTTACTATGAAGATTTAATAACACTTTTTTTCATGGTTATTGGGTTTTCACCCTAACAAACCAGAAATGTGGCTTGTGTCCCTGTGACAATGATTCTAGAGCACCTTGCCATACTAATACCAGGTCAAATGCCTTTCAGTACTCTGAGCTTGCTTTCAGAAAGGTCAACAAAAAATGCTTTACCCTCCCAAAGCATGAATGTTGTGTACCACATGTTGAGTGAGGAGGATCCAGGTGGGAGAACAACTTTAGACACAGAAAACACTGAGGAGATGCCTGTTGGGGTTCAGTTTGAAACCAATGGAACATATTTAATACCCCAACCCATCTTTGCAACCCAAAAAATGTAATAGTTACTGTACAACATTTACTATTTTTTGCTATATTAGGCATAACACGTATGGTGATAGTGCTAATGGTGCCACTTCTCCATAGATCCCTGTAAAATTGAAATTGTCCATCGGCTGGAATCCCCCACAGTTCTTATCTAAGGGGATAGTCTTTGCAACCCATGAGGGATCCTAGTAGAAGACAGAGAAAAAGGAGACCCAATGAGGTATCCTTCTGAACACCCTTGGTAGCTTAGGAAGGGTATATTTTTGTTCGTTTGTTCCCAAAGCACCCTAATGCTAAAGGACATCAACATGGCATGGGGGCCACACATTCTGCATTGCCTTATTGTGTGGATACCAGTACACATGCCTACTAGCCACATACGAAGATTGAATTGGAAGAAATTGTCATTAAATGTCCACTTCACTGCAGCATTGTGCTTCTAACCCAAGGTTTCATATTATTTTAATATGCTCAATAATACAAACAATATATTTTGGTTTTGGACTATTAAAGCACATTCTGAGAATATAATTCTTTAAAAAAACACCTTGACATTTAATGCCAAGGAAAATGAAAGCATTTTTTCTAGACAACTAAAAACAATGTTGTATTAAACATCTACCCTCAGTTTTCCTTAATGGAATTTAAAGTGTTTCTAAAAGCCCATGGTCATATAACTCACCCCTAATTTCAGGAATGGGAGACCTGTTTAAACTGCCAGGCATCTGCTCTATAAAGGCAAAGCAAAATGGAAAATATTTATCCAGTGTCATGTTGTGGAGTAGACATACTTATCAATAGCTCAGCATCACCAACTCAAACGTTCATGCATCTCCACACTATGGAGCAACACTGTCACCTAGTAATTTGTGTTAATAAAAATTAAAAAAAACATACAATACAATAAAAACAAAATATGTGGCTCCCTGGTGGCTTAGCAAACACATTTTAAATGCCAGCTTTCACTTATGTAGGATTGCCGATATCAGATTCTGAGCACCATAATGGACTTCCTAAATGTTATTAATATAGTTATTTATTTTTAGGTAGATGATAACATGAGTTAATTAAGATCAAATGCAGAATATTAAGCAACGTTTCTCTTATAACTGTAATGGCATATTTCTAAGCCTGAATAATTTACCATAATTAGGAACAAATTACCTACATTAATAGTGCATTTTAAAAATATTTTTATTATTTGGTTGTAAAATCTCTAGTTGCCTGCTCCTGTGAGGGGAGAAGTTGCTACAAAATAGGCTGTTATGACAATGGGATGTATGCTTAAGTTTGGTGAATTTGCACAGACACAGCTTGGTATACACTCTCTGTGGTCTTAGTAAATCAGGGGTGGGCACCCTTGCTGCTTTGTAAGGTATATCTGGTCTGATGAGCTTGGATTGAATAATTTTGCCACACTACACATAGAAAGGGAAAAACAGGGAGGCTGACAATGCAGATCCTTGCTGTCATGATGATCTTACTTTTCGTTAATATTTTCCAAGTCACTGACCTGATTTTATTATTCTGTTTAGGAGTTATGACTTTTCTCTGACTTTCCAGATGTGGCACTGAAAATAAAGGGGGCCAAGACACTAGCAGGAGACCAGAAATGGCAACCTTGATATTTTTCTGTAGGGCTTAACTCCAGGCAACCAGCTAAATGCACAGCTGAAATACATGTATGATGACTTTCTCAAATTAGCTGCTTTTCTCTCCATCCAGTCCTAAGATTTACAGTCTTGACAAAGTGTGCAGCCAGGCTGCTGACTTGACTTTTCTCTGCTGGTTACACCCCCGTTCCCCCAGCTTGTGACTGGACAGTGAAGAAGCATGAGCAGCTTGACTCTATGATCATTATGTGCTCTCCTACTGTCAGCATAGTTCTTAGCAGAACATGTATTGAGGGCCAGGACAAGAGGTGGGCAGAAGGGGCACCTGCCTTGGACGCAACTTTATTATGTAGAGGGGGGGGGGGAACGCATTGGGAGCTTTCTGCACAACACCTTCCGACTTCCCTCAAGATCCTCCAGGTGCTGTCTTGCCCAATGTACACCTGCCATTCTGCTTACAGGTCTGTCTGTGTATTACACCCCAACCCCAACCAATCGATCCCTTGTGGCTCCTCTGCAGCTGCTGGCTTCTCCTCACACCAAACTCAGGGCATTTCTTCCTTCACTTCTGTTAGCCCATATATTTCTGCCAGACAGAATATGCATTGCTATTACGTTCTTCAGTTCCCTGGGTTTACCACAACCACTGCATACTTTTCAGCTTGGTAATGCACACACTGTGTTTAGCTCATCCACTACTCCACCTCGGGAGGCTCAATTTAACATCTTTGCCCTGGGCAATAACCTTGTCCTATCACTGCATGTATTACAACTGATTGGCTCCTAGTGCATCCCCCAGTGTTGCTGTACAGGGAATACAAGAGGCTGGTACCAAGTCAAATTCAGGTTCTTACATAAGTTCAATTAAAACATATATCAAATTATTATTTTCAAATCAAATGATTTATTGAATACATAACTGAATGTTTTGGAGCTTATGTTATACATATCTGCCTGGAGTTCAATATATGACTGTTGTAATTGATAAACATATTTTGGCATGCTCTCAAAACTCTGGCAAATTATGACCATCAACCTTTAGCCTATGTCATGACAGCTTTTCATGAATACGCCGAATCTTGGATTGTGATGTAACCATTATACCACATGGTAATGGGGCTACATTTCAGTTTAAATGGGAATTGACAGTTTAGAGATTAAGATGTACCACTTCTTACTGTGAGCTAAAATACAGGGGAATGAAAAATCAAGAGAAACAAAGGAGCACTGTGTAATTTGAAAACAACAGGATTAATGCTTAGATTTGTTTCTTTATTTTTCAGTTTGTTGGTTTGATTTACTGCTGTACTGTGTAGGCGCTCAGAAAAAATGTATGCCTTCCTTGTAGATATACCCACAGATTAATATTATTTGGGATGCACATGTAGGTTTAGACTATTTCACCAATCTATAAAAAAATGTATTAATAAATTCAGGTGAATTATAACATTAGCGGGATGAATGTATGAAAACGTGATCAAAGAAAATTGACAGTAATATCTTCAGCCATTAAGAGGATTCCATGTTATTTTTTTTTTAGAGTAGTTTAGAAATGTATGTAAGCTACTAACCCTTCTGGTTTCCTGTATATGAGCACTCCATTCTTTTTAGGAAAGTACATTTATTTCAGGATTTTAATGTGGTCTGTGCCCTCCTTTCTTGTCTCAGGATAGCAATCATAAAAATGAAGGGGAATCTCTAAGAGAGAGTTACATTACAAAATGTAAAAAAAAAATCTGGAGCTGGTTTTTGGAAATGTAGAACTCTAGCACATAGCTGAATACTTAATAGTAATACAAGATATACTGTTTGTATGTGAATATTTTAAACTATCAAGATAACACAATTCTGCACAGTCATTATTGTGGTTCATACAACCCTGCCATAGTTTATAACCAAAGGGTGACTGGCTTTGTTGGCAGGTTCTTGTGTCAGCTGTCCACTGCCAGCCTTCTAAATGGACTATAATTAAGTATCACCTAGCTGGTAAGGACATAAGGTTAATTGCCATCAGTGGTGGTCAATTTTTAACTTCTCACCAGTCTGCCCTCCCCCAAGTTGTCACCAACAGAAACTGAACACTCCCTCCCTCCTTGACACCTCATTTTCTGCCTCCCCTCCTCCCGTCGGTTGCTAAAGCACTGGCACAGCAACCAAGGATGCATAAAAATATATATAAAAATAACAGAAAAGAAGATTTGCCTGTGCTGGTGCCCACACTACTGATGTTCACTCTCTTGAAGAAAGTTGCTAAAGAATCTTTAGATTACCATTATACTTCAGGGTGTGTCAGATGCACTGTGGTTCTCTAAGCTGGTCCCACAACACCACTGTATCCTGTAAGAAAAAGACTCTTTTCATGGCATCTGGCGGTGAAATGATTGGTAAACCAATGCGGCATCAAAATGACTTCTACATAGCTGTAATATGTTTTGTCTAATGAAACACTGCTTTCTGCCTAACTCATCCCCCCAATGTCAGAATTAGGGAGAATTGTGAGTTTGACATGCTAAGTACTGTGTCCAGTTATGATGTTGGCTCTCAAAAATAGGTACCGAGGTTGTGGACATTGATCTGAGCATTTGTATTGAATATTCTATAGAAATGTGTCCAGAAACATTCTTCAACAGTTTGCATCCTAATTGGGAGCAGTACTTTTAGTGACACAGGTTGTAGGTGCATATCCAGCTCATATGTCACCTGTGCTACTGCTACTACTGTGAACTACTGACATACGGCAAGGTTACAAAAGATTTGTATGCCTCTTTTAATTTAACTTATTATCACAGCTTGAAGAGTCCTCACTGAAACTATGATTTCTATATCGTCTCAACATGGCAGCCAGTAGGGACATGCTGCAGACAGAACTTTTGGTAGAGAATTCTGTCCCATGACTTTGTAGCCAGGTGTAAGTTACCTTTAATGCTTACTTTAAGGCATGGATGAAGTCTAACATGGAGGAGACAGACAACCTGGAGTCAGAAAGGAAAGAGCAGCAAAGAAGGGTTGGGTGCACTCTCCCCTTCGGCAGAGAGGCTAGGGAAGGGCTCTAACCAGTAGGTCTCAGAATGGATCTTAAAGTTAGGACTGAAAGCCCTATTGACTCAGGAATGGTGAGTACATTAATGCTCCCTCCTACCTAAACCTGAAAAGTGACAGTTTGAGCTGAAGTTTTATCTGACAACCTTTGGAAATGATATTGCCAAAATGTCAGACACATAGTGCGGATTGGACAGAGCTGTTCTTTCATGATGTGCCTTTGACTGTATTGTCATTTTGTGAGTACAATACCTACTTTTATCATTTAATAAATACATTTTTTAAGGTAATGCACTAGGCCGGTGCGCCCTCTGTTTGTTTTTCTCTACTCAGTATATTTGGATTTCCCCAGTCATTTGAGGGCAGCAAAGCATGCAGATCCCAAGAAATTTGTGATGTGATCCTATCCATACAGAGTCTATCCCTAAGTGCAGGAGTATCTAGGTTTGCCGTTTCTTCACTGTAGTTTCCTAATGTGCGTACGTGAATTATGCTGTGCTTTGTGAATGGTCCCACAGTCTTCCAGGACCTATCATGTGTCCCAGAAGGCTGTGAGAGAAGAAGGGGGGACTGAACTTTTGGCTCAGATCACCGCAGCAGATATGGCTGGAAGTGGGAGCGGATACCTGTCAAAATCCCCCCCCAAAAAGTACCAAATGTGGAAGTGGAGGGAAAGGAGGGCATCTAAAGAGGCGGAATTTTCCCTTTTGTTTGTGGTTTGTGCTGAACATAACGTGATGCCCTAAGACCCTGTATGTATAGATGGGACCCAGTAGTGTGTGCCACCTATGTGGAAAGAAGCTGGGGTCCCATCGTACAACTTAACCGCGGCCAATGCAAGCATGAACAACTCTTGTGTGACCTTACCCAAGAACAGCCTTTCCTGTGTAAAATAGCAGGACAATATGGGGAAAGTTACTATAACTGGAGCACTCAGAATCTGATGCAGCTGTACATAGTAACCAATCTAACTTCAGCTTGTTCAATTAAGCTTTGACAGTAAAATCTATGCAGAGCTGCACCAGATTTTGCACTCTCCAGTTTTAGTAAATCCCTCCTATTTGTCTGTGTACATTTACTAGAGCAGCTCCTTTGGCCAGTAATCAATATTCTGTAGACTTATGGTCTATTGCTGCCATGACTAATTGACATCATACTACATCCAAATAAGCCGTGTCTTCAGTTTACACTTGTTTTCATCTACTTGGCTTGTGAGTACAGCAATGAAAGCTCTAACTACTCTCATTTAATTTGACAGGAACACAAAGAGAGGATTACTTGTACTGAAACACATTTTTCCTCTATAACTAATAAACATTGTTCCGGAAACCAAAAAGGACATAAATTACTATTATTTATACCATCGTTTCTCTTTCTATAAGAAGTGTCTTAATCCTGGAGCCTTGCAGCGTCTGATTAGCTGGTATTTGCTTTCTGCAGTTGGCTCTCTGCTACTGTTTCTCATTAACAAATATAGTTTCCTTGATCATGCCTGTGTAGAAAACAAGTTAGAAGTTAACAAGTTGCAAATGACGTGCGGGATCGACTGAACCACCAGCCCACCTGTGTGCTTACATAAATCTGATTTCTTGAGACTGTGAACAGTTTATTTGACTATGACATTTAACTCTGAAAATAGACAAGTGGATGGTATGTCTCATTCCTCTACACATCCAAGGTTTAAAGCTGAACACTAGACAGATATAAAAGACACAAATAATGCAGCTCTGTAATCATTAATACATCATTAACTGTGTTTTTAATGCAAGCAATGTAAGTAACTGCGTTTGACTTAACATCAGATTCTTGCAGTCCCTGTACAGTGGAGATGGAGTATGAGAGGAAGAAGCAGTAAAAGGAACCAATCAGTTCATGTGCTAACAAGAAGCATGCTGACAAGAAGGAAAAGCAGAGTGATGTAAAGATGAGCTCATCACTGTGCTCAAGGCTGTTGTTAGAAACCATGGGGCCCCATACAGTCAGCCTGACAGCCCTCCCCCCAAAAAACAGAGTTTACTATGCTGCAGTTATGAATGAACACAGTGAGTGATTGGTACTGATCACTCACTGTGTTCATTCAGGAAGGAAAGGGGCTGGTAAATGTGACATGTTTATCGGACCCTTCCCCCACTCTCCATCTCTGTTGTGTGCTTGCAGCTGCCAGTGGGAAGGAGAGGAGGGAAGCCAACAGTACTGCGAGGGTGGGGGCACACAGGGGGGCTGAGCAGCAGTGGGAAAAGTATGGTGCACAGGGAGGATGATGAGTAATGCAGGGCATAGATAGGTCAAAAATCGGCCGATTTTTCGGCCAAAAAAAAAAATCATCCAATTTTCGTACCGGTTAATGGGTCGGCCGTTTTTCTGGATTTTGTCAGATTTTTTTGATCGGTAAAGTTGGAAAAAAATCGGCCGATTTTGCAGATCGGCCGATTTTCACGGCAATGATAGGCAAATCGGCCGATCTTTTTACCGATAAAAAATCTGCGCATAAGCCGTGACCTGCAAGAAAAAGAAGAGGAAGAAAAAGCAGAATAAGAAAAAAAAAGAAGAAGAAGAGAAAGAAGAAGAAGAGAAAGAAGAAGACGAAAAAGAAGAAAAGAAAGAAGAAGAAGAGAAAGAAGATGAAGGAGAGAAAGAAGAAGGAGAGAAAGAAGAAGAAGGAGAGAAAGAAGAGGAAGAGAAAGAAGCAGCAGAAGAAGAGAAAGAAGAGGAAGAAAAGAAGAAGAGAAAGAAGAAGGAGAAAGAAGAAGAGAAAAAAAAAGAGAAAGAAGAAGAGAAAAAAGAAGAAGAGAAAGAAGAAGGAGAAGAGAAAGAAGAAGAGAAAGAAGAGGAAGAGAAAGAAGAAGAGAAAGAAGAGGAAAAGAGAACGAAGAAGAATTCCAGTCCGCTAATATATTTGACATGAAAAAGTATTGCGGTTGCAACATTGTATCTATTTGTATCCGAAAAACCCATCTGTATCCGAAATGGATACAAAAAGATACGATGTTGCAACCGCAATACTTTTTAATGGCAAATATAATAGCGGGGCTCTCTGCAGGGACAGAAGTAATTAAATGCTGGCCGTAGATGGGAAGAAAATCGGCCGATTTTTTTTTACTGTTGGTGGTAACGTCGGCCTATTGAACGACCGATTTTTCTTTTTTTTGTTAAAAAAACGTCCGGTTTTCTCCCCGTCTATGGCCTGCATAAGGCAGATGGGCAATTACTAGAAACGATCCCCTGTATGGCTCTCTCTGCAGCAGCTGAAAGCCAGCGAGAGGAGAAGCCAGCTTTCAGCCATACAGGAGATTGGTTCCAGTAATTGCCCACACTGTGTAAATCAGCCTCCCTGCCCACATCTGATTCACCCAACTTCCTGGGCCCCATATGGGAAGACTGGTGGTACCCATATCCACAACCCCAACTGTGTTGCTTCATATTTCACTGTCCAGTTCCAGGCTAGGGTGGGTCCATGATATTTCAGGATCAGGGGAAATGGGTGGAACTAAAGGATGATGCTGGCAATGAGATTAAGGACATCTAGTTTTAGGAAAAAGTAGGGCAATGGTAATTTCAGGACTGAAGGTGAATATGTGGCAATAGCTGGTTTTGTTAGTTTATTTTTAACTGGCCTATTTATTTGTATTTTGTTTTGTGATGGAATTCTACTTTCATTTCATTTTTGAAACAATTATTTTGTAAAATCTGCCCAATAGAAGAGCACATTTCCTCCCACATGTGTCCAGGGCATAGTATTTTCTGACAACTTGAATTGCAGCCTTAGAAACAGTTCTGACTTTTGCTTATGTGTCACATAATATCCAGTAGGCCTTTAGTCACCAAACACATGCAACCAAAACTACCAGATTCAGGGGCTTTATCCATGTACTTTTTAAACTTTTGTTCCTGGCAGAGTTCTTGTTCCCACTACATAGATGTCTATGTGTTCAACAATAAGAGAGGAAAGAACATAAGGTGGATTCTTTTTTTGTCCTTCAAGAACCTGGTGGAGCTGATCATGTTGCTAAAGGTTTATATGAATATGTAGCTCACATTAAATTAAATGTAAACCCTGTCTATAAAATCTAATTTAAGGTTTCAAATGTCAAAGTGATTTTGAATATTTTAAATATGTAGCACCCCCCTAGTTAGGTGCTAGCTAGGCTAGGTAATTGTATTTCTTTAGCTCCTCTGTAATCAGTGGAGCAGCTTGTGATTGGTTTGGGCTGCTCTGAGTTTTACAGGCTGTGGGTTTGACTGCTTCTCCTTGCCTTCTGGATGGCTCTGATGAGTAGTGGGTTGGGAGAGTCAAATATACAGTCTGAATATTTATGTGATCCCAACCAATCCCTGGGGGAGGGTGCCCAGTAGGTGGCTGTGAGAGCATAAATAATTTGAGGTCTAGAGCAGAGGGGTCTTGTCCAGGAGATGAAGATCAAAACCTGAAGGGCTGTTGCCCTTTTGGGCAGTCCAGCTGCATTTCTGTTTTGCTCATTTGCTGCTGCATGGACTGTGCTATGAAGCTTTGAGATGGAGACAAGTGTCCTCAAGTTACTCCTTAATATTACTGTTACCCTACACCCCATCAAAGTTCAAGTTATAATAGAGCATCAAAAAAAATATGCCTAGAATACTTACTGAGCTAGAAGAGTGGCTGAGGCTATGTGCCTGGCTGTGGATGGCTTGCTTGGGAAAGAAACTTGGGACTACTCAGTGGACCTTTTAGGAGGTGAGCACTACAAATATTCAGCTTTCAATAACATCTTGATGATTAGCATTAAGAGTGGTGGAGAGAGAGTACCATTTAGATGGCCTGAGCTGCCTGAGTTGAATTATGCTGGATGTCAGACCTGCAGAAAATAAGTAGTGGAAGGGGATTGAAGGTGACTATTGCAGAACAGGCTGTTTTTTTATTGTGTTTTAATGGACTATTCATTTGTGTTTCTTATTTTTGGCTTCTTTAAAGTGAATATGTCAAAAATTAAAACTCCCCTGTGATTAGAGTTTGTTGGAAGAAGCCATTCCCTGATTTATGTGTTACAAATCTAACAAAACCGATGGGTCATTGCCCTGGGCATAGCATGCATGACACGTCAAGGAATCAAGTGTTTCCTGTACAACTTGACCTTGGCCATTCCTCCTCCATCATCCCAGGACTTCCAACTGTTTATTAAGGCTGTCCACCACATTATGAGACCAATAAGGATACTTGGGGTGGATGAAGGGCTGGGCCAAGCAAAATATAAATTTGGATATAATTCCTACTGCATATATCTTTGAATCTTCTGTTCATTTGATAGGTGGTTTTGACTACATGAACGTTTTTTTTCATCATGTGCTCAAATGTTAAATCTCAGATTTGTGACAGATTTATTTTAAGCTATAGCAGCAATTTAGCAACATTTAATTATTCTGTCTACACTAGGCTGTAGAAAGGTGAAACCTGATGAGTTGTTATGGGTAACTGTAGACCACTGACAATCTGTAAGTGCCTTAGAGATCACAGATATTTGAATCAGTGTACCAGAGAAATAAGCTGAACCATGTGTTCTGTATTTCAATATTATGAAAATTCATAGCTAGTGCAGGGCATGTTTTAGAAATAACACCTTACTGAGACAAATTAAAAATACAGCTTGCCATATACTGACCATATAAATATTGGATTTAATTGATGACAACAAATGATAGCATTGCAATCCTCACTGGTTTAACTTTAACCCCATCCCAATTCAAGACAACATTTTGGAGTTGTGCAGGCTAGAATCCTGTCATGGAGGAGGTAAGCAGGTACATGTACTTTTGTAAGCAGTGGACAAATGTTTGACTTCTGTCAGGATTTTGTTGCTGTCATTGTCATCAGTTGTGAGATTTTCTTTCCAATTTTATTGTGGTCACAGAAGTAAGGCAATGGGACATCAAAGGGTTAAAATGTGAGCAGAAATCTCCCCAGTGGAGTCACAGACAGTAACTCAGAAAGTCACAGAACTTTAAACCCTTCCCTACTCCATCCATGATGAAAAAAAAGGCCTGGAGTCATATCATTTCACAGCTCCTGAGAATTAAAATCTCATCTGTCACCCCTGCTCTGTAGATACTTGGAAGTGGTGATAATGTAGAGGCTACTTATTTTACAGAACCATAGTGAGAAGCGAATGTTTAATGCTGCCAAACCTATACAAAGGTAGCTACAAATGTCATTGCTGGCTACAGTGTCATCTTCTCTTCCTCACTCCCAAGATGAACTAGGACCTAAAACCCATGGGATTTGTAGTGTGTGAATTGAGCAGTGCACATGACCGCAACTATCATGCACTGCTCATTCCAAAGAGAAGTGAGAGGAAGCTTGTGGCGAGAGATACAAGGAGGCACACAAACTTTGTAGAAAATTTCATGAATAATAGGTCACAGAGCTATTAGCTGGTGGATATGTATGCATTATTTTTGGAAAATAAGGGTATTGTTTTTGTCATTTTAAGTAGGCACATGGCCCAGTGTGCATCCTGGAAAATATTTCATATACTACCATGTTTAGCTGCGTGCTTAGCTGGCCAAAGGGAACAACGATAAGGACATTGTGCTGCATCTGCTCTTGTCCTCACACAGGACTTCAAGGTTGGTAAAGTTGGGGCAGTTTAACCTCCACTAGTGAGAGGTTGTTGGACTTGAACTGAAAGGACTCTTTGTGCAGACCCCACTGAGCTATGGGAGATGTAGTCTATGTAAAGGACAATGCCATGGAGGTGACTGGGATGACAGACTACAATTCCCAGAAGGGGATATACATGGGGAGGAGAGCAAGGAGTTTTTTTACTGAGTTGTGTGAAGGAGGATGGTCTGTTTGCCATTGGGGGGGGGGGTTGTCTGGCCGCAGACTGTGACTCAAGTATGTGAGCCAAGAGTCCCATCAAGGAGCTTCGCATTGAAAAAGCTTAAGAAGAGTTTCTGTTTGTCAAACATCTGAACTGGAGTCTGCTGACCGCACAGATCTGGTGAGCTGTTTTCTGGTTTCTGATTTCAGCTGCTAGTAGGGTGAGACTGATCTTTACTAAGAAACAGTAACCATTACATGCAGAGTCTTAAAGGGATGATGCACCAACTTAAAGGTTGGGCCCCAACACATAGCCAGCAGAAGATGAGAGCAAGGAGCTGTTTAATCACTGACTGCAGTTGGAGTGATCAACGTCCAGAGTTTGTTTTATATATATATATATATATATATATATATATATATATCCAGCTAGAGACACCCTCCATAGGGAACACATTTTGGGACATGCACACTTTGCTTCCCACCAGGGTAACTACAGAGATGAGACAAACCATTAACCACTGACATGGGTGCTTACAAAGAGCAGCTTTTATTCATATAAAACCCTTAACCCAAAAGGAAAACAACTGCTGTAATTGATTTTAAAGTACAAGCTGGAGTGTGGCTTCAGTTTTTTGCTGTAATTAAATCTGCTAGTCCAACTAACACTTCACCCCCCCGACTGACAATGCTGCTGTCCATAGGTGCCCCTGTGCTCCTTATCCATAGTGGGGGCACTGTAATACAGGAGGTGTGTTACTGGACAGATTGCCAGGTGAAAACAGAAGGAAAACAAAACTAAAAGAGAAAACTCATACAGTCACCACATTTATTGATTTGTAGGCTGCAATATATTCAATTTTTTGGTTTCGGGTGTAATTTATTAAAGTGTTACTAAACCCAGGAACCTGCATTCATTATATCTGGTCTCCCACAGTACACAGAACATGGAAGTGCAATTATTTTAGTAAATATAAACTGCTAAGTACTTTTTCTCATCAGCAGTATATATCAGCCTTGTGACTTCTATTAGTGTCCAGCTGAGCACATGTTAAAACTTGTAGTAGGAGTTTTCATTCTGCTCTAGGAGGATGCAGAACCCCATGCACTCTCCCAAGAAAAAAAACCCTCTAGCAATACACACCAAACTGAGCATGTGCAGAGTGACTCCACACAATATGTCTTTTCAGGAGATAAGAGAGGGACATTGGAAGAAGGGGAGGATCAGAGAAGTCAGGATCAAATGGCCTTTTACACAATGCAGAGGATAAACCCCTTAGGTTCCACAGTGAGCCTAACAAGCATGCTTTACTGCATATACAGACTGATTTTACTGTTGTGGTTTTAGTAACACTTTAAGTAAACAATTAAAGCCCAATACATGTAGCTATGCAGCAAAGATGAACACCAACATTATTGCTACACATTTACTATATAATGGGGCAGACTAATTACATATGTTAGACACTCCCATTTTTAGTGGTACTTTCAGATGAATTCAGTATGTCATAAAAAAAAGATGAATACCCTATGGCAACCTGATCTGTTGACTATCATACTGAATGAGCCTTTTTGAACCCTTAGGCTGGCCATAGACGGGCCGTTTATTGGCCAAATTGTGGGCCGATAAACAAAAAAATCGGTCTTTGCTGCCATGGATGCTGCCACCAATGCGCACGAAAAAAGGCAGTTTTTTGTGGATTTTCCAGCATGATCGATAAAAAGAAACGAGATCCGTGAAAAACGGGCAACGGCATTGCCCCACTAACGGCGTGAATATCAGCTGATTTTTTGTTCGGACGTCTATGGCCTGCATAAGGGAGGAAAACAATTAAATAAAGGTCGGCCGATGTTAAAGGTTCAACACTTGTCTGAAATTATCAGCAAACTAAAAATTCTTTCAAATCCTATTGTGCAAGAGATACAGGTTATTGTAGTATGTTCATTACCTAATTGTGGATCATCAGCAAATGCTGGTCTATCACTTCCAATTGTTTTCAGCAAATCCTTAATAAACAAATTAAATGCTACAATGTCTGTTGCTTGGCAACATGTAGATCAAACTTAGCAGGGAAGTTTGATGGCTTTAGAAAAGGTTACAGTGTGCAAGTGATTTGATACACTGGTTCCCATTATTTCATCATTCCTGCAAATAATTAAAGAGTAAATGAAAACCATGGGTACAAATTCCAGATAGCAGATGTATGAATGCCTCTTGTCTTTGTAGTGGGCTCCAAAAGATTTATTATAATAGTTCCCATTTCTTTGATTTCCAGGGACATTCCCAGGTGTTGGAGACTTGCTGCTGAAATGTTATGTTCTTGGAAATAATGGTTGTGAACACTGAATATCAACCTAATGAACACTTAATTTATCAGACTCTAACATTTTATTTATGTTATTGTCTTGATATGTAATCTAAAATATTTGAATATATAATATGAAATAATTAGGTCACATTTTACCATGTTAGCCACCATGCAACTATACTAGATTTCCAAGACAAGAGACATGAGTAATAAGTGTAGGGGTATAGTATTTTTCAGAATTCTCTTTTGTACTTAAATATTTGAGACTTCTGGCAAGTGGGTGTCCCTTCTGGGCTTCTGTTCTATGAGATCTCTCTTCCCCTCCAGGCCTTTGGACCTAGAGGTTGGGATGCAGCTCGAATTTCCCTTTCTGAAAAGATTCCTGAAGATGCTGGCTGCCATAAGAAAAGCATTTTTGTCCTACAGGAAACAACTACAACTATTCCCAACAAGATTGGTGGTGAGCGGCTGTTGAGTGAGAAGCACAGACACCTTTTCAGCTGTCCTGCCTTGGAACCATAGGACTAAAGCTGGTCATACACAAGTAGATTTTCATATGAAAATTCATATGGAAATTCTGAGCACAGTTAATGAATTGACAAATGTCATTCAAAACCCACATGGAAGAAATATATTTAAAAAATATGCTTTCCAAATATATTGACATATATTTGAAATGCTAAAATTTGCGCCATATTCAATATATTTCAAAATATATATATATATATATATATATATATATATACTGCATGTTGAAATGTGTTGTTATTACAAAATATATGAAAAATATTTTTAAAAATACATTTCAAATATACTGTATGTCTTTAAAAATACAAATCTAAATTTTTTGAATGCATTTACAAATATATGTAAAAATATATGTCAAAATGACTTTTTTATATGTTAAAAAAAATATGAAGAATATATTTAACAAAAATATTTTTAAAAAAATTGATGTGGCACTGGCAGGTGGCATTGATGGGCAATTACAGGTGGCATTGATGGACACTGGCACAAAAATGGCTGTGCACTGACACTCCCCATCCAACCTGACGGAGCTGGAGAGGTACTGCAAAGAAGAATAGGTGAAATTGCCCAAAAATAGGTGTGCCAAGCTTGTAGCATCATACTCAAAACGACTTGAGGCTGCAATTGGTGCTAAAGGTGCTTCAACAAAGTATTGAGCAAAGGCCATGAATACTTGTGTACATGTGGTTTTTTTTTTCATTTTTTATTTTTAATAAATTGAAAAGATTTCAAAACAAACTTCTTTTACATTGTCATTTTGGGGTATTGTTTGTAGAATGTTGAGGGAAAAAATAATGTAATCCTTTTTGGAATAAGGCTTTAACATAACAAAAAGTGGCAAAAGTTAAGCGCTGTGAATACTTTTTGGATGCACTGTATGTCTCCAGCTTGATGGGCATCCATGAAAATCCCAAATTTTGGGTTGACACCTTAACAGTTATAGTGGAGATTTCTTCCAATGAGGACACTAGTTCTGGTGACACAACAGGATTCCCAACTCTGGAGGGATTTCCTCTCACTTCCTGTTTTGACTATGGGACAGAAAGTGAAGGGAAATCTCTCCAATAGGGCACAGATGACCAAAAAAAAACCTGTCAGGGGTTATAACCATATCTTACTCTATCAAAATGGAAATAAAGTTTTGCTTTTAGCTCTACTTTAAGTGACATACAGTGTCTTGAAAAAGTATTCATACCCCTTGAAATTTTCCACATTTTGTCATGTAAAAACCAAAAACGTAAATGTAATTATTTATTTCAGGTACTTATAGCGCCATCAATTTACGCAGCGCTTTACATATATGTTGTACATTCACATCAGTCCCTAACCCTCAAGGGGAGTACAATCTAAGGTCCCTAACTTACATTCATATACTAGGACCAATTTATACAGGATCCAATTAACCTACCAGCATGTCTTTGGAGTGTGGGAGGAAACCGGAGTACCCGGAGGAAACCCATGCAGGCACAGGGAGAACATGAAAACTCCAGGCAGGTGGTGTCGTGGCTGGGATTTGAACCAACAACCCTAGCACTGCCACTGTGCTGCCTATTTTATTGGGATTTTATGTGATAGTACAACACAAAGTGGCACATAATTGTGAAGTGGAAAGAAATTGATAAATGGTTTTCAAAGTTTTTTACAAATAAATGTGAAAAGTGCGGCGTGCATTTGTATTCAGCCCCCGAGTCGATACTTTGTAGAACCAGCTGCTACATTGATGTTTCTCCCCCTCAGTCCATTGTTCACACTATATCCAAAATATGCTGAATCAACCATAGGACTCAAAAACATGGTACTGTGGTGCAAACCAAAATAGGTGCTGGTATATTGGACATTGGAAAACAACCAACTGGTAATTCCACTGAACAAATTATGTTTGAGCCATTCTGGAAGAATATATATGGCTGTAAAACATCCTGGCCAGGAAGGAAACAGCTGAATGTAGTTCAGAGGAAGAAAATTGAATGTGAAGGCTCTCTATCAATGTGTAGCAGCCAACATATGTATAAATTGGAACCTCCCTCACACACATAGCCACTCGAAGTGCTGTCAGCTCCTGCTTAATTGGGTCCCACCAATGCAGGTGTCAGTAACAAACACATCTCCCATACGTATATTGACTTCATCTTAAAGTGAGGATCACATATGGTATAGCAGTGTAGAAATAATAGCCATTTTTCATTCCATTGATTCAGAGAGTTGTGACTCATTTCAAGATATAAGAGGAATGTATAATTATCAGTCCACAGAATGGTCCATCAAAGATCCAGGCAAGGCCGATGACCCACCTGACCAGTTTCGTTGGACCCCCCGGCTGCCTCAGAGGCTTATAAGTTTTCCTCCTCTGTCTCTTCCTTGGCCGGGACGTTTTACAGCCATACATATGCATCGAGAATGGCTCAAACATAATTCGTTCAGTGGAATTACCAGTTTGTTGTTTTCCAATGTCCAATATACCAACACCTATTTTGGTTTGCACCACAGTACCATGTTTTGAGTCCTGTGGTTGATTCAGCATATTTTGGATATAGTCTAAACAATGGACTGAGGGGGAAAAAAACAATGTAGCAGCTGCATTTTTTCAAGTGGCCACTCTTTCCATTTTTCTCACTCTCTATGTCTGTCCTTTTTATTCTGAGAGCTCTCAGTTTAATTGATATAATATGATTATTAATGAAACCGTTGTATATAGATGTTATTCGGTCCACTAGATTCATTGACATGACCTTTGACCCATAATATTCTTTTAAATGGGTTTATGTATGTGTGTTTATGTGTCTTGTTTTTCTATTTTAACTAATAAAGGTCATTAGTGTAGCCGGTGATCTCTGTTGGTTTCTAAATTATAACACTTCACCTTGACACTTTAATTGTTTGGGTTTGAGATGTTGAGCCAAAGCCATTTTTTTAATGCGAGGAATATCTTTGATATGTGTTTGTGGTGTGCTCTCCTCCCCTTACCTACATACGTTTATAAAAATCAACCCAGGTAGGATCTCTTTTCTTTTAATTTTTATATCACATCTAGAGAGTGAAAGTTTTGCTCATTCTTACTTGCAAAATAGCTCAAGCTCTGTCACATTGGATGGAGAGTGTCTGTGAACAGCAATTATCAAGTCTTGCCACCGATTCTCAAATGGATTTAGGTCTGCACTTTGACTGGGCCATTCTAACACATGAGTATGCTTTGATTTAAACCATTCCATTGTAGCTCTGGCTGTATGTTTAGGGTCGTTGTTCTGCTGGAAAGTGAATCTCTGTCCCAGTCTCAAGTCTTTTGCAGACTCTAACAGGTTTTCTTCTAAGATTGCCCTGTATTTCGCTTCATTCATCTTCCCATCAACTCTGACCAGCTTCCCTGTCCCTGCTGAAGAAAAGCATCCACGCAACATGATGCTGCCACCACCATGTTTCACAGTGGGTATGGTGTGTCCAGGGTGATATGTAGTGTTAGTTTTCCGCCACACATAGTGTTTTGCTTTTAGGCCAAAAAGTTCAATTTTGGTGTCATCTGACCAGAGCACCTTCTTCCACATGTTTGCTGTGTCCCCCACATGGCTTCTCTCAAACTTCAAATGGGATTTCTTATGCCTTTATTTCAACAATGGCTTTATTCTTGCCACTCTTCCATAAAAGCCAGATTTGTGGAGTGCACGACTAATAGTTGTCCGGTGGAAAGATTCTCCTGCATGAGCTGTGGATCTCTGCAACTCCTTCAGAATTACCATGGGCCTCTTGGCTGCTTCTCTGATTAATGTTATCCTTGCCTGGCCTGTCAGTTTAGGTGGACGGCCATGTCTTGGCAGGTTTGCAGTTGTGACATTTTCGGATGATGGATTGAACAGTTCCCTGTGAGATGTGAAAAGCTTGGGATATTTTTTTTATAATCTAACCCTGCCTTAAACTTCTCTACAACTTTATCCATGACCTGTCTGGTGTGTTCCTTGCCCTTCTCTAACAAACCTCTGAGGGCTTCGCAGTATGTATACTGAGATTAAATTACACTCAGGTGGACTCTATTTACTAATTAGGTGACTTCTTAAGGTAGTTGATTCCACTAGATTTTAGTTAGAGGTGTCAGAGTATAGGGGGCTGAATACAAATGCACACCACACTTTTTTTTATTTGTAAAAAAACGTGAAACCATTTTAATTTTCCTTCTACTTCACCATTATGTGCCACTTTGTGTTGGTTTATCACATAAAATCCCAATAGAATACATTTACATTTTTGGTTGTAACATGACAAAATGAGGAATATTTCAAGGGCTATGCATACTTTTTCAAAGCCCTGTATGTGGGTGACACATATGGTGTAAATATGGAAACCACGTTTTATGAGATTTGCCAAAATTGCAAAAGGATTTCCTTATTGTTAGTCATGCTCATGCAGTATATAGGAGGTAGGGTGGCTTACTCTGAGCTACATGGGGAAAAGCAGATTGCCTCAAACAGTCATGAAGCATAGGAGTTATACTTAACTATAGTGTTAAACTGAAAGAAAATCCTAACTATATCTGTTCTTAAAAATTTTCCCTTCTCCTTTTTCTTTCCTATCCTGCCTAAACTGTTTAAAATATATCAGCATACTTTCAATACCTATTTTTAATCCTCACCAGTCCAGTCACATGATCCTGCAACTCTGTGTATGGAAATTACTCTGACTTCCAGGAGCCATGACATCATCCAAAGGCACTCATGGCCCAGCCATTGTCAGCATTCCCTCCTATGCCCTGCAGCAGCTGCTCACTGACACAGGGAAGCTAGAGCTGCAGGATCATGCAACTGGACGGGAGCACATTAACCGCTTAAGGACCACCCTATAGCAGATTCAGTGCTACAGGGCAACACCTGTGACCAAAATCACGTATATATATGTGATTTTGCATTTTCCTGTGACCAAAATCACGTATATATATGTGATTTTGCATTTCCGAGTAGGGGGCCCCTAGTGTCAGAATTTCTACCGCAGTCCTGCAGTCCCGCTAAAAGTCGCTGATCACCGCCATTACTAGTAGAAAGAAAAAAAAAATCCATAATCTATACAGCCATTTGTAGACGCTATAACTTGCATGTAAACCAATTAATTTGCACATATTGGGATTTTTGTTTAGCAAAGACATGCCACAGAAAGCATTTTGGCCAAAATGTATGACAAAATTTGATTTTTTAAATTTTTTTACTGGACATGTTTAATAGCAAAAAGTCCAAAATATGGTTGTTTTCTCAAAATTGTTGCTTTTTTTTTATAGCGCAAAAAATAAAAAACATACAGGCGATCAAATACCACCAAAAGAAAGCTCATGGGAAATTTAATTTGGGTGCAGCGTTGCATGACCGTACAATTGTCAGTTAAAGTAACTCAGCGCTGTAACGCAAAAAATGGCCTGGTCAGGAACGGGGGGAAATCCTCAGGAGGGCAAGTGGTTAAAATAGGTAAGTGTACAGAATGTTTTTTTTCTGTTTAGGTCAGGATAGGTAGGAGATAGGGGAGGGGCAATATTTTTTAAGAATAGATCTAGTTATATTGATATAGTCATATAGCTGGCTTTTCTTCTACTTTTAGATGATAACTGTGAGTCAGATGAAACTCAGTAGAGGTTCACATAGCTTCCAGGAATGCTTATAAATTGTTTCAGTGATATCATGAAGGTGAGGGTGCCCTGATGGGAGTTGTAATCCAGGAATATATATTAATATTCTCAGTATTCTTGTAGCTGGTGTTGTTGTTTGTACTTGTCAGTTTACAAGCCAGGGAAATCACAAAACCTTCGGGCATGTGCTGCTCATTCTGGAAGTCGCCTTTGCTGTTTTTGTTTGGCATCAAATTCTCAGTAAATTCAGTTAAACCCATGAACAATGTGTCAGGAGAAATGTGAAAAGTTTCCTTTGGCAGCTGCTCGAATTGGGTCAGATGTAGAAATTATTCATCGGAAAACATGGAAAACATTGCAGAACGGTCTTCATGAGAGCAGCCTAACAGACTTGTTTTTTTCCATTTCTAGCTATGCCAAAATTACATTGTACAAAGTCAGCCACACATAGCAGGGTTTGTGTTGTGTGTATCTGTGGGCTCTGCTTCGGAGACACACATGTCAGCTCATTCTTTGAAAACATAACTAACAGGAAGCCTTTATTAATGTGAGTGCTCCCCAGAGTCCTCCAAGACGGCAGGAATTAAATGGCTCTGTCTGTATCATTCTATGTAACAGCCTTGATATGAGATGTTTTTAAGTGGCTGGCCACAAGTTGTTGTTAATATGGGGCATGGCCGGGGCACAGGAACTTCAAGAGTGCAGCATTTTTTACGGAATGCAGTTGAAAATCAAAATGAAAACCAAGCAGTAAATAATAAACTGCTGGTAAATTCCACCCAATACTAGATCATAGATTTTGGGTGGTTCTTTGTTCAGACTACAGTATTCCACATTTGTAGATAGAGTTGCTGGTCTGTGTTGCCATTGAGAAGATGTCACTTCTCTTCTTGTCGCAGTGACAGGTGGTTTTTTTATTGCTATCACTGGGGGAAATGTACTAAAACTGGTGCACTCAGAATCTGCTGCAGCTGTGCATGGTAGCCAATTAGCTTCTAACTTCAGCTTGTTCAATTAGGCGTTGACAATAAAATCTGGAAGCTGATTGGTTTCTATGTAGAGCTGCACCAGATGTTGCATGCTCCAGTTTCAGTAAATAACACCCTTTGTAAATAATACCCTGTCTGGGTGACCCCAGTTCTTGCCTTTCTTTTTCAGGGTCACACAATGGAGTCTCTGTCAGCTATAAAATGTTTGAATCCTTCCCTTCTTTTAAACAGAAAGGCTGCTTCATGATGCAAGGAGCAGTGTCAGGGATCGCCTCGATCCCCGCCGCGATGGGCTCGGCGCAGGCGCACTGCTCCACCCAGCGCACGGGCACTAGGTCCGGGCCGGCCGCGGCGTTCGAGTTCGCGCATGCGCAGTAGAAGCCGCGGCCGCCCGCTGGGCACCAATGGCAGCGCAGGGCGGGATATTTAAAGGTCCCTGAGCTGTCATTTCGTTGCCTTCTGGTCTTACCTGCTTCCTGTGTTCCTGTACCTGTGCCTAGTAAGTTATTGACCCGGATTGCCTTTGACCTTGCTGATTTCTCCTGCCCAGACCCTTGCTTGCCTGACCTCTCTCCCTGGATGCCCCTTATTAGATCTGACCTCCTGCTGCTGACCTGGCGTGTGACCCGACGATTCCCTGCCTGCTCCCTTGTACCTTACCGTCCTCTACAATACCGACTCGGCCTGTCTGACTACGCACTTGCTCAGCCATCCATCCATCCATCCCATCGGGGTCACCCGACCTCCTCACATCTGGTTCTCCCTGGTTGGAGCCCCTGGCGAACACCACTACCACTGACAGGTGTGCTCAGTAGAGGCGACCTGGTCTCGGGGTACTACAAGTCCATCCCCACCATCAGGGGCCCTGGTGAACAAGTACCCTGGGGCTTAGACTCCGCGCTCTGGGCACGCCTGACCAGTGGAGTGCTAGTGGTGCCGCTCGGCGGTCCCTCACAAGCAGGTATGTCCAAAACTGTTCATTCTGTGAGACTCCCTTATTGAAGAAAATCCATCAAGTACACAACATGGAACCACCCCATCCCCAGTAGTTGGCAGTTGAAAATGTCCTGGTTGGATTTATAAAAGGTGTCTTCAGTGCAAATTATATTATTCATGTCAACTCAATTTATTAAGGGCTGTGCTTTATTCTTCCACGATTTGCAGCCACTGCACTATTTGCCTGGAATCTTTGGAGAGATATTCTGATGCACTTGTGCTATTCCGTATTTATTACAGAGAAATGTTGCCATATCAACCAAAATTCATTTTGTTTCTGAATTAGAATAGAATAAAGTTAGAATAAAAAAACAGACCATTGTCTAATCTGCAACCAGTTTATCTTCCTGTTTGACATTGTTTGATTTCCAGCAGGTAATGATGCTATAAGGACAGTTGATGCCTCATTTACACCTGTGAGATAAAATGTGTGCAATGTACTATGTATATGTAAGCAGTGTGCATAGCAATTCATTGTTTTCAGTGGAGCTTGTTTAGATATGTATGCTGTGATAAATGCAGAAGCAAAATTAATATACAGTTGATGCATGTAGAACATTGTTATGTACTATCATAATGCATCTTAAAAATGGGGTTGATGGACACGCAAAAATGTGACTGGACCCTCAGATTGCTGCAACACCACTTCTGACCAGGCATTTGGGAAATTTACAAAAAAAAAAGCTGATCATACTGTAAGCACGCAATTACAGGTCCAATGTTAAACAATGTATAAGTACAGCCATGGGGATGATTTACCAAAACTGGAGAGTGCAAAATCTGGTGCAGCTCTCCAAAGAAACCAATCAGCTTCCAGGTTTTATTGTCAACGCCTAATTGAAGAAGCTGAAGTTAGCAGCTGATTTTGCACTGTCTAGTTTTAGTAAATCACCCCCCTTGTCTTTTTTAACATTTTAGAGCAGCCTTTCTCAACCAAGGCTCCATGGAACCCTAGAGTTCCTTCACAGGTGGCTAGGGGTTCCCTGAACAATGAGCACATGTGGACTGATCTTCAGCTTGATGGTGCCTGCACAGTTATGGTACCAATCTTACCTGACTGGTCAAATGGTGTGGGATCAGAAAATCTGTTATTCTCAACTTTTCAGCTAAGTAACTGATACAAATGATATTTTTTTTAGCTGTGTGTAAAGGAAGACTTTCTTACCATTGACCACCATTCTGTTTTTTTTTCCCAATCACCACCAAAGTATGAGGGCACACCTCCCCCAACCACCAATGTAATGGGGCATTTCCTTACTGACCAGCAATGTGTAAATTACCAATCACACTACTGTACTGTGAACTGGAGATATTTTTTATGCAGGGGTTCCCTAAGACCTAAAAATATTTCAAGGGTTCCTCCTTGGCAAAAAGATTTAAAAGATCATTTTAAAGTAAGGAAAATTAATAACCTCTTCTCTTGACACCAGTCAGGAAGAAGAGAACATCTCTCCCACTCACACACCAAAGAGAACCTTGATTACTCTTAGGGGTTTATTTACTAAAGCTGGAGAGTCCAAAATCAGACTCCCTTCTGCATAGAAACCAATCAGCTTCCAGGTTTCATTGCCAAAGCTTCATTGAACAAGCTGAGGTTAGAAGCTGATTGGTTTCTATGCAGAAGGGAGTCTGATTTTGGACTCTCCAGCTTTAGTAAATAAACCCCTTAGTGTCCTCTTGCAGAGATTTCTTCTTCATCCTGTAGCACTACGCCCTTAAGGGTCGCTGAGTTATTTTCAGGCTCCCTGTCAATCTTGACCCCACATTGAAAGCCCAACCCCTGCAGACACCACCGTACACTTCTGGCCAGAATAAACTCTCTCAATATTACCAGAAAAAGGACTTGCACAGAAGTTAGAGTGAACTGATACT
This sequence comes from Staurois parvus, assembly GCF_062004578.1. Classification (NCBI taxonomy): domain Eukaryota; kingdom Metazoa; phylum Chordata; class Amphibia; order Anura; family Ranidae; genus Staurois; species Staurois parvus. The sequence continues at coordinate 8,273,057 of NW_028318031.1, read as the reverse complement.
TTGTTTATATTGAAGTTGAGTATAAGCACAGTAAAGCAGCACAAAATTATAGGCATGTAAATAATAAACGTTATCACTCTTAGTAACTTTAAGCAAAGGTCAACACATACAGAAACAATCCAAGTCAGTTGTGGACATCCTGCAAGTCAGAAATTAACCAAAGGCCTCAACTCTGAGATGTTTCTGTCCTCAGTGAGCAAAGGAAAAACTACTAAAGAATAATGCTGGTTCACTTTGGGCCCTCAGAAGCTGATGACAAAGTTCAGATCTAAGATTAAGAATGAGCTCTTTAATTAGGAAGGCTAAAGCCCCTTTAACTGCAGTGAAAGATCTTCTGTGCACTTGTTGGTGCACTACAAGAATTCAGGTCTCCTTCATTGCAACAGGTGAAAATCCCTCAAAAACGTATTTAGGCAAGCACAGACACTATCTCCTTAAGTGGTATTTAACTTGAGCAGTACCCCTTTAAATCCCAAGATGCAGATTTTAAGCAAGAGGTTTAAAGGGCAGGCAACACTTATTGCCAAAAGGTTCATTCCTCTCTAGGCCGCAATAGCAAATGGCAACAATGAAGAGTGTCCCTTTATGGATGTAGACCAATTGCAGAGGAAACAGTAGTGTAGCTTGGCTTGCCGAGGGTGGACACTGAAGTCGACTCTAATGACTAGAATATGCTGGAGATGTGTTTGCTAATAGGCTGGGTGAACTAGGCCTCAACTTGTGTAACTTGTGAACAATGTCAGTAACTGTATAGAAAATGGCTGATTCAATAGAATGTCTGTGACAACCTAATTAGGTGGAGATTAGGACTCTCTCACCTGATCTGTGGCATCAATCTAGTCACTGGTGGTCTTTCTGTAGATGGTGGTCCCCAGTGGTCCTGTGGTTCTTCTTGCAGAGTTCGTTTGTGACGGCATCCGGGTCTCTGGCTGACAGGGTAGTTCTCCAGATTCTTTGGCGAGGTCAGCGGATGGCTATTCCTCCCTCTTTCTCTGCTCTCCCACTCTGTGTCCTTGTCCAGTCCTCCGACGTTCCGCAGAGCTTTCTCCTCACATCTTCCTTCCATCTTTTCCAGCTCACTTCCTGCCACTGTCCCTGGGCTTCTACATTTATATGCCTTCTACCACATGCCAGCTTCTCTGGGAAATGTAGTCCCCTAATTTGCTGCCTTCTAACAAAGTCCTGCAGTTCAGCCTACAAAATCCATAAAGCTTTTCAACATGTTGAAAAGAAACTGTATGTCTTATAAAAAGTAGTCCCTGAGCTCCAGTCCAGTGAATTTGCCTAGGCTGAAATGATGCCATCACTCTGTTGCAGGCAGAAAGAAGCATTTCCTCAGTCTCCCCTCCTGCAAGGACCAAGCAATACCACTGTAACAATTGTTAAGTTGAGAGGCTGCAGCATGGGTTTAATCTAGGATAACATTCGTGAACACAGCCAAAAGATGCCTATGCACCAGAATTTATATGACTGTCATCTCTGAACCAGCATCTCAGTTGAAAAACTAAAAGCTGGAAACAGACAAGCATGACTGTTTGATGAAGCAGATGAAGGCACATTACTTAGCATGCATGCAACATAAAAATATTTATTTAATGCTACGATCACTTTAAAGAACTTCAGTCTGCTTCTATTTGACACTCTCATCCCCCTTGGTGTCACCATTGTGTTATTAAGACACATGTGCAGATGTGCTGAAGGGCTTTACCTGGCCTTTGGGTTTTTGCAGAGCCCTTCAGCACATATTTACACTGGAGATTCCCTGCACATGTTTACACATGGTAAAGTTTTGGAACTTCCAGAACAGCCATTTTTTGGGCATGCGCAGGAAAGCTGTGCGTGTGCAGGGATGACGGAATCTGAAACCTTGTGGCACATCTTCACATACACAAAATCTGGAAGGGGGATGGAGGGGATGCAAATGTCATTCTAACATACGAGAGAAAATCTATTAAAGTAAAAAAGTATCCAAATGTGAGAAATGGAAGGTGAGGTGGCAGGGCAAAACTATAGGTAGCTTAGGGAGAGGGTCCACTTTAAAGCTAAAAAAGTGTTCCCTAAGAAAGATGCCTGACACTAACCTTGTCCAGAGAAGAACCCTCTGGGCCCTGTGTAAATGACTTTCCTTTACTATAAAGGCCTTTGTTGTTTATCTTAGGGCATAAAGCCATGCCCATCTTCTGTCTTAAAGTGGTTGTAAAGCTCAGAAATGAAATCTGAGCAAAGCACCTTTTGTATGGTGTTTACTTGCCTCTCTCCAAAAGGCAGCAATGACAGCTTGAGCTCTGTTCCTGTGTGCTGTGTGAAGGGGGTGTGTCCCTTCCCTCCAATCAGCTCTCTGAACTCTTGTAGTGTGTAACTGCAGTTCCTGCCCACTGCTTTGTGAGTCTGTGAAAAGTCCTTTTCACCTCTGAGTTTTACAAGGCTGTACAGGACAAATGACTGCAAATAAACAGATACACATGCCGGAGGATTTGTTTCATCTGTATCACCTGAGGCCAATCACTTCACTGGGTATAGGTAAGGGTTTACAACCACTTTAACGTGTTACTAAACCCACAACAGTAAAATCGGTCTGTATATGCAGTAAAGCATGCTTGTTATACACACTGTGGGACCTAAGGGGTTAATCCTCTGCATTGTGTAAAAAGGATGTTGGATCATTTCTTCTTTGCCCCTCCTCTTGTTGAAATGACCACCTGATGCAGACTGAATCTGTAGTCACATGCACATGCTCAGTTTGGTGTGTATTGCTAGATTTGTTTTTGTTGCTGTTGTGAGAGTGCATGTGATCAGCACAGGGCCAATCAACACTGTCCAGACAGAGTCAGAGGTTTCACATCCTCCTAGAGCAGAAAGAAAACTCCTCCTACAAGCTTTCACCAGTGTCTGCTGAAGTCACAAGACTGCTCTAACTTGATGAGAAAAGGGATTTAGAAGTTTATATTTACTAAAAATAATTGCATTTCCATGTTCTGTGTACTGTAGGAGACCAGATATAGTGAATGCAGGGTCCTGGGTTTAGTATCACTTTAAGTCCCCACTCACTACAGTAACTTTCATTGGATGATGGTCTGATGGGCGGGCAAGGTTTTGAACCATAGGGTTGCAGTGTGAAGTTGAAAAGTTAAGGCCTTTACAACATGTAATCTTAACCGCCTCCCTCCTGCCATACAGTACAATGACGGGCGCAAGGCAGTTCTCTCGTTCTGGGAGGTTGTCATATGACGTCCTCCCATTCTAACCGCGCATGCACGGGTCTGGGAGCATGCAGCGTGGTGATCGGCAGTGCACTGTGTCCCTCGGACACAGCGGATCACCAATCAATGGAAAGAGCCGAAGATGTCGGCTCGGTCATGTGATCAGCTGTGTCCAATCACAGCTGATCACATGTAAATAGGGAAATGCTGGTTACCAGCATTTCTCTCCTCACGAGCTGTCACGCCGACAGCTCGAGAGGAGAAGAGAGCTGGTAATCAGCATCCCTCAGAGGGGACATGTACACTGATCATCAAGGCACTGATGATCAGTGTGCCCTGATGACCTGTGTAGCACCAGCAGTGCCACCTGTCCGTGTCCATCAGTGCCAACTGTCAGTGCTCATCCCTGCCACCTGCCAGTGCCCATCAGTGCCTACCAGTGCACATCAATGCCACATATCAGTGCCCATCTGAACTGCCTTTCAGTGTCACCCATCAGTGCCAGTCAGTGCCACCTATCAGTGCCACCTATCAGTGCCAGTCAGTGCCACCTATCAGTGCCCGTCAGTGCTGACTATCAGTGCTGCCTAACAGTGCCAGTCAGTGCCACCTAACAGTGCCAGTCAGTGCCAGCTATCAGTGCCATATGAGTGTTGCCTTTCAGTGCCCATCAGTGATGCCTGTCAATGCCCATCAGTGCCACCTACCAGTGCCTCCATCAGTGCCACCTATCAGTGTCCATCAGTGCAACCTATCAGTGCCCATCACTGCAACCTCATTAGCGCACATCAGTGAAGGAGAAAAATCACTTATTTACAAGATTTCATAACAAAAACTAAGAAAAAAAAATGTTTTTTCAACATTTTCAGTGGTTTTTGATTTAAGAAAAAATAAAAAACCCAGAGGTGATTAAATACCACCAAAATAAAGCTCTGTCACAAAAAAATAAAAATAAGTTCATATGGGTACAGTTTTGCATTACTGCACAAGTGTCATTCAAAGTGCAACAGCGCTGAAAGCTGGAAATTGGCCTGGGCAGGAAGGGGGTATAAGTGCCCTGTAGGCAAGTGGTTAAGGAAAGATTTTCTGCCTCTATAAAAGCAAGCACTGCTGTGAGTTTTGAACAGGAAGTTTGGAAGATGGTTTCCCATTAAAAGCCTTTGCAGTTTTCTCACACCTGTTGAGTGTTCCCTGAATTCATTGTCTTGTTCTTTTTAAATCAATCCATTATATTAATATGTTTTTTCGACAAAAAGAAACTATTTATTTTGAAATGCCTCGAAAGTGTGTTGATTAAGCAGAGTACTGGATGTGAGCATAAGATGAAACGCAGGCCACACGCATTAAAATACGTTCTTGTGGTCGCTGGGAGACTTCCAGCCCTGCACTCCTGGTTAGCTGAGTGATCATTGCTTAATCACTTCCCCATGATTTGACTTTACTGGAATATTTATTTTCCCCGTGGACAGCAATGTTTTCCTTTCTTCCTAAAGCTTTTCAATGGGGCTGTACTTAACACAGAATACAAATCTTTGCTTCTCTACAAATGTAAGATCTTATTTCTAGTGCCAAAGTTCCTAGGTTAGAACATGTGAACCAGTCCTTTTCCACCTGAATAGGATTCATTTATTTTCATGGTCCATTCAATGAGCATTCCGTTATCAATGCTGGCTAACCTCTATGGGACCGTTGTATGAAAGGTTTGCTAATAGGTCAATGTAATGCAGTCCATGGCAAATGAAGAGAATCCCAGCTTCATTTCAGACCGGGACAGCACCATTGACATTTAGGGAGTATCTGGGTGCCATAGATAACACAAAACAAATACCACATTTTTCATAGATCAGTTTCATATTTTGTATACTTTAGGGATATTGAGGCTTTTAGTCTACACTAGACAGTTATCACTACTGAAAGACAAGTAGTGCAAGCCAGCACAGATAGCTAACAGTATGTTCCCAACTATTTATTGTCCATTATAGCTGTGGTCAGTGCCTGCACTCTGCATACTTGCCACCTTTTGAGATGGAATTTAACACCACTATTTAGTCTGGTGCAGCTTTACAAACCTTAAAGTGATTCTAAAGGCATGTTTTTTTGAGAAAAAATAACAAACACGTCTATACTTACCTGCTGTGTGCAGTGGTTTTGCACAGAGCAGCCTGAATCCTCCTCTTCCTGGGCCCCCCACAGGTTCTCCTGGCTCTTCCCTCCTGTTGGGTGTCCCCACAACAAGCAGCTTGCTATGGGGGCATCCGCTGCTCCGTGTATCCATTCACATACAGAGCCACAGCTCGGCCACGCCCCCTCTCTTCTCATTGGCTTACTGGCTGTGATTGACAGCAGTGGGAGCCAATGGCTCCCGCTCCTCTCTCAGCCAATGAGAAGAGGGAGTCCTGGGATAGCTGAGACTTAGGTGAGTATTAGGAGGGGGCTAGAGAGTATATCCATTCACCACAGAGAGGTTTTTACCCTCATGCAAAGAATGTATGAAGGTAAAAAAACCTTGAGCCTTTAGAACCACTTTAAATGAGTTGGCTACAATAGTTTTCTTTTTCAGGCTGTTTTGCTTTACTTTCACCTGGTGATCTGGCCAGGAACACACTCTTGTCCATGTTAGATGCACTAGCAGATTTACATAGACTTGACTAACAAATTAAAGCCAAACTCAAGCTAACACTTTCTAAGAAGTTACAGCAATAGTTTTTTTCCTTTTGGGTTAAAGGTTAGAGATGAGCGAATTATTCAAAAATTCGATTTGGCTGATTCGCCGAATTCGCGGAATAAATTCGATTCGAGGCGAATATATTCGCTGCGAATTTAACTTATAAAAAGGGTGTTTCTAGGCTTCAGAGAGCCTTTATATTAGTGCAGAACACTGTACCTTTAATTTAAATGCCCTTGGAGTCTGCTGGGGAAGAGAACTAATACTGTCAGTCAGTATGACATGCAGATGAGTGCCGTCGATCTTAGAATCACCGCACACTTCACTCATTTGGGCAGTCACGGGGCCAAAACCAGAGTGTGGAGCCACAGTGTGGTGGTGGAAGCAGCAGCAATGGGAGGCCATACAGCACCCTATGACAAAAATGGAACCCACCAGCAGTGTGAGGAGACCTGAAAGTGGCACATGGCAGAGTGTGGCGATGGAGACAGCAGCAATGGGAGGCCGTACAGGGACCCATGACACACTCTGGACCTGGCAGCAGCATGAGGAGGCGGTACAGGGGCCCATGACAGATTACGGGCCTGGCAGCAGCAGTGGGCGGGCAGTGGATGCGGCAGTATTCGGAAGCCAAACACAGGCCTCGGTTAAAAAGCGGAAGCCGTCAGCAGCGTGAGCAGACGACAGAGACACATGGCGCAGGGTGGCGGTGGAGGCAGCAGTATTCGGAAGCCATACACAGGCCTAGGTTAAAAAGCAGAAGCCGTCAGCAGCGTGAGCAGACGACAGAGACACATGGCGCAGGGTGGCGGTGGAGGCAGCAGTATTCGGAAGCCATACACAGGCCTAGGTTAAAAAGCAGAAGCCGTCAGCAGCGTGAGCAGACGACAGAGACACATGGCGCAGGGTGGCGGTGGATGCAGCAGTATTCGGAAGCCAAACACAGGCCTCGGTTAAAAAGCGGAAGCCGTCAGCAGCGTGAGCAGACGACAGAGGCACATGGCGCAGGGTGGCGGTGGATGCAGCAGTATTCGGAAGCCAAACACAGGCCTCGGTTAAAAAGCGGAAGCCGTCAGCAGCGTGAGCAGACGACAGAGGCACATGGCGCAGGGTGGCGGTGGAGGCAGCAGCAATGGAAGGCCATACAGCACCCTATCACAAAATGGAACCCACCAACAGTGTAAGGAGACCTGAAAGTGGCACATGGCGCAGGGTGGCGGTGGAGGCAGCAGTATTCGGAAGCCATACACAGGCCTAGGTTAAAAAGCGGAAGCCGTCAGCAGCGTGAGAAGACGACAGAGACACATGGCGCAGGGTGGCGGTGGAGGCAGCAGTATTCGGAAGCCAAACACAGGCCTCGGTTAAAAAGCGGAAGCCGTCAGCAGCGTGAGCAGACGACAGAGGCACATGGCGCAGGGTGGCGGTGGATGCAGCAGTATTCGGAAGCCAAACACAGGCCTCGGTTAAAAAGCGGAAGCCGTCAGCAGCGTGAGCAGACGACAGAGGCACATGGCGCAGGGTGGCGGTGGAGGCAGCAGCAATGGAAGGCCATACAGCACCCTATCACAAAATGGAACCCACCAACAGTGTAAGGAGACCTGAAAGTGGCACATGGCGCAGGGTGGCGGTGGAGGCAGCAGTATTCGGAAGCCATACACAGGCCTAGGTTAAAAAGCGGAAGCCGTCAGCAGCGCGAGCAGACGACAGAGACACATGGCGCAGGGTGGCGGTGGATGCAGCAGAATTCGGAAGCCAAACACAGGCCTCGGTTAAAAAGCGGAAGCCGTCAGCAGCGTGAGAAGACGACAGAGACACATGGCACAGGGTGGCGGTGGAGGTAGCAGTATTCGGAAGCCATACACAGGACTAGGTTAAAAAGCGGAAGCCGTCAGCAGCGTGAGCAGACGACAGAGACACATGGCGCAGGGTGGCGGTGGAGGCAGCAGTATTCGGAAGCCATACACAGGCCTAGGTTAAAAAGCGGAAGCCGTCAGCAGCGTGAGCAGACGACAGAGACACATGGCGCCGGGTGGCGGTGGATGCAGCAGTATTCGGAAGCCAAACACAGGCCTCGGTTAAAAAGCAGAAGCCGTCAGCAGCGTGAGCAGACGACAGAGGCACATGGCGCAGAGAGGCGGTGGAGGCAGCAGCAATGGAAGGCCATACAGCACCCTATCACAAAATGGAACCCACCAACAGTGTAAGGAGACCTGAAAGTGGCACATGGCGCAGGGTGGCGGTGGAGGCAGCAGTATTCGGAAGCCATACACAGGCCTAGGTTATAAAGCGGAAGCCGTCAGCAGCGTGAGCAGACGACAGAGACACATGGCGCAGGGTGGCGGTGGATGCAGCAGTATTCGGAAGCCAAACACAGGCCTCGGTTAAAAAGCGGAAGCCGTCAGCAGCGTGAGCAGACGACAGAGGCACATGGCGCAGGGTGGCGGTGGAGGCAGCAGCAATGGAAGGCCATACAGCACCCTATCACAAAATGGAACCCACCAACAGTGTAAGGAGACCTGAAAGTGGCACATGGCGCAGGGTGGCGGTGGAGGCAGCAGTATTCGGAAAACATACACAGGACTAGGTTAAAAGGCGGAAGCCGTCAGCAGCGTAAGCAGACGACAGAGGCACATGGCGCAGGGTGGCGGTGGAGGCAGCAGTATTCGGAAGCCATACACAGGCCTAGGTTAAAAAGCGGAAGCCGTCAGCAGCGTGAGAAGACGACAGAGACACATGGCGCAGGGTGGCGGTGGAGGCAGCAGTATTCGGAAGCCATACACAGGCCTAGGTTAAAAAGCAGAAGCCGTCAGCAGCGTGAGCAGACGACAGAGCCACATGGCGCAGGGTGGCGGTGGATGCAGCAGTATTCGGAAGCCAAACACAGGCCTCGGTTAAAAAGCGGAAGCCGTCAGCAGCGTGAGCAGACGACAGAGGCACATGGCGCAGGGTGGCGGTGGATGCAGCAGTATTCGGAAGCCAAACACAGGCCTCGGTTAAAAAGCGGAAGCCATCAGCAGCGTGAGCAGACGACAGAGGCACATGGCGCAGGGTGGCGGTGGAGGCAGCAGCAATGGAAGGCCATACAGCACCCTATCACAAAATGGAACCCACCAACAGTGTAAGGAGACCTGAAAGTGGCACATGGCAGAGTGTGGCGATGAAGTCAGCAGCAATGGGAGGCCGTACAGGTACCCATGACACACTCTGTACCTGGCAGCAGCAAGAGGAGGCGATACAGGGGCCCATGGCAGAGTGGCGAAGCGTAAGCAGCTTAAATTGAAGGCCATACAGAGGCCTATGTTAAAAATAATGACATGTTTGGGGCATGATTCATGGCGGATTTAGTCAGTTGTGTCAGGAACTGGTGGTTTGAAATCCAGACTAATCCACGCCTGATTCATTTTCACAAACGTGAGTCTCTCCACACTTTGGGTGGACAGTCGTGTCCTCCGCGGAGTTACAATACCTCCTGCCGCACTAAACACGCGCTCCGATGCCACGCTACTGGCCGGGCATGACAGCCTTTCAAGAGCAAATTCAGCTAGTTGGGGCCAAAGGTCAAGTTTCGTTGCCCAGTAGTCAAGGGGATTGTCTACCTCGGTTGGCAGGGTGCTGTCCAAGTAGGCCCGAGCCTTTTGTTTGAGGTCCTGCTCCAGGTCCACCTGATGCTGCTGCTGCTGCGGCTGGTTAGTAGTTTCCTCACTGCGCTGGTGAAGAAAGCTACTCATCATCGACTGCAGACTGAGGCAGCCGCTGCTGGTGGAGCTGCCACTGCTCCTACCACCCCACCCCTCCCCTGCTGCCATGGCAGCGGAACGCGAGCGCACAGGGCCCACAGTGTCTGAGGATGGACGTTGGCGCAGAAAGGCAGAGACCAACTGACTACATAGGTGGTTTTTATAGTACTTTATTTTAGCCTCCCTCTCAGCAGGTGTGAAAAAGGCCACCATTTTTGAACGGTAGCGAGGGTCCAACAAGGTGGACAGCCAAAAGTCATCCCTCTGTCTGATGGTTATTATTCGGCTGTCGCTACGCAAGCAACCGAGCATGCTATGGGCCATTTGTGCCAAGGAATGCGAGGGACTCCCTGCCTCCATCTCCACAGCATACTGCCACGGTGCGTCTGGGTCCTCTGTCTCCTCCTCCTCCTCTACCAGATGCTCCTGCTCCTCCACTCCTGTCCGCTGAGTGGAAAAACCACCCATTTCACTCAATAATTCCTGAGCACCAATGTCCTCCTCTACCTCCTCCTCTTCTTCCTGTCCTGCCCCCACAGGGGTCATGTGGCGTTGAGATCTGTGCGCCACGTCTACCGCACCCTGACCAGCCATTGTTAACAGCATTTGTTCCAGGACGTGCCACAGAGGAATGACGTCGTTCATCCCATAGTCCTGCCGACTCACGAATAGCGTGGCCTCCTCAAAGGGCCTGAGCAAGCGGCAGGTGTCACGCATGAGCTGCCAATGGCTGACATCTAAGTTACACAGAGGAGTACCTTTATCCGCTTGTAACATCAGGAAATCGGTGATGGCCTTTCGCTGTTCGTAAAGGCGGTCTAACATATGTAGGGTTGAATTCCACCTTGTTGCAACGTCGCAGATCAGGCGATGCTGTGGAATTCCGTTCTGCCGCTGCAGCTCAAGGAGGGTGTGCTTTGCGGTGTAGGAATGGCTGAAATGCATGCAAAGTTTACGTGACATTTTAAGGATGTCTTGCAGTGGGATGGTGGATTTTAGGAACCGCTTGACAACCAGATTGAACACGTGAGCCATGCATGGCGCATGTCACAACCTTCCTTGATGCAGAGCAGACACCATGTTCTTTCCGTTGTCGGTCAACATGGTTCCGATTTTCAGTTTGCGCGGAGACAGCCATCTGTCGATTTCTCTGTTCATTACACTCAGAAGTTCCTCCCCTGTGTGACTACGTTCGCCAAGGCATACCAGGTGCAGCACAGCGTGACACCGTAGCGCCCTGCACATGTGATATGCCGGTCGGGTAATGGGACTTGGCATGGGGGTGGCGGCTGAGGACACGGCGGAAGAAGAGGTGGTAGAGGCGGACATCTTTGCTGGACTAAGGACGTGCAAACGTGGAGGCAAAAGCGCCGTGACCTGTCCAAGTTGCTGGTGCGGCTGTGCCGGCACCACGTTCACCCAGTGGGCCGTAAATGACATGTACTGTCCCTGACCGTAGTTACAGCTCCACACGTTGGCGCTGCCGTGCACTTTGGCAGAGACCGACATGCTCAAAGACTGGCCCACCATCTCTTCTACATGTGAATGCAGGGCTGGCACTGCCTTTTTGGCGAAGAAATGCCGGCTTGGCACTCTCCACCACGGCTCGGCACAAGCCATCATTTCTCGGAAAGGTGCTGAGTCCACCACTTGGAAAGGGAGGGACTGCAGCACCAGCAACTTGGACAGGAGGACATTCAGCTTCTGCGCCGTCGGGTGCGTGCTCACAAACTGTTGTCTCTTGGAAACGGATTCCAAGAAAGACTGCTGACGGAATCCGTGAAGAGGAGTAGCAGGAGAAGGAGCATCTGAACGAGCGGAAGATGCCAACGAGCGACAACTCCCCTCAGCAGAGGTGTTGGAGCCTTGACTGGCTGATAGAGGGCGATTGACGTCGGGTGATGGAGCGGGGGCTGGGGCAGGCAGAACCGCCGTATCTTTATCACGGTTTTCCCAGGCCACCGAATGGCGACGCTGCATATGCTGACGCAACGCTGTAGTCCCAACATGGGCCCCCTGGCCACGCTTGACTTTCTGGCCACATAGTCGACATACGGCTACGTTTACTTCCTCGGGCGGCTTGACGAAAAATTGCCACACCGCCGAGTAGGAAACTTTGCCCCCGCTACTCCTCACTGGCTGACTGCTACTTCCTCCGTGCACACCGGCACCACTACTGGCCGTGGTGGTAGGCTGCAGTGGAGCTGGTGCTCTACTCCGTGGCCGTTTGCCTCCACTGACACTGCTGTGACCCTGCTGCCTCCTGGGCAACCCACCGACTGTTTTGCTCGCTGCCAAGCTGGCACCCTCTTCTCCTGATGATGCGGAAGCAATAGCCTGATGACGACGAGGCTGCCAAGTGCGATCAGCCTCATCATCATCAATTAGGGTCTCCGCGTCACTACTAGCCCCTTCGGCTGCGTGTGGGCCAGGAGACAGACCTGTCTCTAGACCGGCTACCGAGCCACTCTCCTCGCCAGTACTTCTTCGCCTGGCTGCTGAAGAGGCGGATGTCTCCCCCCGTTCCTGACTGCCCTCTGTTAGCTCTTCCTCACTGTACAGTGGGGCTGAGCCCACAGCATGCGATACTTCGCTTGGTGAGGGAACACCAAAGGACAGGGGCAGGTAGAGGACACGTGATTTCAGTGGGCTTGCTCCCGGGCCATGCCAACTAACAGTTGTGTCTGACGTACCCACCGACCGTTGGCTGTAGGTGTCAGAGGTGACCTGGGAAGAGGAAGACGACCGAGTCAACCAATCGATGACGGCAGGGTTGTCGGTGGAGACACGACCGCTGGATGACACCGGGAGCACTGGTCTCTGGCTGCGACTAGTGCTGCCTCGACCCCTTCCTCTGCTGCCACGTCTGCTCGCTCCTGAAACATTGCCTCCTCTGCCACTCCTCTGTGTGTTGTCTGACATACTCTTTAATTCAATAGTGGTTGTGAAGCAGAAAGTAATGATTCTGTGTCCCTGAGTAACGATTCTGTGTCCCCGAGTAACGATTCTGTGTCCCTGAGTAACGATTCTGTGTCCCTGAGTAACGATTCTGTGTCCCTGAGTAACGATTCTGTGTCCCTGAGTAACGATTCTGTGTCCCTGAGTAACGATTCTGTGTCTGTCCCTGAGTAACGATTTTGTGTCCCTGAGTAACGATTCTGTGTCCCTGAGTAACGATTCTGTGTCCCTGAGTAACGATTCTGTGTCACTGAGTAACGATTCTGTGTCCCTGAGTAACGATTCTGTGTCCCTGAGTAACAATTCTGTGTCCCTGAGTAACGATTCTGTGTCCCTCAGTAATGATTCTGTGTCCCTCAGTAATGATTCTGTGTCCCTCAGTAACAATTCTGTGTCCCTGAGTAACAATTCTGTGTCCCTGAGTAACAATTCTGTGTCTGTCCCTGAGTAACGATTCTGTGTCCCTGAGTAACGATTCTGTGTCCCTGAGTAACAATTCTGTGTCCCTGAGTAACAATTCTGTGTCCCTGAGTAACGATTCTGTGGCCCTAAAGTCTCTGTGGCCCTAACTCTGTCCCTAATACAGACAGGTCTGTCTCTCTTGAATGACCGGAGGCTAATGGAGAATTCTAAGATGGCCGCAATTTATAGCTCCACCATTACACAGTGCTGGCTGGCTGGCTGCTGATTGGCTAATGCGATCACATGTCATGAATGAATGCATTATGGGTCAGCGCGCCTTGTCTGCGCACCTTCCTAGAGATCCCCGCTCCGTCGCCACACATGTCGCCGCAATTTTTGGGAAAATTCGATTCGTGCATCAGAAGTTTGCTAATTTTCGGATTCGGCGCGAATCGAATTTTTCCTGATCTTCGAAACGAATTCCACTTCGCCATGTTCGATTCGCTCATCTCTAATAAAGGTTTTACATATGTGTAAAACAAATTCAGCCACCACATCTAAGAATTGGTAAGCTGCTACAAAGTACATTTTTGTTATTGAGTTTAACAGAGCTTTCAGCTATTCACTAATTCACTGCCCTGGAATTAAAATGCAGCACATCACATTTGGAGTGTCTGCTTCCATCTGAGCCTAATGCCATTAATTGTTTAATTTATGTATTTTGAGATGCTAGTCATTTTCAAAAGCATTGCTGTAAAGTAACCCTATGTTTCCTTGGTGAATAGAATATGCTGTGTATACTACACAGGCTTCTGCTGGCCTTACTACAGTGCTCTCTTTTTTTCTCATCAGAGATATAAAAACCCAAATTCTTTCAGAATATGTCTGAAGAATTCCACATTCCTCCACAACACATTCTCAACTATTTACAAGTAGATGGGATAGGTTGAATCCTTCTGTATGGACAGACAAAAGCCCTCCAACCATAGTTGGTTGATTTTCTTGTTTAAACATTTTATTAACAATTAAACAATGTGACAAGGACAGGTAGACATTACCAATGTACATTGGGCTTTGTACTGATTACAAGAGATAAAAAGTAAAAGACGCAATACCAATCTCATTACATTTCTGATAGTGACATATGATTAGAAATTATTAACAAAAGATGTTGCAAATTTGACCAGTCGGGGTAATGGCTAACTGGAACATTAAAGGGGGATGGGGAAATGTAGAGGAGGGTCAAACAGGGGTGGGAAAAAGGGGGGGGGGAGGGAGGAACAGCAATGATGACTCCATGAACGTCAATTGAGAGAATGGCAACACCTATGCACTGCATGAGGAGTGTCATTGGCAATATCTAGGGTGCCCAGTATACAAATCAAGGGAGAAGAAGTGATTCGTCAAAGTTAGGTGGGAGGAAACGCTCTAACAAGGGACTCCAAATATGTAAGAATTTAGGGATCGTGTCAAGGATTGTGGCAGTTGGTTGATTTTCTAAAACAGAACAGATCATACTCCGTCTCAGATTTCTATAGTCCATTAAATCTCTGCTTCACAAAAGAGATCTCACCCACGATACCAAATTGGACTATAGATATCTTGGATGAGGAATTTCAGATAAACTCCTTGATGGCTACAACACAATCAGTAAATTGTATGCCTGTGAATCTTGGAGAGAAACCCAGTTTAGTATTATCCATAAAGCCTATGTCTCATTTCTCACACTAGGTGACACTCCGTCTTTGACCTCTTTTAGAGTCTGGATGCTGGATGGAGAGTGAGGCTCAACTTGTCTCTTCAGAATTCCCCATAGGTGTTTGATTGGGATCAGATCAGGAGACATACTTGGGCACTGAATCACTTTCAGCCTGTTCTTCTTCAGAAATGCAATAATGGCCTTAGATGTGTGTTTTGGATCATTGTCATGTTGGAAAAGTGCACGATGACCAAGGGCATGGAGTGATGATAGCATCTTCTCTTTCAATGTAGAGCAGTACATCTGTGAATTCAGGATACCATGAAATGCAGCTCCCCGACACATGCAGCCCTACAGGACACTGCTACCACCATGTTTCACTGTAGGCACCATGCATTTTTCTTTGCACTCCTCACCTTTGTGACACCATACGGTTTTGAAGTCATCAATTCAAAAACCATTTATCTTGGTCTCATCACTCCAGAGTACAGAGTCCTAGTAGTCTTCTTCTTTTTCGGCATGGGCCCTGGCAAATTCTATGCTGGCTTTTTTATGTATGAATTTTAGGAGAGGCTTAATTTGCGGACAACACCCATGCATGCCATTCCTCTGCAGTGTACAACGTATTGTGTCATGGGAAATAATCATCCCAGTTTGGCTTTCTACTTCTTTAGCTAACTGCAGTGAACTTGCATGGCGTATTTCTTCAACCCTTCTCATCAGAAGGTGCTCCTGTTGGGGTGTTAACTTCCATGGACAGCCTGGATATCTCTGAGATGGTTGCATTTCCACCTTTGTTAAATTTTTGTATCACTTTTGCTACAGTATTCTGACTGATAAGTAAAGCTTTGCTTTTCTTCTTGTAGCCTTCGCCTTTCTTGTGTAAAGAAATTATTTTCTTTCTCAGGCCTTGTCACATTTCTCTTCGATGCGTTGCCATTGCTGACAGCATGGGAAGGTTTTTTTTTTTATTAACCACGTGCCTACCGGGCATTTTTAGCTCCTTCGTACCCAGGCCAATTTTCAGCTTTCAGAGCTGTCGCACTTTGAATGGCAATTGTGCGGTCATGCAACATTGTGCCCATATGAAATTTTTATAATTTTTTTCAAACACTTAGAACTTTATTTTGGTGGTATTTAATCACCACTGGGTTTTTTTTATTTTTTGCACTATAAACAAAAAAAGAAAAAATTTGATAACGTAATTTTTCTCCTTTACTGATGAGGAGGCACTGATATGCAGCAATGATGGTCACTGATAGGGGGCACTGATGGGCGACACCGACTAGCAGCACTGCTGGGTGGCACTGATGATCAGTGCCGATCTGCTCTGTGACAGCTGCCGGTTATCGGCGTACTTTCCTCATACTGTGACAGCATGAGGAAAATGCTGCCAACAACCGGCAACTGTATTTACTCTGTGATCTGCTGTGTCATTGGACACAGCTGATCACATGGTAAAAGGCCGCTGTGATTGGCCTTTTACCTCATCAAAAGATCAGCTGTGTCAGTAGGACTCCCAAAACTGGATAACCGCGCTTTAGCCATCATTCAGCTATAGCGTAGTTACCAAGTGGTTAAGCAATGCCTTTTTATAACCAACTGTCTGCTGGACACCTGTTTAATGAATAATTAGACTCACCTGTAGTTGAATTCTTGTTAATTAGGATTTTGTTGTCTAAAACGTAGATTTGCTCCTAAAACTTGCATTGGGGTGTTTTTATTTTTGCAACATGGTCTTGCATTAATGTTAGGAAAATACTTTTTTGTGTGTGCAAATTAACAAATCTTGTTTGCAATCAATGGCCCGCATTTGTGGGAGTATTTTGCAGTATAGTGTCCCATAGAAAATGTGATTCTGAAAGGAAAGTAAAGGTTTTCTGACAAATCTGTTGGGGTGCATTCATTTATGCTGAGTACTATATATTGGGAAAAAAAAAAAATCTTAAAATACTCCCTGTTATGTACAGGGACATACTAAATGCCGACTTCAATAGCTTTACTTTAACCAAATGCTTCTTAAGCATATGAAGAAAATTCATTGAATGTACGCTCGATACACCTTAAGTTAAACACTTAAATGACCAGTTTCCAATCCATAAAATGGTACGCAAAGGCAGATCTCAATAATACATTGGGTAATTTATGATGCTAACCTGATATTCCCTGTGTAGAGCAGTGACTACTGTAGTTAGTACAGCAAGCTCCTCAGTTTTTCTTTTTTCCATTCAGCCTGCTGGGTTTAACGGAAAAAAAAATGCCTGTGTGTACCAGGCTTTAGCCCTGTAGACAAAGTTGATAAGGCTGGTTGATTTTGTTTAGCCCATCTGGATGAATAATATTGATTTTGGTCACCATTTAATTAATGGGCAGCGCACTGGCTAAATGGTTAGCACTTCTTCCTTGCAGTACTCGGGTCGTTCGTTCCAATCCTAACCACAGCACCACCTCCCTGGAGTTTGCATGTGCTCCCTGTGCCTGCGTGGGTTTCCTCTGGGTACTCCAGTTCCCTCTCACACTCCAAAGACATGCTGGTAGGTTAATTGGATCCTGTCTAAATTGGCCCAAGTATGTTTGTGTATGAATGTGAGTTAGGGATCTTCGATTGTAAGCTCATTGAGGGTTAGGGACTGATGTGAATGTGCAATATACAGGTGAAACTCAAAAAATTAGAATATCGTGTAAAAGTTATTTTCAGTAATACAACTTAAAAGGTGAAACTAATATATAAGATAGACTCATTACATGCAAAGCAAGATAGTTCAAGCCGTGATTTGTCATAATTGTGATGATTATGGCTTACAGCTCATGAAAACCCCAAATCCACAATCTCAGAAAATTAGAATATTACATGCAATCAATAAAACAAGGATTGTATATAGAACAGTATCGGACTTCTGAAAAGTATAAGCATGCATATGTACTCAGTACTTGGTTCGGTTCCCTTTTGCAGCAATTACTGCCTCAATGAGGCGTGGCATGGAAGCTATCAGCCTGTGGCACTGCTGAGGTGTTATGGAAGCCCAGGATGCTTCAATAGCGGCCTTCAGCTCTTCTGCATTGTTCGGTCTCATGTCTCTCATCTTTCTCTTGGCAATGCCCCATAGATTCTCTATGGGGTTCAGGTCAGGCGAGTTTGCTGGCCAATCAAACACAGTAATCCCACGGTCATTGAACCAGGTTTTAGTGCTTTTGGCAGTGTGGGCAGGTGCCAAGTCCTGCTGGAAAATGAAGTCAGCATCCCCATAAAGCTCGTCTGCAGAAGGAAGCATGAAATGCTCCAGAATCTCCCAGTAGACGGCTGCGTTGACCATGCACTTAATGAAGCACAGTGGACCAGCACCAGCAGATGACTTGGCTCCCAAATCAACACAGATTGTAGAAACTTCACACTGGACTTCAAGCATCTTGCAGTGTGTGTCTCTCCATTCTTCCTCCATACTCTGGGTCCTTGGTTTCCAAATGAGATGCAAAAGTTGCTCTCATCAGAAAAGAGGACTTTGGACCACTGAGCAACAGGCCAGGTCTGTTTTTCTTTAGCCCAGGTAAGACGTTTCTGACTTTGTTTGTTGTTCAGGAGCTGCTTGACAAGAGGAATATGACATGTCCAGGATCCGTCTGTGTGTGGTGGCTCTTGATGCACTGACTCCAGCCTCAGTCCACTCCTTGTGAAAGTCCCCAACACTTTTGAATGGCCTTTTCCTGACAATCCTCTCCAGGCTGCGGTCATCCCTGCTGCTTGTGCACCTTTTTCTTCCACACTTTTCCCTTCCACATAACTTTTTATTAATGTGCTTTGATACAGCACTTTGGGAACATCCAACTTCTTTTGCAAATACCTTTGAGGCTTTCCCTCCTTATGGAGGGTGTCAATGATGGTTTTCTGCACAACTGTCAGGTCAGCAGTCTTTCCCATGATTGTGATTCCTACTGGACCAGACTGAGAGACCATTTAAAGGCTCAGGAACCCTTTGCAGGTGTTATGGCTCAATTAGCTGATTAGAGTGGGACACTTTGAGCCTAGAATAGTGCACTGTTTCACCATATTCTAATTTTCTGAGATTGTGGATTTGGGGTTTTCATGAGCTGTAAGCCATAATCATCACAATTATGACAAATCACGGTTTGAACTATCTTGCTTTGCATGTAATGAGTCTACCGCATATATTAGTTTCACCTTTTAAGTTGCATTACTGAAATAAATGAACTTTTACACGATATTCTAATTTTTTGAGTTTCACCTGTATATGTAAAAGTTCTGCATAAATTGACAGTGCTATACATTTAATAAATAATGAATCTTGAAAAAAAGGCCTGCACTTTCTGTTTACAGTATATTGAATCCTGAAAACTCATGAAAAAAAACAAAAACCAAACAAAAGCATTGCTTCAACTAAACATTATCATGATTTAAAGTAAACCACTGATATGCTGCTTTGGGAAACATCACTGCATGGCAAAACAATAAAGCCTAGTTAAAGTAAACTCGGGTTTAAAAAAAAAAAAAAAAAAAATCTATTATAGTATGTATACTTACTTCAAAAAAGTAAATTCCATTGTTCTCAGCCTCCTTCAAACTTTTTTTTTTTTTTTTTTGCTTCTGTGATTGGATTTCCTGACTCTCCATGGTTGCACTGTATGTAGGAACATGGCCACCTCTCGTTTACTCCCAAGATGGACTGGGGACTATGGGATTTGTAGTGTGCATAGAGCAGTGCTCGTTCCAAACAAACAGAAGTTAGAAAAGGAGGCTGAGGATCTCACAGAGGATGTTACAAGGAACCAAAAAAACACAGCAAGAAACAATTTAATGAAAAATAGATTACAGGGCCATTGAGTAGTGGATGTGTTTGGATTATTTTTTGGAGAATAGTGTCATATTAATATCTTCCACCTTTTTTTCTCCCTTTATAGTTTCTACTCCCACATGTAATAAATTGTGATTTTTTTGCTAACAAATGCCTTATCATTCCCTTTATCTACAATGGAAATGCTGCTTGCCCTAGCACTCAAGAGTTCTATGTTAGCATAGCATAGCTGGGTAATAACCACACCTCTCATGTGTTCTCACACAGACTTTTATTGCAAATGAAGAGAAGGTGTATTTAACCTGGTATGTTAGCCTACATAATGCACTGGACATTGTGGTCAAATCCCAATACATGATTTACTGCATAGTCTTAAGCAGGAACCAGCAGGAAGGCATTTTGAATGAAGCATCCCAGTGATCCAGGCACTTATGGGCAACTCCACAGACTTCTTTCAAAGTAGTGATGAGGCTGGGTTTGCAACAGGCAGCCTGAAGATAAATAGTGTAGGAGGCAGCGCTCCTGAGAGAGCACTCTGGTGGGCTGAATGTATGTGCAATGCTGAATTCCCAAAACATGGCATGTTGGGGGGTTTTGAGGAACCACTGTCAAATAATATTTAAGGTTCCCTTACAGTGAACAACTTAAGAGATTCTGTTTGGATAAGAATACATAAGCTGCCACTGCTAACTTGTTTTTTCAACCAAGCATGTCGGAGATGGGCTAAAGATTTTGGGAGTACAAGTCTTTTTAAAATTGGCCTTTTGCTTTATTTGCAGTGTGAACCAAGGAGATTTACCTTCCAAATCTATGCAGGCTCCAGAAACAAAAAGTGTAAAAACTCCTTCTTAATAAAATCACTAGGATTTTCTTTTCTCCAGATTTGACAAATATGCCCCATATTATGGTAGGGATTCCCAGGTGGAACTAGTTTAGACACTTTGAGAGAAGTGTCAGAACTTGGGGCCAACATACTACAGTATGTTGGCTTTTAGAAGCTCACTGCAGTTTATCTTGGCATGGGACCTTCCACATGAAAAACAAATGTGAAAAAAATCAGAACCCTTACAAGAATAATTAAACCTTTGACCCCCTAAAGCTGGATACTTACCGTATCAGTATTAAACACCTTTCAGCAACTGAGCCACAGTTAAGCAGCAACAATGTGAAATCATTTCACACTGTGTTACACAATTATTTGCCCTGTGCCCTGTTTATATCATACATGTACAGTGGTGTGTAGAAATATAGAGCTCCACGAACATGGTGTGAACAAGCCCTTACAAAAAAACTTACTGCAGTTGTCTACTTGATGTAATGACAGGACTGCTGTGTAATCTGAGGCGTGTTCATTAACACATTATTATTTTGCCTTTATATTATGCATCTATTTATATTATTGCAATATACAGTAAACATAATTGGATGGTCAATTAAAATTTGAATTCAACTATAAATGTGTACGCTAGGCATTCAGGAAAAACCTCTGTGCAATGGACAAAAAAAGCATTTGTACAATGTCAGATAAGGCTTTTATACAAGGGTATATCAAAACTAATCCAATCAATAGGTAGAGTTGCTAGTCCAATAAGTGATAGCAGCAAAGGTTGTTTATATTATATCTAAAATGGCTCAAATCTCCTCCTAAAGTCTATTTAGTTAAAAATATCTCTCACTCATTCTCAAACATGCCTCAAACACACATTTCAGTTTCACCTCCTTCTTCAGTGGGCAGTTTCAGGCACAGATGGTTTAGTTATGTGTCTGAACTATCACAGATCAGCGATCAGCTTACGGGACTGTGTTTTATACAGTGTCCTTGAAAAAAAGTGTTCATACCTCTTGAAATCTTCCACATTTTGTCATGTTAGAACCAAAAACGTAAATGTATTTTATTGGGATTTTATGTGATAGGGTTGAAGTTTACTGTTACTAAAGATTTTGAAAAGGTTAATTTTTTGGATTTGATCTTATATAAATATGATGGACAGATTTATACTAAAACTTTTTTTAAAGATATTGATAAAAATAGCTATATCCCGGTTTCAAGTGGACATCATCCTAAATGGCTATATAATACCCCAAGAAGTCAGTTTACAAGAATTAAAAGGAATTGCAGTTTAAGGAAAGATTTTGTTGATCAAACTGATGTATTGATCGATCGGTTTATTGAGAAAGGATATAAAAAACCTTTTTTGTCAACAGAAAGGGAAATGATTGATAAAAAGGATAGAAGTACTTTTCTGTCTAATAGAAAGATAAAGAATAACAACTTTGATATGGCTTTTATTACCAACTTTAATAATCAGTATAAAGAGATTGAGGGTATTTTCAAGAAATATTGGCCGATTTTGTTAAAAGATGAGGTATTGAAAAAGATCATCCCAAAAAAACCTAAATTTATTTATAAGAAAAATCGATCTATAAGGACGAAATTAGTGCATAATGTTTTAGATCCACCAAAAGAGGTGGATTTTTTTTCCCGATTTGAAGGGATTTGTTCATTGTAACAGGTGTAAAGCATGTAGAACGATAAATAGATCGAATAAAATAAAGAGGAAGAAATTTATTTCAAATATAACTAAGAAAGAATATAAGATCGAACAACTTATTTCGTGTAATTCCTCTCATGTGATTTATGTTTTGGAATGCCCGTGTCATTTTCAGTACGTTGGAAGAACAGGGAGACAGTTGAAGACTAGGATAAATGGACATTTGAACAATATAAAGAGAGGGTTTGACAAACATAGTGTTTCAAGACATTTTAAATTAAGACACAATAGTGATCCGAGTTTAGCGACATTTTATGGAATTGAGAGAGTAAAAAGTCATTGGAGGGGTTCAGATCTGATTAAAGAAATATCAAAAAAGGAGACTTTTTGGATATATGAATTGGAGTCTTTAGTACCAAGAGGTTTAAACATAGATATTGATTTAAATTGTTTTTTGACTAATTTTTAAGATAAATATTTTAAAATATTGATTACATGTAGTGATCGTTATATATAGTTTATTTTAATTTGGTTTATATTTTTATAAAAAAAAAAAATTTTTTTTTAATTTTTTTGTGTATGAGAAGAGTTGTGCTTTAAGTTCTGTGCATGGCCCTTTAAGGGTTTTTCTGTGGTTTGAAGAGCCATGCACAGGATGGTATATATTGCTTTTCTGCATATATTTATGTTTTTATATTTATATTTTTTTGTGGGTGATTTTGAAGGAGAATGGTATTGTGCTGATTCAAACCTGCAGGGTATATATATTTAGCTTTTTTCTTTATATAATAGAGTATATGTATAATTAAATTGGGAAACACCTGTTCTAGCCGGCGTGATTAAGGAGACTAGGAACGCAGTGATTGGCTGGGTGTTAAAACTATGTAGATGAAGGGTGGTATTTATAAGAGCTGTCTGACATTCCCATCTGTACCGCCCCTTGATGACATCGGTGTGACGAAACCGGTTGGGCGTAGCCTATTTGATGTGGACGTTAGAGAGCCTTGCTGGTCTGTGCTGTATGGGAGAGATCTGCGGTGAGCGTTAACTGTATCTCAACCCTTTTTTGCGATTGAAGCTGGTGTCTGTTGGACACCTTGTTTGTGAGTTTCCTTATACCTTTTTTATTAAAGAGATAAATGAAAAAAACGTATTGCACCATTATGTTCTCTTTTTTGTCCCTGAGTGTACTGCATGCTCTCATGGAGGTATGAGAGAGTGGAGAAGTTCATCATAAGAGCTTGGGCTGCAAACTTGTTTGGCTGTGATTATTATCTGGAAGTATCTGAAACATCACCATATCTATTTGGACATCGGGTTCATTGCTCCCAGAGCACAAGCGCTGTTGCTGGTTTATAATCTGACCAGCCATTAGCTCTGGTGAGTTCATTTAATCTCCTTTGGTGGTGGATTTCTCACAATTGGTTCAAGTCACTGAAGATATATATATTTTTTTTTTGGACACTAATTTATGTTTGGACACTATAATTTATTTAAAACACTAATGTTTTTTGGATGATGACATACACTTTTGTATAAGTTTGTTATTAGCGCATACCTTTTAATTTGGATTATTGTTGCCAAAATTTATTTTGGGTGGGATATGCTGCTGACACTTTGGTGTTTTTTGTAAGTGGCGCTTTTTTCTTTTTTAATTTGGTATTTATGTGATAGACCAACACAAAGTGGCACATAATTGTGAAGTGGAAGGAAAATGATAAATGGTTTTCAAAATTGTTTACAAATAAATATCTGAAAACTGTGGTGTGCATTTGTATTCAGTGCCCCTAAGCCAATAATACGTTTCACTGCAATTACATCTGCAAGTCTTTTTGGCTATGTCTCTACCAGCTTTGCACATTTAGAGAGTGAAATTTTCGCCCAGTCTTCTTTGCAAAATTGCTCAAGCCCCGTCGGACTGGATGGAGAGCATGAATATGCTTTGATCTAAACCATTCCATTGTAGCTCTGGCTGTATGTTTAGGGTCGTTGTCCTGCTGGAAAGTGAACCTCCGTTTCAGTCTCAAGTCTTTTGTGTTTTCTCCTAAGATTGCCCTTTATTTGGCTCCATCCATCTTCCCATCAACTCTGACCAGCTTCCTAGTCCCTGCTGAAGAAAAGCATCCCCACAACATGATGCTGCCACCACATTTCACGGTGGGGATGGTGTGTTCAGGATGATGTGCATTGTTAGCTTTCCGCCACACATAGCATTTTGCTTTTAGACCAAAAAGTACAATTTTGGTCTCATCGGGCCACAGCACCTTCTTCCACGTTTGCTGTGTCCCCCACATGGCTTCTCACAAACTGCAAATTAAACTTCTTATGGCTTTTTTTCAAACAATGGCTTTTTTTTTGCCACTCTTCCATAAAGGCCAGATTTGTGGAGTGCACAACGAATAGTTGTCCTGTGGACAGATTCTCCCACCTGAGCTTTGGATTGCTGCAGCTCATCCAGAGTTATCATGGGCCTCTTGGCTGCTAATCTGAATAATGCTCTCCTTGCCTGTCAGTTTAGGTGGACGGCCATGTCTTGGTAGGTTTGCAGTTGTGCCATACTCTTTCCATTTGTGGATGATGGATTGAAATGTGCTCTATGAGATGTTCAAAGCTTGGGATTTTTTTCTTATAACCTAACCCTGCTTTAAACATCTCTACAGCTTTATCCCTGACCTGTCTGGTGTGTTTCTTGGCCTTCATGATGCTGTTTGTTCACTAATGTTCCCTAACAAACCTCTGAGGGCTTCACAGAACAGCTGTATTTATACAGAAATTAAATTACACACAGGTGAACTCAAATGCACGCCACACTTTTTAGAAATGTATTTGTAAAATATTTTGAAAACCATTTATCATTTCCCTTCCATTTCACAATTATGTGCCACTTTGTGTTGTGTCGATCACATACATTCCCAATAAAATACATTTCCGTTTTTGGTTGTAACATGACAAAATGTGGAAAGGTTCAAGAATTTTTCACAAACAGATTTCTAAGCCTAGGTTCACATGCGGTGCGAGCTGGATCCGTTTAGGAGATTCCAGTACCAACTGACACTGGAGCTGCTTCTGAAATCGCACTGCAAGAGTCCACAGCATGCAGCTTTCATTCAAGTCTGTGGAGCTACAAATCGCACTGCACTAAACTCACATAGGACCCTTTGTCAAAAAGCATTGGATTCGCACTGCACATATGAGGACAGCCTCCATAGAAAATCATGTTCTTTTACTTGTTATGAGATTCCATGCTTTCTAGAAGGCATCATAAATTGCATCAATGTGAACCAGGGCTAACAGTGAATGTGATTTTCATTCAAGAAAGTCCATTCACTCTGAAATCAAATGTTAAAAGCAAACATTTTTTGAAGTGCTATCAAATTTCATTTATAAAGTCACTGACTATACTGATGAGAATTTGCATACGACTGTTCATGCAAATATTTGTATGAATGTTCATTTGCAAATCAACTATTGTATGACCCGCTTAAAGATGGCCATCGATAGATCAAAATTCAGCAGGGACCATCTGAATTTAGATTCATGGACACACTGGTTGTACAAAGTCAATATCTCGATTGGCTTCTGTACAACTAGCTTTTTGGAAAATTTTCACTCACTCATTCACTGCCACTGGCTAAGGCCAGTGCTGATTAGTGTATTAGGACAGCGGGGAAGTCACCCCACAATCAGAATACAATAGCTCCATGGTAGGGATTACCCCATCAACCTTGCATGTGTGGATGGGGGAATCTAATCATTTTCTTTTGCTCAATCCGCTGATTAAACAAAAGAAAATGAATTCTGCATGGCCTGCCTTAGTCTTACGTCTGATTACCTTTAGAGTATTGGAAAATATTATATATCCTAGAATTTACGCTCATTGCTTGATTATAATGTATAGTGGCACGTCAACTGCTTGTCCTGTGAAAGTAAGGTATGCATAGATCTTTTTTTACACCCAGCTTATGCATTAACACACAAAACATTTTTAATGCAAATAGAAACTTTAATGTGAAGCGTGTATATTATCAGAAAAAAAACTTCCTAAGTACAAAAAATCTTTAAAAAAATCATATTAGAACAGGGTAGAATAAAATTGTAATCACAATTCCACTGATTATGATAGTAACTTATAATAAGTCTTATGTAATTCCATACTTTCTTGTTGTCCAGCCATCTTATGAAAGGGTGCCAAAAATGTTTAACAAAGGCAGTAAAATTTCAAGTCTATTTCCTATGTTGATGTTCAAATGCCAAATTTATTACAAGATGTGCAAATGTAACAAATGGCAAGAGTAGATTTCTTTTATCTTTGGTGTTAGAGTTTTCTTTGGGTTAATCTCTCTACTATAAGGTTTGCACTGTGCAAGTACTCATTTTTTTGTACCTTTATTGTTATGCTGATCTTGGTATTTTGCAATAGACAAACTGATTCTCTGGCTCAAATCTGTTGCCACATAAAACTGAGGCCCTTTTCCGGCCTGTGTCAATACATAAGATGGAACACCAGATTAACCACTAAACGGACAGTTGAAATGTTCATTATTTTACCTGGCAAAATATTTTTAATTCCGTTCAACCACCTTATGATTCATACTACACCGTCACATTACACAGCCAGGCAGATGACACCACCTCTTTCAGTTTACTATTTTGCCTGCCTATGCACTGGAATATAAATCAGCATCAGTATATTGCTGATTTACAGTCCACTGAGCAGACAAGGGAGATGGAAAGCTGCCTCCTACTGGCTGCACAGCATGGCAGTTGTAATGAAATGAAATAGACATGGAAATGAAAAAGAAGCTCCAGACTGCAATACATGTATTAGGTCACCCAACACAACACAAATTTGTACATGTACATGTCCAAATATTACAGATCTGGAAGTTTGACACCAACAAAGAGGTTATGGATTATACTGAAGCAATAGGCAAAATTTATTCAACCACTGTATAAATGTGTAGCTGTGGTCAGTGTGTGACCAGATTTTCTGTCATACCCAATTTGTATCAAAGTGCAAACTGATCAAGTGAGGAACAGTCTGCTTCCCAACACTGATAACTTGAAAATTAAGTCTTTAATCATTCTAGTTAAAAATGAGCAATGGTGGGTTTGGGTGCTGTGATCAAAATAACATCTACAGAACCTCATGTTACAGTTATTAATAGAGATAAACGTTCACTTACAATAAAATGTTTTTTTTTTTTACATTAAGGAACACATGATGTAGTAATTCCAGTACAGTGGGGTATGCTGCTGCCTTCAGATTTGACACTGGCAAACAAAGCTTTAAGACATAGTATAAGCTCTCCTACTACCATCATCATGCTCTAGGTTTGTAGCAGCAGTAGGAGTGAATTATAGGAAGGGGAAGGATCTGTGTCCCTAAATTCACTCCCAGAAAGAGATCTTACAGTAAGTCAAAAATCCTGTTTTTCTAATCATACAGTAAGGGACACAGGATTAAGTAAATTAAGTACAGTTGTCCAAAAGCAGCCCAACTGAGGGGCGGAGAACACAGCTAACAAAATGCTAACAGGTCCCCAAAAAGCTAAAAGAGCTGCCTGAAGATCCTTACGACCGAAGCCTCCATCAGACAGGACCTGAATGTCCACCTAGTAAAACTTAAACGTATGGACCGAAAACCAGGTGGCAAACTTGCACTCTGAGAAGCAGATGCCTATGCGCTTTGACAGGGAAAGTTGGAAACTTGTCTTATATCTATAGGCATGCATCATGAGATGCCAAATCAACCAGGCAAAAGTGAAACAAGACACAGGCTATCGCTTACGGAGACCTACAGGTATGACAAAGTCAGATTGTTTATAGGGAGCCATAGCTGAGGGAAAACTCGTTTGGATGTCATAGAGCAGAACATAGGGAAGGCAAAACAATGCCCTGGTTAAGGTGAAAGGAAAAAAAACACCATGGGAAGAAAAGAGGTCTTGGGCCTTGTCTACGTGTAGCACAAGAAGGATTCTATACATGTTAAGGCTGACAACTCAGAAACTTACCTTGCGGAAGTGCTGGCAAGGAGAAAGACAACCTTAGGAGTGGGTGTAAACAGAAGAAAAAGGTTCAAAGATCAGTTTCTGAACAACCCTGCAGAACCAGGATAGATCCTACAGTGTCACTGGGGGAAATACTGGGGGAATAATTCAAGGGGCACCCTGTATGAAGGCCTTCACTATGGAGGCAAGAAGTCCTTGAAAAAGAACTGTTAGGGCTGAGATCTGACACTGCGGCTAAATAATTATCACTTCCGTCTGGCAGTACTAGGGTCGTCGTTTCGAATTCCAACGATGGCTCCAGCTGCCTAGAGTTTGCATGTTCTTCCTGTGCCTACGTGGGTTTCCTCCAGGTACTCCCACTGTCTAAATTCATGCTGGTAGGTTAATTGGCTTCTGCCTAAATTGGCCCTAGTATGTGTACGTATGAATGTAAGTTAGGGACCTTAGATTGTAAACTCCTTGAGGGTTAGGGACTGATGTGAATGTACAACATATATATGTAAAGCGCTGCATAAATTGATGGCGTTATATAAGTACCTGTAATAAATAAATAAATTAAAGCCAAATGTTGATTCAGACCAGACTGGACAGAATTCAGAGTATATCCTAGGATGGAATTTCTGTGCCTTGCACAATGAGAAATATGCTTTCCAGGTGCAATGATAGACTTTGTGAGAAATTAATTTTCTAGTTTTTAAAGTGCAGATCCCTCCCAACCAAATCAGGACCTGAGTAACATGCCTGCTGGGCCAATTCGGTGCAATGAGAATCAAAGAATTGCCCTTCCAGCTCAATCCTGCAGAGTAAGAAGGTAGTAGAGGGAGAAGGAAAGGCATAGAGCAGCATAAACTCATCCCACAGAGTAACGAAAGCATCCCTGAACATGGATACAAACGTACTCCAAGTCCACATCCCCCACCTGCGGTAAAAGTCTTGAAACACTTTGAAGAGGAAGAGAACATTCTCTGAAGTCCAGACGCTGATGACTAAAGAAATCTGCCTGCCAATTTCCCGTGCCTGGGATGCACATGGAGGGCAAAGCCGAGACATGAAGTTTCACCCAATCCAGAAGATAAACAGCTTCTTTTTGAGCTGTGAGACGTGGTTTTGTTTTGATTTAAGCCACTGTTGTGTTATTACCCAACTGATCCCTGGTTTAATGACCTAGCAGTCGGGAGGTCCAGCAATGAAGAGATAATCAAATCTGCTGACATCTGTTGTGAGAACCTTCCAGATTAGTGGGAGGAAGAATTTCCCTAACTTGAGATCCACCTGGCCTGGCCAAGCCAGGTTTTACTGATCAGGGGTATGCAATGGTCCAGAGACTGAGACTGCTTGCACCATGCTGCCAGAATGTTGAGTTGCAATGGTTTGGAGTGAAATAAAAAGGGTTTAGAAAGAGGCCATCATTATGCCCAGACCCGCCTGCAAAGCAGGGTTGGTTGGCTCCTGGACTGTACCCGAATATGGTACCAGAGAGTCTTGAGTCCTGTGTAAGGAGAACCTTGGACAGGGTTGTATCCAGGGCTGGGTCTAGATATATCAAGTGATGAAAAGGTTCTAGTGCTGACATCAGGAGATTTAGGATGCATTCAAACATCTGAAGGGCCCAGAAAAATCCTTGGACATGCAGCCCCAGGGAAATCAGAGATGGATTCTGGAGTAGAGGGCATGGAAGCATGCCTGTACTATCTTAGCTGAATTTGTCCTCATAAACTTAAATATAGTAGCAGAGATTTACTCTCTAGATAAAACAGGGGAGGGAGCCACTCTAGAATGAGTTAAAGAAAAATGTGTAGAGAGTTGTCACTCAGGCAGGGGACAGTGGTGTGGGCTATCACTGTTAGGTCTCTCAGGAAGTACACTGCAAGACCCCCGGGAACTGTTAATGGATTGTAAGCTTTCAAGCTGTCCTTGCCCTTATGATTCATCATACTAAGTATACAAAGTAAGGAATTGCCCACAAGGGCTATTCACAAAGCACTACTGAGGCAGGAAGTATAATGTGAGGTGGTACACAGGCAGAAAAGATGGCTGAAAATAGCATGTGTATGTGCAGTGATACAACAAAAAACATGTGCAGGTACAGTAATGCTTAAAAGGCCTTCACAGACTCAATGTAGGTTCAGCTGAGCTCCAGTTTCAAATTTGGTGCGGCTTTCCCCCTGCAGCCAGAAGAGTTGTAGTCAGAGCGACAGATGTTAACCCCTTAGGGGTAGAACCTGAACTAGTAAAGTACTACTAGGTTTCTTGTGTAAAAGGGCAAGGCCATGATATATCACAGTTGGGGTTCTGAGAGGACCTGCAGTTGCCACACAGATATGTTGGGATAGAGAAGCAGGATCCCCAGGACATTATAATCCAGATAACCTGTACCCTCCTGGTGGGCACACTCCTTGAAGAGTCTTCAAAGACTGGGTTCCACCAGATGGGTACACCACAGCTCTGGTCCTATTAAAAAAAGAAAAAAAACTCTACGGCTAACTCACACATTACACAAAAATGTCTGGGAGAGCACCTTCAGCAGAACCCATTGCCTGTAGGACACATTACAGGCTGGCCAAGTGTCCACCTCACAGCAGGGTCTAGGTACAGTATTCATGGCGATGCTGAGGATCCAGAAAGTTGCAAAAATAAGCCTCTTCTGACTCTGAGACAACTGTAAAAACTTCCCAGGAGAAATAGAAATCTTGATATAAAAGTATAGAGTTTCCATCTCTCCTGAAGGCAGAAGCATAACCCCACTGTGTCTGAATTACTTCACCCTGTGTCTCTTAGTGTACAATTAAGGAAATATAAATAGCACTAATCAAATAACTGACTGGAATAGAATCATAATAAAAAAGGAAAAAGGTTACTTGGGAGACAAATTAACTCATGACATTTTTAAGCATTTACTGAAATAATGCTATTTACCAGTTCCTGTAAACAGAACACACAAGGTGTTCATCGTGTATTCTAGTGCTGCCTGACTTGAAGAGAGGATATTAATTTCATAACACGGGAACGCCCAGAAAATTGTATGCATGTATTGGCAGTGAACCTAAAAGCCAGAATACAAACATAGGTCACTATTGGTCAAAGCAACCTAGTGTAATGTTTCATTGATGGTTCTAATTGAAAATTATTACCTCTAAATTTTACAGTAAGAGATATCATTATACATAGCTGCGGATAGAAAATGTACACATACAGACACATGTACTTCATAAATTACTTAAAGGAACAGTTTAA
The DNA here is from genome assembly GCF_062004578.1 of Staurois parvus. Taxonomy (NCBI): domain Eukaryota; kingdom Metazoa; phylum Chordata; class Amphibia; order Anura; family Ranidae; genus Staurois; species Staurois parvus. The sequence goes on along the minus strand of NW_028318031.1, from coordinate 8,241,851 downwards.
AACTACCAATCACAATTCATGTAAAATATCTACTGGACTGAAAAACAAGTCTGAATATTGGCTCTTCCCATGGGTAAAATTTTAGGGTTCTCAAACGTACCAAGACCTGTCACCTTAAAGCCTTGGATGATCATGGGATACCTCAAAATGTCCTATGCACAGCAGCAGAGTGCACAGAATCCAGCTGCACACATTGAACGCTATCATTAGTGCAACAGGTCCTATCTCAGCCATAAAGAAAATGACTTCCCAAATCAGGAAATGTTTGTAAGCAATTCTCAGCTGTGAAATACAAATATCAGTGTTACAAAGAAATGTTGCAGAAATGTAATACTGGCTGGTGGTATAGTGTTCAATGTTGCTGTGATATAAAGTTGACCATGAGATTCAAAGAATGTACATTGATACATACAAAAGATGGCTCTCGGTGTAGCAGTTATATAGTAAAACATTTTCACATTGCCGGTACACAATAAGTTGTTTAAAAAGCGAAGAACTAAAGATACAGTGTATGAAATGTTATTCACTTTCTGAAGACCATAAAACATATGAGAGTGCTCAAGTTTAGTAATGACTACATTGATTCTTTTACTCCTATGTATACCTGTTATTGAATGACATAACACTGTATATAATCACATAGCTTTAAGATTGATAGAGGTTAATTACTTAAACGTTATCTTATAGAAAGTAATTCTCACTTTATTACTATGCGTGTAATTTTGAGTAGGAGATGAGAACATGAATTTTGTTCCGTGTGGAGACCGAGAACCTGGATCTGTAGTCTACATTGTCATGTTCTGTTATATATTATAAAATGACTTTCAAACATGTGTACCGGTTGATGTTAACTGCTCCATTTGTGATGTGGTCTAATTCACACCAGTACCAATATGGATTATAGCTGATTATGTGTCCCACAGTTTTAATTTGGTTTTAAATAAGCCAGATAGAGTCTAGACTGCTACAGACTGAATGCATTTATACAGAGTGTTTTCTAAATATGGTTTATAGTACTAACTATAAATCTGCCCTTTTCAGTTGGAGGCCACTGAAATGTACTGTTAGTGCAGCCTCAATGCTAAAATAAACCTAGCAGCTCTCCACTTAACAAAAAAAGACATTCAAACTAGAGTAGGAAGTCTCATGACTACACAGCAGTCTAACTGAGTAATTACAGTTTAGTGTTGTGCTACCAATTAAAAAATGGTCTAAAGGATTGTAAGTGTAATATGGCACCTTTTATACCTGGGCAGTGAATACAGTTGTATATTAATGATATTTAAGTGACAGCATAACATTTAAAACCCATGAAGTGTCTTTTTAACTTAGCACTGAGCATGTGGGTTAAAGAAAAACACTATAGTTTTTTAAGTTTTGGAAATCCACTTTGGCTGTTGAAACTGGAAGTTCAGCTCTCAATGTGCAGCAGTTGTTATGCCTGCAATAAAGCACCATCATCAGCTATTAAGACCCAGCAAGCAGTCAAAGCACTACCCAACTTCAGGAACAATTTTTCACAAGGGGTTCTGCTTTAAATGGACATGTGCTAAGAAAAATATTGTGGTTGCCATTGCTGAGATCCTTCTGGAAATACAGTGGCAATACAACAGAATGTTTTAAAACCTTCTGAGCCACTGACCTGGGGACATGACTGTAGTAATTAACCATTTTACAACTGACTGCCACATATGTGCGGTGGCAAAAGGGTAGGCTTTCGAGGTGTCGCAGACAGCTCTTCATCCAGGTAACAGATTGGTAGCCAGCAGGATTGGCTTCCCATCATGTGACCACTGTGACAGTTATCACATAATCCAGATCCGAACTATTTAAAGGGATGCTAATGTGCGTGGGAAGGGGTTATGGTTTAAAAAAATCAGATCAGCATCGCAGCCGGGCAGGTAGCATTTTAAGAAAATCAGCAATGGCAGCCTTCTGGTTTCTCAGGTTTGTCAATAATTCTTTTTCAAACAGGCATTTTTATACTTGCATTAGACCACATTATAGGAAACCCAGTTGAATGATGATGATTTTTTTTTTCAAGAAAAACAACAGTTATTTTGGCATACCCTATTTTTTCTATGTAACTTGTGAATGATAAAGTATAATATACAAAAATTCAATTTTTAAAGAAAGTTCTAATACAAAAAATATACAGTATATATTATACTTCTCTTTATAAGGATACAAACATGCAGCTCGCCTATCCATAAACCAATGTTACTGGAGCTTACATGAAGCTTACAATAAACTATAAATCTCCCAAGTCTAAAAAAACTGTTTGATAAGGCAAAGTGGCCACAAACACTTGCTATTTATGGTCTGCTTTTAGGAGCATGTCAGAATTCATAACATGAGTCCCTGCTGGAACAAGAGAGAAGGAATGACTAAATAACATGTCCCTGGAACTTACAGTTCAAAGGCAATCAACTTCCTTCTTGGTTATGATAGGAAGTCAAAAGGACTAAGGGGTCAAGGATCAACAGCATGACTAAAGCCCTTTAGAACCATGTAGCAACATCTAGCTAATAGTTAAATACTAACGATCATCTACAGCATTGGGCTCAGCAATGCACCGCATGTTGACCCTATAATAACTTCCATCAGCTGCAATCATTTTAATTTCTTCCTATACATACTACATACTTGCCTGGCACCCAGCTTCATATTGTGATATGTTAACTATGTGATGTTTAAGGCACTGTGTTAGTTTGTACATCACTGGATAACAGAGCAAGGTCCATTGATAAAAAAAACAAAACAAAAAAACCCTCTAAATGCTGTGACATACTGATGTTTGCTGTGAATAGGTGCGGGTCTGTACTTGCATAATTATGACCACATACCACTGATAAAGTGTAATTAAATGTAATCAATCACAAACAGAAAACACCATCACCAGCAGCAGCCAAAATATATGTGTTATACGGGGAAGCAAAGCTAAAGAAAGAAAACAAAAACAAACAACAGAGCGCAAGAAACATTGGAGCTTGTGGAGAAAAAACGCTCCCTCCCTTTAACAGTGGATGTGCTCTTAATACAGGCACAGGATATGTAAATACTTCTGCATGCAGAGCTGTTATGCTCCACTTATTGCCAGCCAATCTCAAAGCAATACAGCTCTACAGGTCTTTTCAAATGTATACCTTAGCATGGTTTGTAAAGATCTTCAAGGCAGTGCTACCCAAAAACTGATTATCTATTTATATATGTGTTACTAAAGTTTCAAAAGCTGATGTTCAATCTCCATGATGTGAGACACACCTACGTGTGTGTGTGTGTGTGTGTCACATATTGGATTGCACTTTCCTTCTGCAGCTGTTGGAAAAAAATTAAGAATAAAATGTGTAGTGCTTTAAATGAAGAGTGAGTGGAATAACTAGAAATGTGATAACTCCCTTTAAAATTGCCTATGAAATAAGACATCCCACATAGGTCTGTTCTGGAAAGCCCTCTGACCATTGGAGGCAAAAACTGATTGGCATGATAGGAGCTAAAGTGTTGAGGATGAGGTGCTATTCATTCACAGGTCGGTGCTGGACTTGGCAGTAAGAGCTTGGATCCGTACGGAGTTGCAGGACTTGCAGAGGATGTGTCCATCCAATGGGTAGCAGCCTTGATTTTCCCCTTCAGACAGAAGACTTCCACAGTCCTGTAAAATAAACATGTTAAAAAATTCATTCAAACAAATGAAAGCATTCAGTGGAGTATTACAATTACACAGTAAAAAATAATCTGTGCTAAAATCACTCAGTTTTCCTTAAAGTGCATCTAAACCCTAGAACAAAACTGTAATATACTGCAGCTTACCAGTCCTTAGGACTCATTCACATGACCAAATCAGCTTTGGTGCAGCAAATATGTATACAAAAACTGAGCCCAGGAGTGTGCGGACAGATGCGGTCAGGATGTCCTAAGAAACTTGCGTCCAGGGAAGGTCTTCTATCCCAAACCACACCTAGTCGCTGGCTGTGTGATAACATCCTTTGTTACTGCTGTGTACAGGCTTCCCAGGCCATGGCTATTCACACACACCTGGGCCCCAAGCCCAGTTCTTTGCAACATATCTGCTGCACCACAGCCAATATATGGCTGTGCAAATGAAGTCCTAGGTTAGTTGCCTGCAATAATTTATTTCAGCACCCCCCACCACACACACTTTATTTTCAGCTGATGATCCTGCCAACAGCACACTTTCTGATCCTAGGATAGGAAATCTATATCCCATAACAGCAGGGGAGATGTTCTGTAGTTCACAGAGTTAACCTAGGCAAGGCTGATAACACTCCCTGGGACTTCAGCATCACATAGGCACTATGTTGTCAGCTCAATACAGTAAGTTATAAGGTTACCATTTCTGGTAAGAACAGCAGGGTTTTAATTTCACTTATCAAAGAGATATAACAACCCTGACTGAGAGCTGTAAAAAGCTTTTAAGCACTGCCATTTTTCCCAATAGGTCTTCTGTAAAGCCAGCAGGGAGCTTTAAAGACTAACTCCAGGTTTAATATGGGGTTTGGATGTTCTCCCTGTGCAGGTTTCCACCAGATACATTGGTTTACTTCTAAACTCCAAAGACATGCTGGTAGGTGAATTGGCTCCTGTCTAAATTGGCCCTAATATGTGTATGTATGAATGTGAGTTAGGGACCTTAGATTGTATGCTCCTTGAGGGTTAGGAACTGATGTGAATGAACAAAATATATATAATATATATATAAAGCGCTGCGCAAATTGACGGCGCTATATAAGTACTTGTGATAAAATAAATAAAAATAAATAATATCATTTTAAATAGTTTGTTTAGACCAAGCCGTCCAAAACAAAATATTTCTTTGCATAACCGATGCACCCCACTGACAGTACAGATTTCCAGCAGTGGGACGGACAGTGACAGATGACTGCTCAGCCATTCGCAGGAAGCTTTGTATTTTATGAATGAATACAAGGCTTCCTCTGATTAGCTGAGATAAAGATCAGGATATCATTCACCCACCTCTCCACCTCAACCAAAGTCTTTCCTCAAATACAAGGTTTCCTATGAAGGTTAGAGACGTGCTCAGCCCGACTTGATTTTGTTCCAGGAATGGGACAAAAGTCCCACTCCCGCTGCTGCAACAAAGCACTCTATACTGGATGTAGATGATGCTACATAAGTTTATACAGAGCTCCCAGGGGACGCATCTGTTAGATAACCACTTGCTATCCTGAGGATTTACCCCCCTTAATGACCAGGCCTCATTTTGCTATTTGGCGCTGCACTACTTCAACTGACAATTGCGCAGTCATGCAATGCTGTACCCATTTTTTGCGCTATAAACAAAAAAAAGACCAAACATTTTGAAGAAAAACAATATTTTTAAGTTCGTTATAAATTTAGTCCAAAATGTATTCTGCTACATGTTTTTGGTAAAAAAAAAATCTCAATAAGTGTATATTGATTGCTTTGTGTGAAAGTTATAGCGTCTACAAACTAGGGCATAGATACTGCAATTTACGCCTTTTGTTTTTGCTATACAGCGCTGCACTAGTTTAACTGACTATTGTGCAGTCATGCAATACGGTACATAAATAAAATTTATATTTTTATATGTTAAAAAAAATCTGAAAAATATAGTAAAAAAATCTACATTTTTAAAAATATATACATATATTTGTAAATGCATTCCAAAAAAGTAGATTTGTATTTTTAAAGACATACAGTATATTTTAAATGTATTTTTAAAAATATTTTTCATATATTTTGTAATAAAAACGCATTTTAATATGCAGTGTATATATATATATATATATATATATATATATATATATATATATATATATATATATATATATATATATATTTATTAAAATATATTGAATATGGCCAAAATTGTAGTATTTCAAATATATGTCAATATAATTGGGAAGAATATTTTTAAAATATATTTCAAATATATTTTTCTTCCATATGAGTTACAAGCTACTATTTTTGATTTACAGAGGAAGTCTAGTGCTAGAATTACTGCCTTTGATCTGCCGGTCGTGGCGATACCTCACATGCATGGTACAACCGCTGTATACATACTGACACAGGGTCAGCGCTTGTGCACGCAGTTCCACGCACGCATGGAGGGGTGCAAGGGTGCTTTTTTTTTTACGTTATTTTGATTTTTTTTTTATTATTTTTACAGTGTCCCTTTAATTTTTTTTTTTTTTTAGCACTTTTAATGCTATCACAGGGAATGCAAATATCCCTTTTAACTTCAACGGGTATTGTCATATATTCTTTTTTTGAGAAATCTGGGGTCTATCAGACTCTAGATATCTCCACTGCCCTTACATATCTAATCTCACTAAGATCGGTGTGCTGAGATGCTTTCCCAATTTACAAATGGCGCTGTTTATATCCTGCGATAACTGAAGTGATGAAATGCTCGTAGCTTCCGATTTCTTAGAGTATAGAGATGATTGGCAGCATTCTAGTCTCTAATCAGCTCTTTGGTCAGCTGGCAGAAACACCGGCTGCATTCTCAGGTTCCCCCGATGGCACAGGACTGCCCAAGAAGGCCGTGGAAGGCAGCGGGGGAGGGGTGCAGCTGTAGGCATCATCCTGGTATAACCATTCAGAGTCCAGTGATGTACCAGTATGTCGCTGGTCCTTGTTTGGTGTATATGCTATGTTCTTTTTTTTTTTTGGTATGCAGCCTGTGGGCTGAAGGAAAAAAAAGAGAAGAAATCTCTGCCAGAAAAAGTGTGTGGTATGCCCACCATTAGAATATACCGCCCTGCATCCACCCACTTCTAATGGTGGGCACGCATTAGGTCGCACGGTGCCACATACGCCAATTCCAAGATTGTACAAATGTCTAAATAGTGGCACACTTGAATAGAAATTGTCCACGTAGAAGTGGTACCCCATATGGAAAAAGGATGACACCAAACTATCTTGCCACTGCTCCCCATGTAATCTGGGCATCCAGGGGGCTCCACAATACTATCTTTTCCCTCATAAATACGAAACTTATATGTATAGCCTGTTGCCCTCTCACAGGTCTTATAAATCTTGACCCCATATCTGGCACGCTTGTTGGGGAGAAATTGTTTGAATGCAAGGTGGCCAGAAAAATGAATGAGGGACTCAAACACAGATTTTTTGCTGGGGAGTATAGACATCTGCAAATTTTTGGTTAAGGTGATTTACAAGGGGCCGAATTTTGTGGAGCCGGTCAGATTCAGGGTCACCCAAGGACGACAGAATGTATTGTCGTTGAAATGCATAAAACACATTATACTCTCATATCTATGCCTGGCCATGGCAGCAGAGAAAACGGGCATGTGATGAATCGGGTCTGTGGACCAATACAACAGCAGTGAATTTTTTTTAGTAATGCCCATGTTGAGGGTTAGGCCCCCAAAAAATGTTAATTCGGAAACCGTAATGGGTTTCCATGTGAATGGTCTGGCAAGGTTTGAATTTGGGTTGGTGGCGATAAATTGTTGTGCATATAATTTGCTTTGATCCACAATCAATGCATACAGATCTTCTGTGAAAAACAGCTCCAAAAAATCAAGGGGAGTTCAATTTGCAGTGAATGGGGGAAGTACGGGTGCTGCCAATCAGGATTTACAAGCACATCCGGAATAATCATCCCAAATCGCAGCAGAAGTGGGAGTGGGGTACCTGTCAAAATCAGGAACCTGCTTCCCAAAGGTGCTAATCTTTAACGAGCAGCGGGGGGGCGAGGCTTTAAAGTGGAACTTCCCCTTTAGGGTGGAGCTCTGCTTTAAGGAAATAGTTTATTTGGGCCACCTTGGCCCAAAGGAACTATTTAAAGTCCAATAAACTTTGAGTTCATCTTTAAGTGGGTGTTCTAGTATCATAAGCAGTGTCTTTCAGGATAACTAGTTTAAAGGCAAAAAAGGAAGTGAAGCGAATTAGTACAGAATAGCAATGCCTTGATGAAAAACTAACCATGAAGGCTCAGCTCCCTACATGTATCTCAGGGTTTCTAAATTTTGGCTGTAGTGTACGCCTTTATTACAGGCATACTGCTAAATTGATTATATCCAATGTATTGTATGTAGCTTTCACCCAAACAGCACATACCTCACAGCGGTAACACTGCACATGGAAATCACGGTCCAGGGCTACAATACGAACAGTCTCCTCCTGGCCAGGAGCAGGCATTATTGGTTCTTTACACACAGAACACCTTGGAGCAAACTTCCTGCAGACAAAGCAGAAAACAGATTATAATATGTTGTGGCTCTAAAAATAATGTAAACACTTTACAGACAATAATAAAATCAGTCCCTGACCTAGCAGAGTTTACAATCTATTGTCCCTGCCACAATCCTGTAAGCACCCACCCACTAACACTAGTACCAGTTTGCTCAGCGACCCAGTAATCTTCTTGATTGGGATTGGAACACAGGTATGTCTTGTTTGTTGTATTGCGGGTCAGTAGCCAGATCTAAACATAATAGCTCTCCCCCACTTTGTCTGTTTTCTCCTATAATGGCATTGTGTCCACAGTAGCATTTGCATAGAGTAGGACTGGCGATAGAGGGATTACTTTGCCGCAGCTGGCCAGCTTAAACAGGTACTGCAATATGTGTGAACCAAATATCCCTATTTTTGATTGCAAAGTTTGCTGGAAAGGGCATATAGCAGTGTGCAGAGGGTTCCTTCAGAATTTCTAGTGTTAATATGTGAAAAATTACAGATAATACAGGCTTGTGTGCTGCTATGTAGGACATGTAATAACAGAAGGAGGAGACTGCTGCACTCACTGGTCTAGTGTACTCTCACTCAAATGAAACAAAACAAAATGTGATGCGCTACCTCCTCATATAAACATACAGTGACAGTCTTGTACACGCTTAGAAAAAGCAGAATCAGCAGAAGCGATATAGTATCCCTAAGTGTGTATGACCTAAATTGATGGGTGAGGCAAGGAGATTTGGAGCTCAAAGGTCCATTGGATATAAAGCATGTGGCAGGAGCACTCTATGGATCAGAAATTTAGAGGCACATAATTCTTTGAAGCGTGTTTGGCCTATTATAATTTATAGGTCAACATTTAAGGTGAGCAGGGAATGGGGCCACAATTCAAGCACGGCGTGGAATATTACTGGATGATAGTTCAACATATGTTGGACTTTACTATTGCACTGTATGTTTATTTAAAATGTATGGTTTATATGAGGAGGTAGCAGATCACATTTCTGTTTTATTTTTTAGTGTTAATATGTGGTTACACCTCTTTAGCACCTGATGAATAAATGCATGTACAAGCAATTGGGACTGGAGCACAGGTATGTCTTGTTTGTTGTATTGTGGGTCAGTAGTCAGACATAAACCTAGTAGCTCTTCCCCACTTTGTCAGTTTTCCCCTATATTGGCATTGTGTCCACAGCAGCATTTGCATAGCCAGAGCAGAGCAGGACTGGCCATAGAGGGATTACTTTGACGCAGTCGTCCAGCTTAAACATGTATTGAAAATAAATGTGAACCAAATATCCCTATTTTTTTATTGCAACATTTGCTGGAAAGGGTATGTAGCAGTGTGCAGGGGGTTCCTTCAGAATTTCTACCATTAATCTCCTTGAACGCCTCTTTAAGCAGTGCAGTTAAACTGGACCACTGAAAGGACACTCATGCAAGGCACAGAAAGTATATAACTCCATTCAGATAAGGTCATGGTGAGATCGAAACCAAGTACCTAGTCTCAGGACATGATTATTCAGTGCCCTAGGTAAAGATGCCGAAGTGTGCCCTTCCGCCTGGTGTGCGTGCAATTGTTTTCTGCAGTTCTAATCCCACTCAATGTTATTGAGTGGTGGTGATAATCTGTGGAGGCGGATGGTGGGTGCAGCACAGTTTTTGGAATGTAGTGGTGTAGAATATAAAATGTAAAACACAGTACAAAACTAGTCAGTGTGGAACAGGAAATGTACAGTACAATATACAGAATAGATGTGTTGTGTAAAAAAATATACAGCGCATGTGTATAGAATGGGTTGGCATGGAAAGTGAAATGGTGTAGAACAGTGCACAAAATGGGTCATTGTGGGATATAACATGCACAGTACAGTGTACAGAATGTGCCAGTGTGAAACAGGATGTATAGCAAGTCACACAAAGTGAGATGGTAAAGAATAGACAGTTTACAATACAGTGCACAGAACGGGGCAATGGACAATATACAAAAAAGGGTAACAGAATGAGCGAGAGTCCAGACAGACTTCCATGTCATGATGTGAGTTAGATTCCTAGCTACCTGTTGTGTAACTTTATATCTGCTTGTTGCTAATGTTGACTGATCTCTTGGGAGACTCTGGATGCACCACTGATCTCACAAGGGTCCTGTGGCTACTCACAAAGAGACACATCTTGCTATATTTTGTCTAGGTGCTGTTTTCTCATGCCATCTGAAGACAGGACTCCTCAATGAACAAGCAACTGCACAGTAGCACACACTACAAACCCAAGCAAGCTCCACTCCAGGAGCCCTATGCACAAACTGATAAGTTCTTTTTGAGTAGAAGGAAATGGACAAAAACACCTGCCAATTGTATGCCTGTAACTCAGGCTTACCAACCCTTCATGGCTTTTTTTTTTACTGACAAAACATGTAAAATTTACAGACAGAGCACATTTTTACTGACAACTTAACATATGACAGGGAAAATTGATATTCAAACAGTATAAACAATATGGAAATGTTAACAATACCTATAACAAAATGTGAGCATGACCAGAATTATGAAAAAACTGAGGACTCTTGAAATACAATAGGAAAGAAGGTCTGTGTTGTGCACCAAAGCAAATGGTGGGCATGCCCAGACTGCGCCTAATAGTATTCCTTAGTTCTACTTGCAAAATACTCCTAATTACTGTGCTACAAGGGACAGTCTCTCATACAAAGGATCAATTAAAATAAAGAGAAATGTGCTTTTTTGCACACAGAAAGGTAATACTTTTTCTGAACCTACTTTAAAACCGGTAACTACTGAGACAATAAACACTTTTGCCAGGACTATGTAATGTACATCTCCGTGTATACAGTACAGATGTCAGGAGTATGAAACATTCAACAAAACAAATAAATTGCTGCAACCAGGTATAGAGGAAAAGAGAGATAGAAGGAGGGAGATTGGGGGAAGTTGAGATAAAGGGAGAAGGGAGCGAGAGATGGAGGGTGACAAAGCAAAGGGGAATGAAAGAGTGAAATATAGGGAGTGAGAAAGTCTAATGCAAAACGAACTCTTTATGGAGATGGTGAACTGCTTGAGGACTGAAGTGGTGAAGATGCTTCAGGCCTGATAATCCACTTCACTGGGTACAAATCAGCTTTTAACCTTAAAGTGGCCCTGTCCCCACAGATCACATAGAAAAGCCAGGGATATAAAACAAAAACAGCATCTAATTGTACCTTTCCCATGCCGTGAAACACCACTGCTTTGCTGCTCTCTGGCTACTGGAGATATTCCACACTTCTGGGTGTGTAAATACTCGCTCCTACCACTGTGTGATAAGATTCCTCATGCCAGCTCAGATGTCACTGGACATAGAAGCTGTCAGGAGAAACCACAGCATGTGGCGGGGAGAGCAGGTATTCAACACACCCAGAAGTGTAGAAAACATGTAGTGGCAAAGCAGTGATGTCTGAAAAAAAGCCCATCTAAACATACTCTTCTTTTACAGCCCACTTATTTTATAAGTGACCTTGTGGTAATAGGTTTACTTTAAAAAAAAAGGTTGAAATGTCCTGGGCCTGGGAGGAGAAGAAGAGTGTCCACTTAAGCTTTCTTGTTTGTGCTGAAGACTGCGCTGGACTGACTGGATCAGTCACTGGTCAGCTGGGTTCCATGGGCCCCCCCACCCAAAGTGACTCCCGTCACAGGTGGGTGGTTACGTGAGTGGGTAGGGGGAAGTCTCTCCAGTCAGTTGTACCCAATGGTGGATATTGGCAGTAAACTCTCTTAGGGTTTGGGCTGCTGCCTTTCTGGTATGGCCTTGAAGTCGTTTCCACATGTATACTTGGAATAGTAGTAAAGAAGGTGAATCCGATGTCCAAAAGAATGCACTTTTGATGGTAGAATAGGAGGTTTTTTTTTTTTTTTTAGAGTAACGACAAATACATCAAGACAATGACAAATACATCAAGACAACGTGTTTTGGGAGAAAAGACTCCACCTTCTTCAGGGCTGTTGCTGCACGCTATTAAATGGGAAAAATTCCCACATCGGTTATATATTTTCCAGGTTTAGTGAATGACCTGATTACAATGTGCTTATGGCCCAGTCACAGAACACTATTCTGGAATCATTGTAGTTTATTAATAATTAGTGCGCTACAACGTTATTCAGACAAATAAAGAGCTCAGGCATAATGTCCTGCCTGTGTTGAGGTGTCATTGGAGGGACTGGGACTGGGACAGAAGCACATTGTAATCAGGTCATTCACTAAACCTAGAAAATATATAACTGACGTGGGAATTTTTCCCATTTAATAGCGTGCAGCAACAGCCCTGAAGAAGGGTGAGTCTTTTCTCAGGAAACAAGTTGGCTTGATGTATTTGTCGTTATTCTAAAAAAAGCTACCTAATCTACAATCAAAAGTGCATTGTTTTTGGACATCAGGCGCTCCTTTTCTGTTATTCCACTTAAGCTTTCTGGCACAGTGCAATGAACACCAGAAAATGACTAATCCTGATGCTCTTAGTGTGGCAGGGATCACCTGTTCCAGTCCAACCCCAATAAAGTTGTATTGTACTGTTGCCACTCCCTTGCTGCTGGCATAATTATAAATGTGGTGGTGCTGGTGACTCAGAATATGAAAGCAAGGGGGGTTTACAGGAACTGTGATATGGCGGACGAGAGACCAAGTAATTCAAAAGGCAGAGCATATGCAGATCCAGTGTTCCCTTCTTCTGCTTCATGACTGGCAAGCACTGGATTGTGCTGGGGAAGTGCCAGTACCAACTGTAAACATAGAAGCTGGTAGAGGAAGTCTTCCACTACTCACTTCCTCTGTAACTTTCACAGATGACTCCTGCCCTACCCTTGTTCTAGCCCTGCAAGTACCTCTGTGTTGCAATTACAAAACACTTTACTGGCATAGTGAAAAAATAAACTGAACTGTCTAGATATATCTTCAGTTCCTTTACTTTTTAAATCACAAGTTATCCATATTGTTTATTTTATACAAGTGCTTGGATCCCTAAATAGTTACTTGTGTAGGTGCATTATAGACATGTACGTTTTGTTTCGTTCCGAATTGAAATTCGGATTAATTTTCCGTTATTCAAATTACAATAGTAACAAATCTAAACTAACGAAATTAAATACGGCTGAAATTCGAATCGATTAAAATTCAAAAACACATTCAAAAATAAATTCAAATGAGGAGGCAGAGACCCAGGACAGCTGAGGCAGTTGTACACATCGATGGATCACAATGGGGATCAGGTAAGTATTGAGGGGGCTGGGGGCACTGATGTACACAGAAGGTTTTTTTCCTTCATGCATAGAATGTATGAAGGTAAAAAACCTTGGGCCTTTACAACCACTTTAGTTGTATTAACATTATATTTATTGCTAACTGATGACCTTTTGAATACAGGGATCTTATTAATTGTGAACATGTACAAAGTAGTATCCGGTACAGCGTCTTTGCTATCACTCTTAAGTTCATAGTGCAGTGGTAATAACACTCCAGTAAAGCTTGCATGACTTAGTGAGCCAAGCTAAAAAGAAAAATTGATATATATATATATATATATATATATATATATATATATATATATTTTACTGGCAGTAGCATACAAAACAACACACTCAAAACACATCCCCTGAGACTACAGGGCTTCAGGACATTTAAATAAAAGAGAGATCAAAGCAAGAAAGTCAGTCTTAGGAAATTCTTATCGTGCTACCCAGGATTTAAACACGCCACCCAGGGATTAAATGAATTAGGGAAAAAAAAAAGTTTTCATTTCCCTGGCCACAAATAAAGATGTATTTCACTTATCCAAGAAACCTAACACATGCCTATGAAAATGCTCAAGTGTTGAGCTAGCAGAAGCAGCTGGTCTCTCTAATTGTTTAACAGCTATGTATATATGAAAACATTAGCCTGGCTGTTTAAATATAATATTCCACCACTGAGAGTATCTAATGCTTTTATATTGTATTTCCACTAAACTAGAAGAATTTCAAACATTATCAAACCTATCTCCCAAGTATTAACCAACATGTCAATCCCTTTGTTAATTTACTTACGTATTTCTATCCTGTTTGCTATGTCATAGCAGCTAAACATCCATCTTTAGAAACACTTGAAGATGAGGGAGAAAAACTAGGGTGTGGTGTGGGAGGAATAGTGCCCCATCATTGGTATCAGTGGGAGGAATAGTGCCCTATTCATTGGTATCAGTGGGGGGAACAGTGCACCATCATTGGTTTTAGTTGGTGGAATAGTGCCCCATCATTGGTATCAGTGGGAGGAATAGTGCCCCATCATTGGTATTAGTGGGGGAAATAGTGCCCCATCATTGGTATCAATGAGAGGGAAAATGCACCATCACTGGTGTCAGTGGCAGGAAATATGCCCCGCTCTTGGTGTCCAGTGGGAGAAATAATGTACCTTAGCATTGGGAGGAATAGTGTCCCAAGGGCCAAATAAGTGCAAGTAAAGGGGCCCGCAGACTGCAGTTTGGAGACCACTGAAGTAAAGTCTATCAGTACGTAATTTTGGTAGTTGTAATAAAGTACCAATACCAAACTGGTACAGAATATTTGCTGCATTGACTGATGTCTCCATAGCAAGACTATATACAAGAGAGAACAGTTATAGATTGGTTAGACTTGGGAGGGCAGTATGGCAAAACTGGCAGGATCTTTCAACAATGTATTGCATCATTCTGATAACCGCAAACTTTCAACAGTTTTTTTTTTTTCTACTACCAATGTAGAACTTGTAATGTTGTACAACTATTTTGAAAATGTTATGGTCTGACAAAATGAGGCTGCTCTGCTTTTCTAGTTAGATGTACAGGAAACATGTATTACTTGGCACAAATGCAACCTCACAGGCATCCTATGGAAGAGTCATACTGAGCGGTCCTTCTCATTAGGATTCATCCTTGTCACTGCACTATACGTATGTGGTATATATCTGGTTTGTGTACAGAAAGCTTTCTCTGTGATGTCAGTTTGGGAAGATAGTTTTCAGCAGCAGTCTGAAGCCATTTATGTCACAGCCATCTAATTATGTTTTTTCTACAACTACAAGACAAACCAACAAGATCTGAAGTTACAGATGTCAGTATTGATTTCTTTTAGTAATTGAGGGGTGTAATGTGCACTAACAACCTCAGAAATACTTTGGTGTACTTTTAATTAGCCTTATGTAGAATTGTATATACCGTACATAAACAATGGTGCACTACAGTCATACTACAATAGTCTTCACAATGTGGTAAGGGCTTAGAAATAATAAGGAATGCAGGAACTTAATTGTATCAGAAAACAGTCCATGTAACATGTTCCTACTGATAGACATATCAAAAACCCCACCACTCCAAAACATGCATGCTTCAAAACACAATTTAAGATAGGCAAATTTAGTAAACTCAAACTGTCAATATTACTTAACAGCTAACGAACGTATTGGGGAAACCATGGGTATGACTGTTGCGAAAGTAGTTTAATTTTAGAATTCTTACTTATGGAAATCCTCAATGCAGTGAATATGGCCTGATGCATCAACAGTGAAAGGGATTCCATCCAGGCTGCGAAAGCACACTACACAAATGAAGCACTGAGGGTGGTAGGCCTTTCCGGTAGCTCTCAGAATCCTCTCCATGATTGGCTTGGCACAAACGCTGCACTGCTCCAAAGTGCGCTGCATGAAGAGATGCATCAAAACATGTTAAAGATAGCTGTAAGATACAGCATACAAAATAGTGTTCTAAAGCTTTACAATTATCATGTTTTGACCCAGTCATAAGACATTTTTTAAAAGATGAGCCAACTTTGTATATCACAATTATCAGAACAGGTCCTTACATTTTAGATAATAAAAGATCTTAAAGCACAACGCCACAGCAAAATACACAGATACACAAATTCCTATTTCAGCTTTTTTTGTCATCTTTCTGAGAGATTCCATATTCAATAAACAGGTGTATAAGATGGGAAGCTGTGAAGTTGAAAAAGAAATAGAAGAATTGGTGTTTTTTATGGATACTGAATTATGAAGAGGTGTGTGAATCACAAAGACAAGCTGGTAGGTTAATTGGCTCCTGTCTAAATTGTCCCTAGTATGTATGTTTATGTATAAATGCAAGTTAGGAACCTTAGATTGTACGCCCCTTGAGGGTTAGGGACTGATGTGAATGTACAATATATATATGTAAAGCGCTGCGTAAATTGACAGCGCTATACAAGTACCTGAAATAAATAAATAAAATAAAAAAATCACAATACTAGCATTTACATGCATGTGCTTTAACTGTGTATTTAGCCTTTTTCCCCCTGGAGCTCTCTTTTAGAATAACAACTTAATTACTATATATTTATATAGAACTGATCGCGCTGACTTCAGTAGCTCCCACCAAGAAGAGACTTTGTCATGTAAGCCACCTATTTTTATGAGAACATCTAATTGCATCATGTTACTAGGCTAAACCTTTAACAACAACCAGTCATAGCTACCAAATATAGCGCAATGTTTTTAAACAGAATTTTTTTTCCTCTATTAAACACTTTCAGCTATTTCACAGGTCAGCCTTTTCCTTTCTGAGCTAGAGATGTCAATTCTTGTTTTTAAATAGACAACTTTAAAAAGATACTTTTGTCACTAATATTACTCCCTGTGGAAAATAAGTATGCTTTCCTCTGGAAAATATAAAACAGGAACCTGAACCTATTCTTTTCTTCCATTTGCTAAAAGCACCAGTACAACAAAAACAATTTCAAATTTTTGCAGTTTTTGGGTGACAAACCACCTAAAGGTTTCTTGGCTCTCTTGAGAATTAAAATGATTAGATCCATGCCCTTGAGCTCCCAGGTCTGAACAATAGCAGCTGACATATTATATATTATAACAGAAAATACAACAGGCATAGTAATACTTCAAGATGTAAGTGCCACTCAAAATTCTAACACAGAAAGATACTATGGACATGGATATACTGTATGTTTACTAAATCAGCTAGCTACTCAACCTTTAGCTGAAATATTTTGTTGGGAAGGAATGACCTTTTAATGAAACAGCATTATTTCAGATAATATTAGTAGAAAGACTAGCTTCTTACATTTAAGCAGAAAGTTTGGAACACCTGCTTAAGTGTGTAAAATTGGTTCTTAGCAAAGGGCCAGTTTACTGTCCTTCAGAGTTTAGGGGGACCAGACAGTAGCCAGTGGGAGTAGAAAATGCCCTGGCATCAGTACCCCATCACTGGTTTAAATGGGAGGTATAATGCCCCAATGTTTATATCAGTGAGAAGAATAGTGCTCCATTGTTAATATCAATAAGAAGAATAGTGCCCCATTGATGGTGCCAGTAGGGGCAATGGTGAGCCATCATTGGTGACAGTTGGTGGAATAGTGCCCCTAGGGCCAGATAAAGGCAGGCAAAGAGCCACATCTGGCCCCAAGACTGTAGTTTGGAGACCACTGCACTAAAGTGTTGAAAAAAATAGCATATTATTAATGTAAGGTCATACATTTTTGCATGGTTTGCTGTTCTGCCAGATGCCACCATCAGAAGTTATCTTTTGTGAGCTCCCCTTACTCTTCCTATCCAATAGGACAGGAATATGTTCCCTGTTATACTTTTGTTACCCAGTAAATTAGTGACCTTTATGTTACATATTTTTCACATATTTCATTTCTTTGCATTTCATCTATGGCTTTGGTCTCAAATATTTATAGATAATTTTTTGGGCTTTTTTGCAGAATTGTTTGTACTTTTTAGCCATATGTTGATATATTTTGTTTATTTGTACGTATATCTAATGTGATATGTAAGGCGGACATTAACCACGTCCCCGCCGCCCTATAGCAGATATACTGCTACAGAGCGGCAGGGGTGCGCAAGATCACGTATATATATATATATATATATATATGTGATTTTACATTTCCAGGTAGGGGGTGCGCACGTGCCCTACCCGCACCTCCATTCCTCATCCGTCAATCACTGGGTCCCGGCCGGTTATTACCCACTTGCACCCGGGGATTACAAAGGATCTCCGATGGGGAGGAGGGCTGCTTTGTTTACTAACAGTCCTCATCTGTTGGCTCGGGCACACTGCTTTGGATGGTTGTACACAGCACAGCCATCCAGAGCAGTGAGGTTACAGTAAAGCCCACACCCACCACCCCCCAGTAAAACACTCCCAGCACACAATTAACCCTTTGATCACCCCTCATGCTAACCACTTCCTGCCCAGTGCCTTTTTATAGCACTGATCACTGTATTGATGTCACTGGGGATGTCAGTGACACCAAGTCAGTTCCCCCCAGTGTCAGAATGCCCGCCCCAGTCCCGCTATATGTCGCTGATCGCTGCCATTATTTGTAAAAGAAAAAAAAATTCCAGTATCTATAAACACAAATTGTAAACGCTATAACTTTCACGTAAACCAGTTTGCAGATATTGTAGCAGAATACATTTTGGCCAAAATTTATTATGAAATTTGATTTTTTAAATTTTTACTGGACATGTTTAATAGTAAAAAGTCAAAAATATTTTTTTTTTTTCTCAAAATTGTCAGACTTTTTTTTTTCATAGCTCAAAAAATAAAAAAAAACGCACAGGTGTTCAAATACCACAGAATGAAAGCTTAAATTATGGGGAAAAAAGACGTAAATTTCATTTGGGTGCATCATTGCATGACCACACAATTGTCAGTTAAAGTAACCGTAACGCAAAAAATGGCCTGGTCAGGAAGGGGGGTAAATCCTCAGGAGGCAAGTAGTTAAAAAACATTGCTGCCCTTTTTTGTTTAGGTTTTGCTGCTGTGTCGTATTTTGTTTTTCTATGGATCCTTTTAGTATCATGCTGAGTGATTTGGGTAAGTGGCTGAGTGGGTACGCAAAGACAAAACATTTTTCAGGATGAGTGCCGTTGCAGTCAGCTTCTGCCCAAACATACTGCTGTTTTAGTCATGGACTGAAATCGTCCACTGCTTATCTGTTCCTGTCCAAAATTTATGACGCTAGCTTTGAAATGTGCGCACATTGGAAGGGACTCACGCTGACACACAAGTTCAGTCTATGAATACTTCTAGTTTATTATAATGAGAAAATGAGCTTATATATGCAGAATGATGCGAGAGTCATGTGACAACAGCATAAGCATTATATTAGTCTTTGATTGGTCATTTCCACACGAAAACAATCTCTGTCATGGTATAGGTGTGATCTTCTTCAGTCTTATCTCATAGAGAAGAAAAACATTCCTTTGTTTCCCAAATCACACGGTGGGAGGGGGTCTGTGTGTGAGCAGACATTTCTTAAGCAAGGATTTCTTATAGTACCACAAAGCCCAGCAGGCAGAAAATATTCACACAACATATGTATTAAAGTATAAAAGTAAATATTTATAAAACTTATAGAAATAGCGTATATATATATATATTCAATAGGAAACGAAATAGGCATTTTACCAAATCCATCACACTGTAGTAGTGCGATATCATGGCTAGAATTATGATTCCTATTCGGTTTTGTGTGTGTCTGATCCACCAGTTGTCGCATTACCAATAGTTATGTACTGTACATTCCAGGAGCATCGAAACAAAATGTTAAATGTCTTACAGTTTTCTTTTTGAAGCAGCTACAGCATGTATACAAGAAGTCTGACTCCTGCAAGGAGCTGCAGGGACTCTTGCTGTCTTGTAGGGGAAGCAGTGGTCTTACTGCAAAGGTCCACCATGCCCCTTTTGGAGTCAGACATATAGCTTGAAAATCAGCAACGTTCATGCTCCCTGCAGTTTAGAGAGCTCTGGCTCTGCAGGGGTCATGTTGAGAAGAGATCACTGGCATGTACTTAGCTCACTTGAACTGAGGTTCAACTTGAACTCAATTTCAGAGATGTTTCCAATACAATCCATTAGAAAAAAAAACCTGTAAGATGTTTTACCTAACATCTACCAAAGACTGAGGTATTAGATTTTGGGTTGCATGACCTTTAAAAGCCACACATTGGGGTTCATTTACTAAATCTGGAGAGTGCAATATTTGGTGTAGCTCTGCATAGAAATGAATCAGCTCCCAGGTTTTTCTGTCAAAGCTTAATTGAACAAGCTGAAGTTAGAAGCAAATTGGCTACCATGCACAGCTGCACCAGATTTTGTACTCTCCAGTTTCAGTAAAACAACCCACTGTTTTCCATTAGATTTCATCTTTAAAATACATTTAATGATTTTAAAAGAACACAGCCAAACTAAAGGGCAATGCATTTATAGTGGCCAGGAGGTACTGCAAGGTCCATGCTATAATAAAAATAAAAAAAAAAAATCTGACAGCAAGTTTCTAAAAGCTCATGGCACCACTGTGCTACTTGTACCTATGTCACTTAAAGCTCCTAGGAGCTGCTCATGAAATAGCACTCATGGTCCAATCCCTCTATCATGGGAGGAAGCCAAGCAGAATGTGAGCTGCCTCCCAGCTGTGAGGATCACGCATGCAGTCAGACATCAGTCTGACAGATAACCCCAGTGGCACTCCTTTTGTGCAATGGGGACACCTCTATCTTGTGCTAAACTATGCAACACCCTGTAATTTAATTCCAGCACACACTGCGCTTGAAAACAAAATGTACAATCACTAGATCCTTAATAAACACCTTAAATGCCCTTTGAAGCTATAAAAAACACTATACAATATTCAATACAGACTTCCCTGATTACATTTTCTAGTTCTCTTGACCACAACAAATTAAAGTGAACAAATGACTGATACTCTGATCAATTAAAATAATTTGATCTGCATTTAACAAGGATTATTAAAAACAATGAGACAAATACATGTTGACCATGGAAATCAATTTGCTTTCAAATGCTATTTCGAAAAGAAAATACACACAGACTGGTAAAAGCCAGTATGTGATTTATTGAAACAAATATCTACAGTATGGAACATCCTTTATACATCCTTTTGCAATTAATACCTATGTACACTGCAGTGGGCAGATATATTCACCTGTCACAACACTTTAGGAGAATAAAATATTGTGTGAAGGGTGCAAGACCTTCTCACGGGATTCATACACATTTGTGAAAGATTATCTAAGGATAGCAGTTGAAATACATAACATGACTGTCAGCAAGAGCAGTTGAAACTGTAAATTAAAGGGGTATAATGACTCACAAAACTTCCAAAGCCATACAAATGCATTTACAAAGACCATGGCTCTCCATTAGAAATTCCTAAATTTAATTAGAATAATTTTTTTGAAGAGCACACATTATTCAGTTCAGTCTCCAAATGTCAGCCTCCCTCTATGTTGGTAGCTCTGTGGCAAAAATTAACAGCGCCAATCTCCCGATGACTTATGCATTTGCTCATTGATAGGTGGCCTCTTTTTCCCTCTAGGTTTCAATCCTGCTCTTTGCCTGACTGTGGGTAGTGACACACTTGGTAAACCAAAGACTCTAGCACTTTCATAGCAAGAGCAAAGTTCTAGGAAATTTCATAAATATCAAAGAAAGAATAATCTGAAACCCCATATGCCTAAATCCTATGCTCCTGTCATGGAAATGTTACAATGTCATATTGACATTGGTATTTCATAGTTTGAGATGCAGTAGAAAGAGCAGCAGACAACTCTGGAAAAGTGGAGTGAAGCAACCTTTGCACATATTGGGGCAGTTTGTTTTCAGTCTCTCTGCACAAGGAGAGAGCAGCAGTGACCGGTCTTATTACAGAAAGCGCCTGTACAGAGGCAAAGTTTCACACTGGATTACTACATGGAAGAAATACACAACGTAAATCAAGATTCAAGAATACACGTCTTCTGTATTTAGGCATTACTTGCTTAACCCAGAATTCAGCTCTAACCACTTGTCTACCAGGCACTTTTACCCCCTTCCTGTCCACTTTTCAGCTTTCAGCGCTCATACTTTGAATGAAAATTGCGTGGTTATGCAACACTACCCAAACTACATTTTTATAATTTTTTTGAGGCAAATAGAGCTTTCTTTTGGCGGTATTTAATTAAAAAAAAGACCAAAATTTAGAAAAAAAAACGTTTTTCTTAGTTTCTGTTATAAAGTTTTGTAAATAAGTAATTTTTTTTCCTTCACTGATACGCTGCACTGATGAATCTGCACCGATATGCGGAACTGATGAGCACTGTTAGGTGACACTGATTCAACTGATGGGCACTGATTGCCAGCACAGATGGGCACTACTGGGAGCACTGATGGGGCTACACTGATCACCAGGACACTTATGATCAGTGCCCTAATGATCAGTGTAGATGTCCCCCTGTGAAATGCAGCTTACCGAATCGCTGACGTGAGGAGAGGACTGAGGATAACTGGCATTTCCTATTTATCTGGTGATCAGCTGTGATTGGACACAGCTGATCACATGGTAAAAGCAGCTGTGAGTGGCCCATTCCTTAGTCATGTGATCAGCTGTGCCCGAAGGACACAGTGATCACAGACGGCGTGCGGGGGGAGTGGTTCTTGGAAGATGTCCATGGATGCCCTCCCAGAACTAGCCGGTTAGACGATGAATACAGATGTTTATTAATATGCTTTTAACCCTTTGGCCCTGATATAGGCTTCCAGTTGAAGCACTGACTGCACAAATATCCAGTAACATCCCAGTTTCAGTAGCAGCCATGTGCATATCAACACTTAGCCCAGCTACCCATGGTTGAAGGGTGGATACTCCTTTTTATAGATACAGTGGGCCTTTTTTTTTTTTTCTTACTAAAGTTGGTTCACTCAGAATCTCATGCACTTCAGCATGGAAACTAATCAGCTTACAGCTTTTATTACTAAAACTTAATTGAACAAGCTGAGGTTAGAAACTGATTGGCTACCATGCACAGGTGCATGAGATTCTGAGTGAACCAGCTTCCAGTGAAGTCAGATGTCATTCTGACTTGAGGTGCGACTTGCTAGACACATGGGGGTTTATTTACTAAAGCTGGAGAGTCCAAAATCAGACTCCCTTCTGCATAGAAACCAATCAGCTTCTAACCTCAGCTTGTTCAATGAAGCTTTGGCAATGAAACCTGGAAGCTGATTGGTTTCTATGCAGAAGGGAGTCTGATTTTGGACTCTCCAGCTTTAGTAAATAAACCCCATGAAGTCTACGCAACTTGCACCTGAGGTAGTGCGTGCACTACTTTAGAAATCGGTGCGGCTCTGACCAAGTCGCAATTGCACCGATATGACCTCTTTAACTGCGGACAATAGGGTGCGACTTGCCATGCGATATGCAACTTGCATGGAAAATTGCATGCCAAGTCACACCCCACTAAGTCTGCACACATCCAAAAGGGACTATGCCATGGTGTGGTTAATTTACTAAAGGAGTAGAGCATGTTTACTTTGCAAAGTAAATGTGGTGAAGTTGAGTTAACTTCAAGCACCCTAAAATGTGAGAAAAATTGTTTTAAATGTATTTTCCTTTATCAGTGGGTCTTCTTTGCAAAGTAAATTTTCAATTTTCTTCACTTCATTCACTGAGCCAAGTCAAAATTCATACTGAAAATTGATTATGTTCTTCTCCTTCAGCAAATCATTGCCTTGGTCTATACTGTAGTGTGGCTAAAACTGTAATTCATCTAATAGGGAAAGGTCTTTCCTGAAAGTGTTGATGTAACTAAACCCACTGCAAATCTAGATACTTAGAGCATTTACCAGAGGAGCCTTCTATTATCCATTTGAAATTTTCACCTCTGCAAGGACTCTCAGATCTGTTTTTGGGATAGTCAGATGCGTCCTAGTAGCACCGGTCATCACGATGTTTTAGAAAATGTTTAGATCATGCTTTAAAGCCCTGGTTCCCAGTCTGCAGCCCTTAGTTATATGATGTGCAGCCCTCGGACCTCAGCAGTCTATAGAGGGAACACTGATTAGGGTAACAGCAATGATCTCTACTAGCATCAAGTAACATGTTCCTATTGAGTTCAGCATTTCTGCAGCCACAAATGTAGCATGTTCAAAGTCTCTGACCATCATTTCCTTTCCATTTTGGTCTGCAGTCTCTGACAGTCCCCTCGCACATTACATATATTAAACACCATGTGCAGCCCTTTGGTGATGTCAGGGCCCGCAGCTGGGACCCCCTACAGCTCATAAGTTGACAACCACTGCTTTAACATATACCTGTTATGAGAGCAGTGCAGAGCCCGCCATCACTAGCTGCCTTTTAAAAATGCAAGTTGCCCGTTTTTGGTTTTAACATGTTTTAAGTTACAGACGTGGAATATGCATGCCGATGTCCAATGTCTGAATTCCTTTTTTTTTTTTGTTTTTACACTTATTCTAATTCAGTGACTGAAAAAGTATTGAAGCCAAAGCTTCAACATAATGGCCAAGGAATTGTTGATTTTAAAAGGAGAAGTCAGCAACAGTAGCCTAGTTTTCTCTCTCATGACAGGTACACTTGAAGCTCATTTTTGGTAATGTGTTCAGATACTACAGGGGATATTGAGGTTTCTGGCCAGTTTATTATATACATATGCTGAGGAAATATATAGCGGGCATATAGACACACGCCCCTCTCATAGCACACTACAATTTCATAACACATTTTATAAATATGTCATACATGCACACTGGATGGTGTCAGTTATCTTGTCAATTAGTAACACCCTCTAAAAAACATCAGTATGTATGCTTTGGCATGCAGTGAAATGTAGAGATTAACACTCTATCGTCAGATTACACTGTGAAGTGTAGGGAAGAATTGTGTTCCTCTCAAAATAGCACCTCTGCAACAGAGAAGCAGACAAGCTCCTGACCAGAAATCATTCTGCAATGGCAGAAAAATAAAATTACTGAAACATTTGGAAAACATATTAAATGTTCCGCTTGCCAGCATGGATTTAAAATGAGTGCCACAAGTAACTTGTGTGTTGAGACAAATATTCATATCATTGGGTAGTTTCCACCACTGTAAACACACTAACAAAATAAGGTATCCACAAGTTTAGATATGCTGTGCATTCCACACAAAGTATAGTTTCTTTAAAATGAAGGGCAGTGAGCCCATAGGAAGAAAGAATGAGGGGGGGGGGGGGGAGATGTGTGACTGCAAAAGGGAGGGGGAGGATCTCGGGACCAAACCAGGCTAAGGGATGGCACATAGGATGACAAAAGGTCTGGGCAGGAGGTCATCAGGGGAGGAGCACTAATTCGGCAAAATTAGGAGGGAGGCATCGTTCCATCCAGGGAGCAAAGATATACGTGAATTTAGAGACGGAGTCTGTAATGGTCGCTTCCACTTTTGCATGAATCATTGCTCGTGTCACCTTATTTCTAACTGCTAGGACGTAAAGGGACAGAGACTTCCAAGATTTTGCTAAAATTTGTTTGGCTGTGGTGACTTGTAAAAGGAGTTTGAATTAGGGTTTAGATCAGGAACGAGGCTGAAGATTTAGTAGAGCAGTGGCTGGGTTTGGGGAAAGGAGCTTCACAAAAACAGAAGATAAAAGGTTGAAGACTTCAGTCCAAAAAACTTGAGCAACTGGCCATGACCACCAAATATGGAAGTGTGTTCCTACCAATCGCACAGCCCCGAAAGCAATCGGGAGAGCAACTGGGGGTATTTTTAGCAATCCTTGTCGGGACCAAGTACAAACGGGTGAGGACCTTGTAGTTGGTCTCAACAGCTACTATGTTCTGCGCAGAGGATTTGGTTGCTAGCCAAGTTTGGTCCCAATTGGCAGGGCTCAGCTGATATCCAAGGTCTTCATTCCACTTAGTGGCATAGGTTGGGCCTGGGGAGAGCTCAGGGGATAAAAAGAACGCAGAGTAACGGATCATCTCGATAGGCGCTTGGATGTTCACTGAGGCTGCTGGAGGAGGCGTGTGACTGCGGCGGGCCGGGAGCAGCGAACGGGTGGCTGCTTCTCCCTCTATGTCACAGAGCATCAGGCAGACATGTCCGATCCGGCTGTCCCGCACATGCACCCTCTGAAATAAACATTTTCATAGACAGCAGGTATGGCTATCTGGACTAACTGAAGCCTTTATCTTGTGGCGCCAACGGCATGTCACAGAGCTTTCTCTGCCTATTGCAGCTAAGAGAACTCTGTGATTGGAGAAATGGTTGATCACATGACTTTGGAAAGTCACGTGACCAACCTTTGCTTTCAGATTCTTTTTTCAAATTTTTCTCATTTATTTCAATAGTGCTAAGCATATTTGCAACTCACAATGCTTATCTTATGAATGTCCAGCCTGCATGTGTGTTTTTTTTTTTTTTCTTCAAACAAGGCTATATCTGTGGTAAAGCCATTGCTTTGTTCTACACAAAAACTAAAAATAACTTCTGACAACACAAATAAGAGTACCTGCACGAAAATTAGTTATATAATATGTATTTAGCCACAGTCTGTGTTAGGGTGGCTACCAATTTAGACTAAAGGAACTACCAGTTCCAAAAAAGTTGGGACACTTTAAAATCTAGATATCAAGAGAAAAAAAGCCAAACCAGTGCTCAGGTCTAAAAGCATCCCAGGAACACGGCAACAGTCACTAGCTGAGGTGCGGCCCCCTAAAGATCAGGGAATCTTGATAATACTGGAAGAAAGCAAAAAAGGGCGCACTCTCCTTGTGCATTACCGTGATAAAAAAGAATTTATTGAAAATGACAAAAATGATATACTCACAAACCAAGTCATGTAAACAAACAAGGAAACAATGCAACAGTCCTACAAAATGGAGGTCTTGTGACAGGGTATGCTAACGTGTTTCTAGAGACAAACTCCCTTCCTCCTCCTTTAGCTGAGGGAGTTTGTCCCCTAAAACGCGTTTGCATACCCTGTCACAAGACCACCATTTGCTTGGGACTGTTACATTGGTTCCTTGTTTGTTAAATGACTCTTGGTTTGTGAGTATATACTTTTGTCATTTTCAATAAATTCTTTTTTATCACGGTAATGCACAAGGAGAGTGCGCCCTTTTTTGCTACATAAAATCTACATAAAAATAGAATGCAATGATTTGCAAATCTCATAAACCCATATTTTGTTTGCAACAGAAAATAGGAAACACATCAAATGTTTAAACTTAGAAAATGTACCATTTTAAAAAATAAGGTAATTTTGAAGTTAATGGCAACAACATGTCTCAAAAAAGTGGGAACATGGCAACAAAAAGCTGGCAAAGTAAGGAGTCCTAACAAGGAAGAGTTGAAAGAACATTTTGCAATGAATTAGATTAACTGGCAACAGGTCAGTAACATGCCTTGGTATAAATAGAGCATCTTAGAGAGATTTACTAAAATTAGTGCACTCAGAATCTGGAGCAACTGTGTATGGTAGCCAATCAGCCTCTAACTTCAGCTTCTTCAATTAAACATTCACAATAAAACCTGGAATCTGATTGGTTTCTATGCAGAGCTGCACAAGATTTTGCACTCTCCAGTTTTAGAAAATAACCCCACTGTGTCTCATAAGTAAAGCTGGGCAGAGCTTCACTAATCTATGAAAAGCTGTGCCTAAAAATTGTCCACTACTTCAGAATAACGTTCCTCAATGTAAAATTGCAAAACTAAAGGCAAAACATTTTTAGTTTTGGATAGAGTGAAGAGGGATTAGAACACCTGTCAGTTTTATAGCTGTCTGGGCCCCTGTTAAGGCGATTCACCCTCTATTTGTCCTCTTTATCATTTTTAGCGAAAGTAAAAGAAAATCCTAACTATTGGGTTGTCCCCAGAAAAGTAATAGAGGGGAAATCTTCCAACAGGAACACTAGTGCTGGTGACCTAGGGTCCCAAGAAATTGCCTACATTTTCAAGAATTTCTGCCCACTTTCTGCTTGGCTATGGGACAGGAAGTAAAGGGAATTCTCTGCAATGGGACACAAATGGCAAAAAAAAAAATCTGACAAGGGCCATAACCCTCCCTTGCTCTGATCAAAATGAAAAAAAAAAAGTTTTGCCTATTGCTCTACTTTAATTATATCATCATCTACAGTATATAATAGCATCAAAAGATTCTGAGAACCTGGAGAGATCTCTGTTCTCAAGGGACAAGGCCAACGTTTTTGGAACAGGGGTTGTACGCAATTACAGGACAGGAAGTCATGTGTTTTTTATCATTCCTCAATATACCCCCTTTGATATTCTGTAGAAACTATAAATTCTGGTGAGTGCCTGAAAAATTTTACATATAAATCTGTAAGGGTATACTGTATACACAACTACAGCATTCTGTTGTAGTGTTTTAAACACGTTAACATGCCTTATGGAAAACATTAATGTGCATTGCGTTAAAGTAGTTCATTCATTATGAATGGGCTGTCAATGCAACCATAATGGACATGACCCTTTTGTGTTGCAGTGTACTATAGTGTGTTGTACTCCACTGTCCTTTGTGTTGGGGTGCCATTTTTAATGTAGGCGCAGATGCATTTCCAAGTGTCATGGTAATGTGTGTTTTGCCACATGCCTTTTAGTGCATGATGCCACAAATGCACACGGTGAATGGGTCCTCAATGTACTGATAACATTTACCTAAAAAAATCACCAATCTAGATTTTTTTTCTAGTTTTTAACAGTAGAGTTGCTTGGATTTGTACACTTAAGCTATTAAATTTGTTTAGTTATGAAGCTGCTAATATGCCAATCAACCTGATCTCTTAAACCACACTAGAATAATTTTAGGTGGGAAAAAAGATAAGAATTATCTTCCACCATCAGGTCAAATGATTCTACGGGTTGCTTCTGTAATTCAAATGAATCAGCCACCATGGACAAATCACTGCAAAGACTCAAGTTGATAACATAATGCACTCCCCAGACACTATAATAAAATTTGCTCTTCAATCAACTCAACACTGGGAGCAACCAAACTCTCAATTAGCATCTATGGGTAGGTACAGATGTGGCGATATCATTGGGGACTTCCACTTTAGTCGAATTCCGAAAGAATTTTCTTTTGAAAATCGTTTCTAATTTTCGTTCGAATTTCAAGTTATTAGTGGGCCACAGCAACGGCTGATTTTCGAGCGACCATCCAATTTGAGTGATAGGGCATGCTGGAAATTTTTGGAAAAATGAACGAATTTCGAATCAATGATGGGAGAATCGTATGAGAAATATAAACTAAAAAGAAATGAACATGAGTTGTGACCAGGAAAGAAAAGAAAATTATTCGCCATGAAAATTCTTTTCTGCAGCAAGATGAGGTGAAATTGAAGGCTTGGTTGGTTGAATTTCAAAATCAATGGTGGCACCATCGGATTACAAAACGCACGAAAATTCTGGTTTTCTAAAGAAAATGTGTTCGGAATTCGTCCCACGTATGGCCTGCATTAGAGGGTCACTTTAAAAAATAAAAAAACAGTGATATAGCTGCACATTTATAAAATACAGTTGTACATATGCTTTATAAATGTGCTCTGTACTCTGCTGGCTTTGGGACTCTGTATACATAAAGTCAGAAGAAGAGCCTGGTCATGTGACCTGTCAAAACTCACATGACCTGCTCTTCTCCAGTCACAAAGCCCTCTGTGTTCTAAAGAGCCAAGAGAACCTGGAGGGGTTTTGCTGGCTACACACCCCAGACTGATTTTTATGAATGAGATGGCCTGCAGTGTGTGTGATGCATAAAGGAGAGTGGATAGTGATATCCATTTTCTGTTACAAATGAAAGCCTCAGTGTCGGATATCAGAAAAACTGGCTGCAAAACAGGAATTTAAATGTTATGGCAGTGGGAGACTTTCGGTTTCTCTTACTACTGACAGCTAGGACATGTGACTGAGAGGGAAGGGAGTTCATACAGCTAATGTTTACATTTTTCTACATGTGTGATTGTTGGTGACAAGGAACCCTACAAACATTAACTGTGTGTTTTTTTTTCTTTTATTCTTAACAGAAAAGTTTAGGCCTCTATACGTGCAGAAAAACTAAAAAACTCGCAAGCAGATTTCACTTGCAGAGACATCAGTTTACATGCACACTTTTATACGTGATTATTATTATTATACAGGATTTATATAGCGCCAACAGTTTGCTCAGCGCTTTACAATATAACGGGAGACAATACAGCAACAGTACAGTTCAATACAAGAGGGATAGGAGGGCCCTGCTCCTTGGAGCTTACAATCTAGGAGGGAGGGGCAGGTTCCTGCGCAGAAAAAATCTGCACGTGATACTAGTGTTGTGGTGTGAACAGGGCATATAGAGAACAATTTATTTTGTTGTGCTCTTGCAGAACGCGTGCAGAAATACGGATGTCTCTGCACCATGGTGTGAACAGTGTGACGTCACTAAAGGGAGGGGAGGTGACAACAAGAATCATCCAGACTGTGCCAAGGGAACACATATTAGGGAAAGAAAGAGAAGTAGCAGAGGGGAAAGGACAAACTATGCAGCCAGGCAGACACCAATGAGATACACTTACAAGGAATAGTATCTGATCTTATATCCCTGGTTTTCTTCTCATTCTCTCTGGGTAGGGCAATGCTATGAGCCTAAGCCCTGTGCAGCTACTGCAGCCTTCCCCTCTAGCTGGGCCAAGACATAACATTAAGGCTGGAAATGCACGCATCTTAGTTGCAGAAAGTGATAGTTTTTTAGACTAAGGCAAGGTGGACAGTTTTCAATAGGGAAGTAACTGTTCTGGGGTTCAGAAAAATGGCGACTGACAGCAAGAAGAAACAGGAGCAATGCTGGAGGCAATTTACAGCACACTAATTTTGGTAGCATAATTATTAAAGTGTTATTAAACCAAAGGCCCCGCATTCACTATATCTGGTCTCCCACAACACACAACATAGAAATGCAAAAAATATAAACTGCTAAATACCTTTTCTCATCAGCAGTTAGAGCAGTCTTGTGGCTTCTATCAGTGTCCAGCAGAGCACTGGTTAAAGCGTGTAGGTAGAGTTTTCATTCTCTCCTGATTGTCCTATGATGCTGCATAACCCCTGACCTGTCTGGACAACGCTGATTGGCCCTGTGCTGATCACATGCACCCTCCCAAAAAAAAACCCTCTCTAGCAATACACACCAAACTGAGTATGTGCAGCTTGCCCCCAAGGCTCTGTTCTATTAGCAGATGGATTGGGGATAGAAGAAGGGAAGGTTCAGAGAAAACAGGATCAAACATCTTTTTTACATTTCAGAAAAATAACCCCTTAGATTCTACAGTGAGTATAACAAGCATGCTTCACTGCATATACAAACTGATTTTACTGTTGTGGGTTTAGTAACACTTTAATGTAGAATGTATGATCCTTGCTAAAGAACATCATTTTTATCAAGTTTGTCTAGGTAAAGTTCTGCTTTATGCCTGGTTCACACTACTGCAATTTCAGATGTGACTTGATTCACACAGAATTGCATGATGAGAGAAATCACATTGTTTTCAATGGTGTCCGTTCACATCAATGTGACTGAGCAAGGAGAGATTTTGGGAAAGGTTCCTGTACTAAAAAGTTGCATCCAAGTAGAACTACATAATCGCTGTCAGGAATGGACTTGCCAATAACGGTGGGACTCACCTGCCTTGTGGGCTGCAGTACCAGGGCTGGCCAGCGGGTGCTCTCAGCAATCAGAGACTCACCCCTGCAGTCAGCCAAAACACCTGAAGCTGATTGCAGGGGTTGTATTTAAGGAATGGCCAGACTCACAGTCAGGGCCTTGATGTGTGTTTTTCCTTGCCCCTGTATCTTGTAACCTGCATTCCTGTTCCTGCCTGACTTGTTGCCGACCCTGCCTGATCCTGACCTCTGCTGACTTCTCCTGTTTGATCCCTGGCTTGTGACCCTGACCATTCTCTCCGCCTGCTCCTCCTGTACCTACCTGCCCGATAGTTATCGACCCGGCCTGTCTGACTACGTTGTGCTCTATATGTGTATGTACCTGTGTATCTATATCAGTTTAGGTTTGGGTTTGTTTCACCTTGTTGTATGTATTTTTGTTAGCTTGGGGTTTGGTGCACTGCGTTTATATTTGTATTGTTAGTCTCAATAAATTATATTATTTACTATATCTGAAGCCTACATTTCCCTGTGTCAGTCCACACACTTCTGGTCACACCCGCATCCCTGACAATCGCACTGAAAGTTGGGTGAAACTCGTATCACAGTACTGAGAACCTAGTCTTAAATAATCAGGTCCAGAAGCAGTCAGTGAAGCGAAATGAGGGGTAAAATAGAACCCTTCCATATAAAGCCTGCACCATTCAAATACTTAGAAACTGAATATTCAAATTTCTATAGCCCATTCACTGGTTATTTTTCAGTAATCTTTTACTCTTTCACAGTATCAAATAAAACCAGTAATTGCTTTATGTTCATCACGTCCTCTACCAGTCATTCTGCCTATACTAAGCATCAGGACCATATGGGCCCATGGGAAACTTGCCAAACAGAAATTGAGAGACTGATGCACTAGTCATTCTAGTTCGGTTTAGTTACCACGTTAGTTCTTTCAGAAACACTGCTAAAGCATGTTGCATTAAATGGCAAATCTAATTGCTGAACTGAAACAGTAAAGAATGTGTTGTTGCCTAGGATTTTACATACAGATCCAGTAAAAGTAAAACTAAGCAACAAATACAGAGGTTATCACATTAAATCAACAAATTAATGCAGTTCCATACAATGAAACACATTGGATTAAACATACCGTACTCTCTATTAACTGAGTAAAGCTCAAGAGCAAAAACAGAACATTGAAAAACATCTTTTCTTGGTGTCACCCAGGCCTTTATCCTGCCTTACATCAATCAGCCATAACTTTATGACCACCCACCTAATATTGAGCAGGTCTCTATTTCGGCACCAAAACAACCCTGATCCATTGAGGCACGGATGCCACTAGACATCTGAAGTTATACTGTGGTATTTGGCACCAAGTGGGATACTTTAAGTTCTGTAAGTTGTGAGGTGTGGCCTCCATGGATCAGAAGTCAACACCTCAAACTTGTTGTGTGCCTCAAACCATTCTTGAACCATTGTTGTAGTGTGGCGGGAAGCATTCTCCTAATGAAAGAGGTAA
Organism: Staurois parvus; assembly: GCF_062004578.1. Lineage (NCBI taxonomy): Eukaryota > Metazoa > Chordata > Amphibia > Anura > Ranidae > Staurois > Staurois parvus. Next base: position 8,208,650 of record NW_028318031.1, on the reverse strand, counting down.
CTGCCTTCAGAGATTATAGGTTTCATGAAAGGGTGTACTTGGTCGGCATCAATGTTTAGGTAGGTGGTACATGTCAAGTAACATCCACATGAATTGCAGGACCAAAAGTTTCCCAGTAAAACATTGCTCAAAGCATCACACTGCCTCCGTCGGCTTGCCTTCTTCCCATAGTGCCTCCTTGTGCCATCTCTTCCCCAGGCACATGCACCTTGCCATCTACTTGATATAAAACAAAAAAACGTGATTCATTAGATCAAGGCACCTTTTTCCATTGCTCTGTGGTCCAGTTCTGATGTTCATGCTCAATGTAGGTGCTACTAGCTGTGGATATGGGTCAACTTGGGCACCCTGACCGATCTGCGGCTACACAACAAACTGCAATGCCCATTTTTTCTGCTCTAAACACATCAACTTCAGGGACAACATGTTTACTTGTTGCCTAATATATCCCACCGACTTTCAAATGCTATTGTAATGAGATAATCAATGTTATTCATTTAACCTATTAGTGGTCAAAGTTTTGGCTGAGCAGTATCTATAAACGTAAAGGCAGATCTGAGGTATCATTGTACCCAAGAGCAGTTACGACAGCCCTTGTATTGTAAGATCTATTTTTTTTAGGTGTCATTCAATAGAAACATACACAACCCTTATGAGTAAAGGTACGAGTGGAATAAATATGGGCACGCAGGCACAATCTGACAGTAGCTAATAATCTGTGGATATTGACAGTTTTGGCTTGCTTTTAGTATAACATCTGTGGTCATGATTGCACATAGAGGCTGCAGATATGTCTGTTAATCTACATCTAATAATACTGGCTGTTTGTCTTCTACTGTTGCCTGCATCCAACATCTATGTGCCCAACATTGCTATTTTACATAGAAATATGTAAGCGAGAGATTAACATAATGCCACCCTGGCTAGAAAAATAATACCACTGCTACAGGCTGCAAGTTATACAGATGTTGACTGATGGCACATGCAGTGACTCATTGGGGTTGGTTTACTAAAACTGGAGAGTGCTAAATCTGGTGCAGCTGTGCATGATAGCCAATCAGATTCTAACTTCAGCTTGTTCAAAAAAAAAAACATGGAAGCTGATTGGTTTCTATGCACAGCTGAACCAGATTTTGCAGGCTCAAGTTTTAGTTTATCAACTTCCTTGTGTTACAACAACTGGAAGGTTTCAGATCTCCATCCCTGCTGTAGATGGAAAATATTTACACCCATTATGATATAGCGATATGTAATATCAACATTATTCGAGTCAGAACTACCTAACAGGACACATGAAAGAAATACTTTCTTTAAATCCTAAACTTAGTTGTTTAGAAAAACTACATATTATAGTAATTTTGACACTGCAATACATAAAAAAACTGGAACAAAACTATATGTCACAGTAATTGTGACACTACAATACATAAAAAGAGCCAGAACATAAATACATGATTCTGCAACTCATCCATAATCAAATTGCAAGACTTCTGTGCACAAGTACTAAAGGTACCAAACAACCTTACAAATTTATGGCTATTCAGATAAGTGAAACCAATTTATTGTGTCCAGAGTTATTACTATGCAGCTAAAAGCTTTAAATAAAACATTTTAGGCATGCCAGGGAGGAGCAGAATCCTGTTACATGTTCTCCCTCCACCTTGAAGATGAAACATTATTGGAATTACTAAGATCTTTATAGGCAGAAAAGTTTGTGATCACCTAAGTTTTCTTCATGGTTAATCGAGTGTAAAATACCAAAGCATGTACTTGCCTTTAGGTAGTGATTCATTTTCCTTCAAATCACAGCCAAAATAGATCATATACATCAAAAACTAAACTGCTGAAAAAAATGACTCCAGGTTGTGCACCTGTTTTTATGTGCTCGATTTTCTCTGGTAGCTCAGGAAGAATATCTATTTTACATTATCCATGCTAAAGATTAACCACTGATCACAGCGCAGTTCTAAAGCTGTTCAAATCTTACAAGCAAAGTAAAATATAACGGTTTACATACTATTGTACAAGAATCAAAATATGTTTGGGCTTATTAATATCCTGCCTATTCATTAAAAAGTGAAACTGTGTATATTGTATATATTTTTATTTTGATCTAAGCAGATTGTGAAGATGGGCAGATGTGTTAAAACGGCATTCTATCAGTTTTTACATTTCATTGTAAGATATTTTATGTCAACTTAACAGTAGAAGATTATATCGTACAAGACTGTTATTAGTTGAGTGAAGTAGGAGGTCTTCACTGGAAACATGTCTATGTTCTAAATTTATATTGTAGTTTAAACTTTACAGAGATTCCAAATAACTAAGAATAGTCAGCAACTGTCAGTATAACTGTAGTACAAATACAGAATATAGAAATGTTCACAGCAGCTTAATCCTTATGCACTTTTATACCCTGCAATGTGCTTATATAAATGCTAAACAGAAATCTAAGAAAGATAGACATAGAATGAACAGGCAACATGTATATTGATGTTAAAACCCTCTTTTGATAAGCTGTTCTGTTCATTTGTATGACTTCCTTCTGAATGTAACATCTATTTGTAGCCTATCCTTCTCCTACTCTTCTGCTACTTTTTATCTTGCTATCAGCTAGCAGGAAATAATCTCATTAACAGCTACAGAAAGCTATGTAGACCCTACTATGGTTACCATTAACATTAGCAGTCTACCGAGAATGGTTTCAGATTTTGTTAAAGCATTTTATGAGATACCATCTTACTTTACTGGGATACAAACTTCAGATTTCACTCTACTGTAGGTATACAAGTGTTTAATTTATCCACACAACATGTCTATATCTAATTACTTTATCTTGATCTATTAAGGCAGCCTAAGGCAGGCCATAGACAGGCCGTTTATTGGCCGAATTTTCGGACGATAAAAAAAATCGGTCGGCCCCGTTGCCGATGCTGCCAGCCATGTCCACAAAAAACGGCCGTTTTTCGCGGATTTTACAGCATGACCAATAAAAATAAATGAGATCTGCGAAAAATGGCTGCCAGGCTGGCCCCACTAACAGTGTGATTATCGGCTGATTTTTACTTCTTTTTTATGGCCTGCATAAATAAAAAAGGAAATGAAGGTTAACCTGTTGTTAGTAACAGAGGTCTCACAACAAAGAGTGCTGAAGTAAAAGGCCACATAATACTTCAATTAAAAAAATGGAAAAGGCCACCCAATATTATAAATTGGGAAATCCATTTAAAGCTCAACTCTATCCAAGAAGAGGAATGTGGTGCTAAAGTGTAGTACTAAGTAAAAAAACTTTTTCAATAGATAACCACTTATTCTTTTACTTCTTGACACAGGAAAACAATGTCCACAACTGAAAATTCTCAGTGTGCATAGGTACAGTGTACGGTAATGCTTCCAGCAACTACAGACTCATGCACAGTAGCTAATCCCCAAACATGGCTGCCTTTCATACTCTTTTGTACAGTCATGTATTTAAAGTCATTTTAAATCATTTTCTATCGCCTAGAGGACTGCCAACTCACATCCTTTATTACCAAATGTTTACATATTCTAAGCATTTTTCTTAACATCAGCTTTAATGAAGTATCACTTTTTTCCTTTTTCCTGGCTTGAATTTCTGTGCACCCACTCCTTCAAATAGCAGCATAAACTCCCACACAAAAATAAAACAGCATCCAGAGCCGCAGTGTGCCTGTTGACAGTGGAGGAAGTTGGTTCCATCTGCCAAGTGTGAATTTTCCTTGGGTTCTGGCAGATCCCAAGTAGTAGCACTGTATCCAGTGAACAGCTGTGTGACTCTGCAGAAAGAAACTTGTGTTCTCTCACTCCTCTCAGTTTGAATATAATGTATACAGTGAACAGCTCACAGAAACACTTTTGGAGAACAAGATAAAAACAATATATGACATCAACAGCCACATACAGCTATAAAAGTGAAAATCCTTCTTTCATTAAAGATCATTTAAGTATATATAAAGGCAAAACTTTTTTTTGGCTAGAGTGGAGAAAAATTGAAACCCGTGTCAGGTTTATATAGTTTGTACTCTCTTGGTGAAATTCACAATCCCTACTTTCCTGGAGATAATTACTGGCACAAAATGTGATGATTATCCATAGGACATACCTATATCTCCTCTGATGGGAAGGATGATACAGTATCATGGTCATCGATGCAGCAATGACTGAGGTATCAGTTTTTAGATCTGGCAATCCCCTACAAGGTAAATGTAATCAGAGCGGCTATAGAGCCACTGGATTACTTTTACAGGCAGTGTAAGTGGGTTTCCCCTCTGGCCACAACCTTTACCGGACTTTCCCGTCCCATTGGGGAGCTCGGTAAGCATGCAACTGGTTGGATCCGATGCTGTACACAGAGTGACAGGAACTGCCGTTCCTTTCCCCCTGTGACGTCAGAAACTGAAAGTGACAAGGATTTCATAATTTCTAATTTCGGTTTGAAGTAAGCAAGCTGTACTAGCTTGTGAAAGCATCTAAGCAAACCTATCTTGGTTCGATCAGATGCTTTGGAGGCCAGAGGAGAGATATGGGGTGTAATAGACCCCAGATCTCTCCATAAAGAGGACCTGTCACAGCCCATGCTAACACAAGGTATGTTGTTTATCCCTTGCGATAGCAATAAATAAATAAAATGAAAAAAAAATAAGGATACAGCGTAAAAAAAAAAGTAAACAAAATAGATTGTGCCCACGGGTAAATGGATTTTGGGCCCAGGACTTGCCTTATCTATCTATTGATCGGTAAGGTTCTGACCACCACTGTAAGAGGGAGGCCTTCTGCACACTGACCACAAACCTAAGGTGCATTTTTTTCCACTGACCCTCTATACATTGGTATTATCAAGGGTACCCTGAGACCTTAAAAACAACCAACTTTTTTCTTTAAACAAACTACAGAGTAGGCTAGAGCTACCTCCTGCAGAAGTCTATTTTCACAGCTTTGGCGGTAAAGAAGCCTTTTTGTAGAGAAAGACACTTCATTTGCTCCAGAAAGCACACTTTGCCATTTGCAATGACCTTAAATGAAAACACTTTGCACAGAGTTTCCACATAGACCATAATTGTATACCCCTTAAATGCCTTTTTCAAGGGAGGAAAAAAAATGTTTGTTTAATCAGCCTTTATACAGTAGCGGAGGTCCTCTATGCTACTTATTGGTTTAGTAGCCTGTCTCTGTACTCTCTCTGGTTCTGCAATATATTTCTAGATTGAGTCTCAGTCATTTGTTATACAAGAGAGTGTCTTGCTGGCAATGACAGCTTGGCATTACATGTGATTTTTGACATGAGTTTATGTGCCACCTAAGCATGCCTCTTAAAGCACAGTTATCCTTTACGAGATAACTTGTTTGGGCCTAGTTCAAACGATACTTGCTTCACATGCATTCCAAACCAATATGTAATACTGTATCTGGTGGTCTGATATTTAACCAGAGGCCCAGCAGCTGGTAAGTTCAAGCGTATGGCATCGTAACAGAAAGTATGATGTGCTTTGTTTTTAGGACTATTAGTTGCCCAAAACGAAATCATTTTGTTTGTGAAACCTTAAAGCAGACCTTATACCTAAAACCTAGTGCTTTTTTTACTTTATAGACCTACCCAGCCATGTAAAAACACGGAATTAAACATTAAAAACTGACAATCATACATTAGGAGAAAAAAAAATACTATATATATATATATATATATATATATATATATATATACACACCAGCTTCCACTTCCAGTGTCTAGGAAAAAGTGACATCGGAAGCCTTTCAGCAAGGTTTTGGAAACTTGGAGGTCCATGATGCTTGTAAGAGACATTCTTGGTTGTAGACCCTTACATATACCTAGTGAAGTGACGTGCCTCAGGTGATACACAGGGGTGAAACAAATCCTCCTACATATGTTGTACCTGTTTATCTGCAGTCTTCTCTACATCTGTTCAAAGTTCAGAATTTATAAGGTTTAACTAAGCTTTCAGAAAATGGGGCTGAGAGCTGAAATTGAACACAACAGAGCTCAGTTAGGAGAGCTCTGAGAGCTGACTGGAGGAAAGGGACACAGCCGATTCTCACAGCACACTATAGAGGGATATGCTTTGGTCATATTTCATGTCCAATATTTACAACCACTCTAAATGAATTATGAGTTATTTACCAGATACTGTAGAAACTGCATATAAAGAAAGCACAGGCTTTAGTAAAATGCAGTTACTGGTGTACCCAACTTCCTCAGAAAGTTCCAATCTTTCAAGAAATTATTTTTCCTCTATGCATCCTGTTACAAATTAATAGGTTTCATTTGATCTATTAAGCATTTTATTGTCCTTAATGTACTCCTTTCTAGGAGAGATGAAGTTCTTAATGTAATCATCCTTCAAGGGAAAAGAGAAAAGGAAATAACATTTTTACTTTTGCAAGGACTGAAAGTGAACGGCATAAGTTTCCTCTACATGGTGTCATCAAAACCCTTGTAAAAAGTCACCAAGCTATAAAATAAGTTTCATAACCAAGGGAGCTCTAGATGAGTATATGGATGAAACTTATCGCTCTGTCAATCTTGAACAACCTTGATTTGTAGGCACACTAACCAGCCACTTTATTAGTTATACCTGCGCAATTGTTTGATACACAAACTGCTAATCAGCCAATCACATGACAGCAACTCAATGAATTTAGGCATCTAGATGTGGGGAAGAAGACTTGAAGTTCAAACTGAGCATCAGAATTGGGAAGAAAGGGAATTTAAGCAACTTTGAACATTGCATGGTTGTTGGTGCCAGATAGGCTGGTCAGAGTTTATAAAAAACTGCTGATCTGCTTGGATTTTCACGCACAACCATCTCTAAGGTTTACAGAGAATGGTCCAAAAAAAAAGAAAATATCCAGTGAGCAACTGCTGTGTGGACGAAAATGCCTTGTTGATGTCAGAGTTTAGAGGAGAATGGGCAGACTGGTTTGAGATTATAAAAAGGCAACAGTAACTCAAATAATCACTTGTTATAACCAAGGCATGCAGAACACCATCTCTGAACACACAACACGTGGAACCTTGAAGCAGATGGGCAATAGCAGCAGAAGACCACGAGTGCTACTCCTGTCAGCTAAGTACAGGAAACAGAGGCTACAATTTGCACAGGCTCACCAAAACTGGACAATAGAAGATTGCAAAAACATTGTCTAGTCTGATATGTCTCGATTTCTGAAGTGACATTCATTGGCAAACACAATAGAGCATGGATCCTTCCTGCCTTGTATCAACGGTTCATGGAAGTGCAGCAAAAAAATCTGCAGCAACTGCGTGATGCTATCATGTTAATATGGACCAAAATCTCTGAGGAATGTTTCCAACACCTTGTTGAATCTATGCCACGAAGAATTAAGGTAGTTCTGAAGGCAAAAAGGGGCCCAATCCGATACTACCAAGGTGTACCTAATAAGGTGGCCAGTGAGTGTATATTTGAATTGATCCTCCTTGCAACAGCTTGAAGAAAAAGAATAACTAAAAACCACAAGGCCCTAGTACAAAACCTAAAATGGGCACAATCATACCTCACATACACTCCTTTGACTGCCCCATTCTAATACTGTACTGATTTTTTATTTAATAATATTTTGCACAGTTTTATCCCTTTTAATCTGTAGATGTCTCAAAGAAGCTCAAAGATTACAGAACTCAGGAATGTCAAAGACAGAGAAATGCTGAACTCCAGGTACAGAAAGTATGTTTCATGCAATGAAAGTGTCCTGACCTATCTGAAACAACATGTCCTACGTGCAGGAACTCCTATCTGTATGCCCAAATAAAATCTTTAGTTAGCTGCTAGAAAAAGCTACTACTAAGCTATTTCCTGCTATATACCAGTCACCGCTGCAGCTTCAATTTGCGCTGGGCAAGGGACGGTCAAGCATCCTACGCTCTTCCCAGTTATCTCAAGGGAAAAAAAGATGTTAGCATGCAAGTGCTTTCTTGTTTAGGAGATCACTGTAGTGGTCTTTCCCCTTCCTGCTTCACCGATTTGCTGGGGTTTTTGCTAACTAAGAACAATGTCAAAATCTCTCTCTTTGAGGCACAATAGGGAGGGCATCAGATGATATAGTGAAATATATCACTGCCTGGATTTAAAGTGTTACTAAACCCACAACAGTAAAATCAGTCTGCATATGCAGTAAAGCATGCTTGTTATACTCACTGTGGAACCTAAGGGGTTAATCTTCTGCATTGTGTGAAAAGGCCCTTTGATCCTGTCTTCTCTGCTCCTCCTCTTGTTCAAATGTCCAAGTCTTATCCCCTGATAAGATAGACTGAACACGCAGCCATTCTGCACATTCTCAGTTTGGTGTGTATTGCTAGAGAGGGTTTTTTTTTTTCTTGGGAGAGTGCATGTGATCAGCACTGTCCAGACATAGGCCAGGGGTTTTGCATCCTCCTAGAGCAGAAAGAAAACTCCTCCTACAAGCTGTAACCAGTACTCTGTTGAACACTGATAGAAGTCACAAGACTGCTCTAACTGCGGATGAGAAAATGTATTAAGCAGTTTATATTTACTAAAATAATTGCACTTCCATGTTCTGTGTACTGTGGGAGACCAGGTATAGTAAATGCAAGGTCTTGGCTTAAGTAACACTTTAAGCATTTAGATAGGGGAAACCCTATCTAGAGGTCAGGAGTGGTTCCGGGCAATGAGATGCTGTAACTAAGGCTGAGTGAGCCTGAAAAGTATATGATCTGGCAGACTAGACACAACAGCAGTGGCACTGCTGACAAGAGAATCAGGTAACTTAGTATTTTCAGTTGATTGTTTTACTGGAGAAAATCTCCTGTGTGGGCAACTTTGTTTGGACTTTTCTTTTCACATAAAAGTGGGCCAGAAAGTTTTTAAATTGCAGTTCGGAATGGCGCGACTCATTAAAAACGTTCATCACCACTAAGCATAATTACCCCAATGTCACAAAACCAATATAGTTACATAGTTGGTAAGCTAGAAGACACTGGTTCATCCAGTTCAACCTGTTTGTGTGTTTATGTAAAAAAAAAAAAAAAAAAAAGAAAGATACTTTCAAAACCATTATTTTAATAATAAACGTGTTTTGGTATCAGGGTGTTCAGGTACCCCTACCAGTTTATAAAATAATATTTCTACACATCTGTGATTATGACATTGATGCCTTTTATATTATTGAATTACTGAATAGGCCTATAAAGTATGGTCCACACTGACTCATCGGGCGCAAATTCACCTACGCAAGGGTGATTTCCTCACTGCAAATATAGACAAGGACACAGAAAAATCACAATTAATTCTATCACTTTAAAGCCCCCATGCAGAGTGACAGGTTATATAATTTTTACATGCATTTTATTTTTCCTTAAAGTGCAGGAAACCTTTATCCCTAGTTCCCAGCTTTAGAAGGATTCCTTTGTACTGTCAGTATGATTTATATTTAAGTAGTACAGCATGAAAATTAGGCACACAGTACAGTGTTTCTATGGGTTCTAACATTTCCTGCTGATCACACTGAAATGTAGCACAGAGTAGGTATATGCATATGTATGGTTATGTATCAATCCACTTCACATTAACCCATTTAATGGTAGCTGACTGCATGGCCTTTGCTGTTCCAAATAAAAGTAAACATTCTGCCCTGCCAATCTAATTATAAAGTGACAAATTGTGTCTCTGTAAAAGGTATCGTAATAGTACTGCTTCCCAAAATAACTCTATAATTTAGTCTGCTCATTTTCAAACTGGCTTCTCTCATTGTCAATGTGTGTTCCACAAGACTGACTTTTTTGACAATGTGCTGTAAAAATACACAGATCCGAGTTTCAAAGAAGAGTTAATTCTTGTCCAAATTCCCAGCTGGATATTTAATTACTAAGGGTGTTACATTACAGTACATACGCCTGGGGCTTTTCTTGTACTTTTAAGAAATAAAACTTTTCTGTAAATGTCTAAAGTAATATATAATATACCAGAATCTCCTGTTCTTACGGCAAACAAGTAGCAAGAACAAGACTGTTATCATATAAACAGCAAGCTAAAATAAACCTTACATTAAGACGGCCACATTAAGAAAAATACCCGAAAAAAAAAATCTCTCTTAACGCAATAAACTTAAATACCAAAATTATAAGTGCTACATTATTATTCTACATTTGACTATCCCAAGAATACATAAAGAGTTACTTGTTTTAGGTTGTTTTTACTGCCACTGAAGCCTTGCATAGACCTTGGGGCTTCAGCCTAGGGCTGAAGAGGGAAGCTGGTTGAGGAGCATACCATGAAATATTTCATAACTGGCCTATCCTATTAGTTCAGTGCAGTCTTAGGCTACTTTCACACTGAGGAGTTTTTCAAGCGTTTCTGCGTTAAAAAAAAAAGTGCCTGAAAAGCTCAATAAAAATGCTTCCCTATGTATGTGAATGTATATCTATAGCTGTTTTCACACTGAGGCGTTGAGCTTGTGGTGCAGTGTAACAGCTCCTGCTTGCAGCATCTTTGGGGCATGTTTGGGGAGTTAAAACAAGAAAAAAAAACACCCCAAAAATGCCTTTTCACATTGAAATCAATTGAAAACACCTGAAAAACGCCTCTGAGAAGAGTTTCTGGTGCAGTTTTAAGTCACGTGTCCTTTAAAAAACACGGCAAACGCCTATGCATTTTTGAGGCATTTTTGTGGCGGATCAGTGTGAAAGTAGCCTTAGAGCAGAAATCAAAAGTAAAGAATGGGTGGGGCCAGATTTTGTAAAACAGAGCAGAAGCATGCGGTAATTTGTAGCCATCACACTTGATTTAAAAAGGTCAGCAAGATGGATTATTCTGTTAATTTTTTTTAAGGCAGGCTTGCTTTAGACAGTCTGTGCTATTACAGTTTGTAATGGCACAACTGTTACTGTCAAAGCAATTTCCACATTCCAAGGCTACTTTGACTGAGTTTTTGAAGCATTTTTACATTAAAAAAAGCACCTGAAAAGCTCAAGAAAATACTTCACTATGTTTGTTTATGTATGTCTACGCATGTTTTCACACTGCGGCATTGTGCTTCTGTTGTGGTGTTAGGCTCCATGTAAACGAGCCTACCTTGACCGTCGGCCACGGGAAAATACAAATCATGGCAAAACATGATTTTGCAGTGGTTTTGCTGCGTTTTGTGGTTTCCCGCAGTCAGTGGTCAAAACGTTCCTATCCTGAACACGATTCTTCTGCGTTCAGAAGAGGGAGGTTTAACCTCACCTAAGCTCCACAGCTCCTAAACTCTGCTAAAAGCATGGACACATAGGCTTTTATGGAGTCTTGGCAAAAAAATGCCAAAAGCTCCTAAACTCGAGTTTAGGAGCTGCTTGTGTACATGAAGCCTAAAAACTCCTGCTTGCTGCATCTTTGGAGCATGTTTATTCAGTTAAAAAAAAAACACCCGAATGGAAAGCACTGTAAAAACGCCTCTGAGAAGTGTTTTTGGTGCAGTTTTTAAGTCACGTGTCCTTAAAAAAACGCTCAGAAAGCGTGGCAAATGCAAGGTAAAAATGCCTATGCATTTTTACGGCAGATCAGTGTGAAAGTAGCCTTAATGATTTGGGCCCCTCTGTGTAGTAAAATGGGTCTCCTCTCAATGCCCCCTGAAAACAACAGTAGAAGTGTCTTTCTTTCTTTTTAGACAGAAGACTGCCTGAAGGACAAAAATGGCATTCATGCATTCTTGTATTTCAATGGTTTTTATTCATTTATAACAATTAACACAGGAGCAACAAATAGTGCCCACGCAGGGGCTATCAATTGCACATAGAGGAACTAGAAATTAGAGAAATCAGTGCTCTAACACCAACATGGCAAAAGATATGCCCACGCAGGGGCCATCAATGGCACTTAAATAACAAAACATAAATATAACACTGATAATAACTCAGACTAAAGGCAGTTATCCACTGCCACACCAAAGCAAACAGAGAAAAAAAAGAGGGGAAAGGAAGGAGAAGTAGAAAATAAAAAAGGATAGCCAAACCAAGAGCAGGGATCCAAGAACGCCAAAGCCGACCAACATCACATCCCCAGGCTAGCCAGGGGGAGCGTGGGAAAGGTATATTGCAATCACGGCTCCCATATTTTCAAGAATTTATTGGGAGTTGTTGCAGATACTCAACATCTGTTCATTGAGCATCACAGCGGTCATACGGTCCCGCACCCCCTGAAGAGGGACAAACGGGCTCTTCCAGGCCTGAGCAATTGTTCTAGAGGTCGACAAAATCAAATAGGAAGCCAACTTCTGCTGGTGAGCCAAGAGGCCCAGTATGGGACAATGAAGCAAAGCATACCGAGCATTCCGTAGTACAGAAAGATGGAACAAGGTGAAAAGGAGGCCAAACACACGAGACCAAAAATGAAGCAGCCTCGGGCATGACCACAAGATATGCAATACATCACCACGATGGCCACAACCCCGAAAGCATCGATCACTGCAGGCAGGGTTTGCCTGTGCCAAATGAGCCGGAACCCAATACCAACGAAACAACACCTTGTAGGCAGCCTCCACCGTGGTCGTATGAAAAGAGCATTTAGCTACAAGCGGCCAGGCCCTATTCCAGTCCTCCGGATCCACAACCACTCCCAGGTTGCGCTCCCACTGAACGACATAGGAAAGAGAAGTATGCGACAAGCGTCTATTCAAGGCTGCATAAAGAAGGGAGATAAGGCCTGGGGCGCCCAGATGTGGCATTCATACATTCTTATTCATTAAAGCAGAACTAAACTCCCTCAATCAACAGTAGCTATTTGTAATCCTTATGCTGCTAGAATTAGTACAGAGATAGGAATATATTATAATATCTAGTTTTTACACTTTTTTTTTTTTACATTTCTTCAGTTGTTTCCAGGTTGCTGGTCTATGTCAAAATTATGTCATAAATCCCAAAAGTCTTCATGGGCATTTTTTCTCCAGCATCTGGAGGAGGGAAGGAGGGGTTTTCTCAGCTAAGCACATATTTTGCCTGCATGCCTTTCCTAAGGGCAGATGGATTCAAGGAAATAAATGCTTCATTAATCACCTGCCCTTACTCAAGATGGCAATGGCTAGAAATGTTAGGGGATGTTCTTCAAAGTGATTTCTCAACAAAATAAAGCTTGGAGGCATGGATGGATGGGTGAGTTTAAGATTAAAAACGAATTAAACAATGTTTTCAGTTTGTGGTGGACAGATACAGTTTAGTTCCGCTTTGAGTAATCTGTGACAAACAATCAAACTTTTATTTTCTCTGGTCTAACTGCAGAACACCCAAATACAGTGGGGAAAATAATTATTTGATCCCCTGCAAATTTTGGAAGTTTGCCTACCTACAAAGTGTCTATAATTTTTATCATAGATGTATTTTAAAGGATAGAGATGGAATATCAACCAAAAATCCAGAAAAAAACACAATACAAATGTTATAAACTGAGTTGAAGTTCAGTGAGTAAAATAAGTATTTGATGACCAAGCAATACATGGCTTAGTAAGTGGTGGAGAAACCGTTGTTGGCAAGCACAGAGGTAAGACATTTCTTGTAGTTGGTTACCAAGTTTGCACACATCTCAGGAGGGATTTTGGTCCAATCTTCTTTACAGATCTTCTCTAAATCCTTAAGGTTTCTTGGCTGTCACTTGGCAACTCGAAGTTTCACTTCCTCCATAAATCTTCTATAGGGTTAAGGTCTGGAGGCTGGCTAGGCCACTCCATAACTTTAATGTTCCTCTTCTTGAGCCACTCCTTTCCTGCCTTGGTGGTATGTTTTGAGTCACTGTTGTGCTGGGACACCCATCCATGACCCATCTTCAGTGTTCTGGAGGGAAGAAGGTTCTCATCCAAGATTTTACAATACATGGCCCTGTCCATCGGCTCCTCAATGCAGCAAAGCCGGCCTGCACCTTTAGCAGAGAAACAGCCCCAAAGCATAATGTTTCCACCTCTGTGCTTGACTGTAGGGATGGTGTTCTTAGGGTCACATCAGCATTTTTCTTCCTCTAAGCACAGCAAGTTGAGTTAATGCTTAAGTGCTCAATTTTGGTCTCATCTGACCCCAGGACTTTCTCCCAATCCTTTTCTGAATCATTTAGATGTTCATTGGCAAACTTTAGATGGGCCTGTACATGTGCCTTCTTGAGGAGGAGGAACTTGTGGGCGCTGCAGGATTTCAATCCATCATGGCGTATTGTGTTACCAGTGGTTTGTTTGGTAACTGTGGTCCCAACAGCTTTGAGATCATTCACAAGCTCCTCCTGTGTAGTTCTGGGCTGATCCCTCACTTTTCTTCTGATCATCCTTACCCCATGAGGCAAAATCTTGCATGGAGCTCAAGACCGAGAGCAATTGATAATTATTTTGTACTTCTTCTATTTGTTATTAATCACTCCAATGGTTATCTCCTTCTCACCGAGCTTCTTGCTGATGGTCGTGTAGCCCATTCCAGCCTTGTGCAGGTCTACAATCTTATCCCTGATGTCCTTTAACAGATCTTTGGTCTTGCCCATGGTGGTACCCAAGAAAGAGAATATATAACGAGTTGTCATTAGGAGCACCTTCTTAAATTGACAGGACAAATCTGTGTACCACATGAGCACATAGCTAGTCTGTGGTAGCCAGAATTATTGTTGGTTGGTAGTGGATCAAATACGTATTTTACTCACTGAACTGCAACTCAATTTATAGGATTTGTATCATGTGTTTTTTCAGGATTTTTGGTTGATATTCTGTCTCTATCATTTAAAATACACCTATGATAAAAATTATAGACCCTTCATGGGGGCAAGTGGGCAAACTTATTTTCCCCACTGTATAATTGGATGTTATGATTTACTGCTTTACATACCAACCCTGCATTCTGTTTTATTGGATGACTGGGACTATAAAATGAGTTGTGTCAGATTCAATTGTAGACCATCCTATAGGCAATCTCTTAAATTTCAGATGAATATCTGCAAGTGCCTGTTTGTGTCAATACACAGATGTGTCCAACCAACCCAAGTAGCATTGGTATTTTCTTAAAAACACTGAGTAAAATAAGACAGACAGCAAGTGTGTTAGATGCTAAAGATTCATAATTCATCCACGATAAGTTAGCTAAGGACTAGACGATGGCTTTTTTTTTTTTTGCATAATATAATTAATTTGTTTAAATATACAGGTCTTCAATAAGCGGGCACATTGTATGTAAATCAAAATGAAGACGATATGTATGCCAGTGCAAATTTGCTAATTCAGTATCGCATAACCTTTCCTAAAGGCAAATATTTCAAGAAAGATAACCAGTGAATCTTCAGCATCAATTCAGATTAACATAAAACAAATTACTTTGAATGAACAATCTTATTAAAAAATGATACACATCAAGGCTAATTAAAAAACTCACAAAAATTAGTAGTCAACATATTTGAAGAAGAAACACTTTAAAAACAGAAAAAAAAATAAATTAAATTCAAACTGTGTGCAAACAAATGTTATGATACATCACTTGAACATGCTTCATTTCTGTGTGGAAACATACAATGTTAAAACATTTATTTGACTTAACTGATGTTCAGCCTTAAATTTGCTATGTGTGGACTATATGAGACATAGGGCCATCATAAACATTAAAGAACAAGCAATGTATAAACATAGTCCTAAGTTTACTTATGCCTTTTTAACCATTGTGAAATTGCCTTTGAATTCAACCAGTGTAATTGCCTGAAATCAGATATCAGGAAGGAGCGCCCATTCTAGCAGCCGATTGGCAGAAAGTGCCACAGCCTGCTCTCCATGGCCAAACTACACAGAAGGGTTTGGTGGACCATAGAAAAATGCATATTATTTTCATGTCTATTGCAAGCAAAGCAGTTGCTAAAATTGAACTTACACTGCCCAAATAGTATCTGGATTGCCACTGCCATTTAATTGCAGATGTATAATTTATGATCAAGAGAAAACCAAAAAGTAGCACTGACAGAGCTCCCTACATTTGCTAAAGTCTGTGAATATTTTCATCACAGGGGTCAATTAATTACTATGGGGACATTTTATAGACCTGAACACCTCTACCCACTTACAGGTATAACAAATTAATGAAATAAACCTTATAATACCACGTACAGTAGAATTTTACACAAATGCTCCGTACTTTTTGAGACACGATTTAACTAAACCAGACTTTTTCAACCAGGGTGCCTTCAGGTTTCTTCAGGGGGAGCCTTGGCAAAACGGCTAAAAATTGCCCAAAAATTGTATAGAAGCCAGTGGGTGGATCAAGTCTGCCTTTTAGCTACACAACGCTAAAGGTTTTCATTGTGCAGCATTACAACCTATAAAACACCAACATCGTAACAACTCATCAAAGCATCTTTGCTTGAGCCTCCACTGCCCCTCTCCGTTACCACTGGGGTCACATTATCTGGGTGAAGGAGAAGAGAAGCATTGGAATAATAGTCAGTACTAGTGTGCAAAGGTGTATTTGCTATGGAAGAACAATTCGCATTATGTACAACTAATTATGTTAGTTGTTTACATTTTAGAATGGGGTGCCTTGAGATTATGCATAATTTTAAAGGATGCCTTGACTGAAATATGGTTTACAAATACTGAACCTAACACACACATGCTAGTTTCTTTTTACAAGTTAATTTGCAATTTGTTTTTTTATTACAATTGCATGAATATACTGTGTGAAGCAAGGAAAACACATTACTGAAATCTGGTCAGCATGCTGACTAATGAACTGGACCAGGGTAGAGTTTTAACCCTATATAAATTTGTTATGCAGTGCTCTTTACCACAATAAAAAGTTGGACAATCTCCTTTGTACTTGAAGAAGGCAAGACATGTTATTGAACTTCTCCCTGGCCTCCAAAATATATGTTACAACATACGAAGAACAGTGTAAAGCCCCTAATATCTAGAAATACTCAGATTAGCTATTGCGGAAAGTAAAAAGATTTCGGTTTGGTATTCCTTCACTCTGCAGGAGAGGACAATTTAACCTCTGACAGCAGATAGCCGAATGACGGCTTCACTGCGGCAGGCCAGTTCTGGGTGGATATCATATGACGTCCTCCCAGAACGCGCTCCCCTGTGTCCCCGGGGGCGCGCATCTGGTAATCTCCGTGATCGTGTTGTCCTATGGACACAGCTGATCACGTGATATGGTAAAAGGCCAATCACATCGGACACACTGATCGGGACAGAAGAGTTTCTCTCTCCCGATCAGCGGTGTTGCCTGCAGTACACCCCCCCCGCCCCCTAGTAAAACACTCCCCTCACACAGTTAACCCTTTCCCTGAAAAATAAACTTAACCCCTTCCTCCCCAGTGCCAGTGTTTTTTTTTTGCACTGATCACTGTATTGGTGTCACTGGGGATATCAGTGACCCCAAGTCAGTACCCCCATATGTCAGAATGTCCGCCGCAGTCCCACCATAAGTCACTGATCGCCGCCATAAGTCACTGATCGCCGCCATTATTAGTATAAAAATTCATTTACACGTATTGGGTTTTTTTTTTTCTAGCAAAGACATGTCGCAGAATGCATTTTGGCAGAAATTTATGACTAAATTTGATTTTTAATTTTTTTTTTACTGGACATGTTTTATAGCAAAAAGTCCAAAATATTGTTTTTTTTCCTCAAAATTGTCAGCCTTTTTTTTTATAGAGCAAAAAATAAAAACCGCACAGGCAATCAAATACCACCGAAAGAAAGCTCAATTTGTGGGAAAAAAGGATGTAAATTTCATTTATGTACCGTATTGCATGACCGAGCAATTGTCCGTTAAACTAGCGCAGCGCTGTATAGCAAAAAAATGGCATAAATTGCAGTATCTATACCATAGTTTGTAGACACTATAATTTTCACACAAAGCAATCAATATACACTTATTGGGATTTTTTTTACCAAAAACATGTAGCAGAATATATTTTGGCCTAAATTTATAACCAACTTTGAGTTTACTATATATTTTTTATAGCTGAAAGTAAAAAATATTGTTTTTCTTCAAAATGTTTGGCCTTTTTTTGTTTATAGCGTGAAAAATAAAAAGCGCACAGGTGATTAAATACCACCAAAAGAAAGCTCTATTTGAGTGAAAAAAAGGACGTAAATTTCGTTTGGGTGCAGCATTGCATGACTGCGCAATTATCAGTTGAATTAGTGCAGCGCCGAGTAGCAAAAAGAGGCCTGGTCATTAAGGGGGGTAAATCCTCTGGAGGTCAAGTGGTTAATATGCTCTTAAGTCAACTTTTAAATTGCAAAGATGAATGAGAATAAAGGACAACACATGGATGAAGCATATGGCCAAAAAGTACTAGAACTAGTCCTAATTATATAAATGTCAACTATGTATACTATAAATTTATTAAATGGTTAAAAAAGAGCAACAATCTCACTCAGTACTGCACATGGTTATGGCCTTGTATGCTTCCAAACAACATTTGGGTCAACCAAGTATATCTGTAAAGGTGAAAGCAGAACTCACTTTTATACATGATGGAACACTGTGCTGCCTACAAACCTTTTCACAGACCCAGAGGATTATAGTAAACTTAGAGGCAAAAGAACAAAAGCAAAACAGATATGAAAAAAAACACAAAAAAAAAAATCAGGAAAAGCACATTTTCTATTCAGTCCAACTGCATCTTGTTTAAAGCATTGCCAATTTGTGGAGTGCTGGGTTATTTATGAAGTTTGGGATGCTTCATTTAGGTAATAACAATCCAGAGAAAATTGGATGTTAGCAGCCAGAAGCAAAAGCTGATTATGACGTTTCCACATCAGAGTGTGTTTGTAAAGAATAAAATAGAGGGGGGATAAATGACATCCACGGGTGTTTGTGGTGCAGGATGTTCTACAAGCAATTATCAAGAGAATGACAGAAAATTGACCCATTTACTCTGAAAACTTCTTCACAATTTCATTTCATGCCCATTTCAGAACAGCGCGTTCTTGTGAGGGCGGTAGACAGATTACCAGCTTGTGTCCCTTCTTTCACTGGTAATGCGTTACAGGTTGAAAAAGAAGGAAAACAGCTGCCCTCTGCCATGTACCTGATGCTTTTTGTGTATGGCTTCACAACAATAAGGGCGTAGCGCATGATTTATTTTTGATCAGTCAGGATAATGCATCTGAAGAATAATCATCATGCTCATCTGTGACTGCCTCTTATTACTGTAGCGAGAAATGAATGTGCTGTGAAAATGCACTGAAACATAATTATGGAGAAACATTTCGATTAAATTGTCCACTGCAGAAATAAAAAAAAAAAAAAAAAAAAAAGACTTCTGTCACTGTACTGCATTGAATGATGGGGAAGAATTATTTTGTGACAGTAAAGGTAGTGGTGCAAGCACCAAGGTAGACACTACGGAAGTGTCTCCAACTGGACGGTTCACATTATTTAAATAAAGCGCGGAATGCTGGCAGTAAAATATGTAAATTTGCATTTCATTGTGTGGTCCGCTAACTGCAAAGAATGCTGCTGGGTCACACTTTTATATTTGAAAACCTCAGATCTAGATGACCCACAAGTTTTTATTTTGTAACCTGCTCTAGGACAAAAATATATGTAAACTGTTACTTCAATAGTGTCTTACTACTATCGCTTTTTTTATAAATATGTCATTTAGTACTTTCACGTGAACAGAATTAGCAAACACTGGTAAAGCAATATGGATCACAGTGATATACAGCAGCGTTTCTCAACCTTTTCTCAGTCAAGGTACCTTTTAAAATTTGGCACAATCTTGAGGCACCCCATTCAAAAACTAAACTAATAGTTCATCCACCCACTGGCTTGTATACAATTTTTCGGCAAGTTTTTTGGCATTTTTCCTAGGCACCCCTGAAGAAACCCGAAGGCACCCTGGTTGAAAAGGGATGATACACAGTATAAAGATAATCATAATATGCCATTTGGTCTAGGCCAGGGGTCTCCAAACTTTCTAAACAAAGGGCCGGTTTACTGTCCTTCAGTCTTTAGGAGGGCCGGAGGGCCCAGTGGGAGTAGAAAACGTTCCAGCGTCAGTAGGAGTAAAAAAAAAAAAAAATGAGTGCTTGTAGTCAGTGGAAGGAAGAATAATGTCAAGTCATTGGTATTAGTTGGAGGAACAGTGCCCCATCATTGGTGTCAGTGGGAGGAATATTGCCCCATCATTGGTATCAGTGGGAGGAATAGTACCCCATCATTGGTATCAGTGGGAGGAATACTGCCCCATTATTGGTATTAGTTGAAGGAACAGTGCCCCATCATTGGTATTACTATGAGAAATAGTGCCCCATCATTGGTATTACTATGAGAAATAGTGCCCCATCATTGGTATTACTATGAGAAATAGTGCCCCATCATTGGTATTAATGGGAGGAATAGTGCCCCATCATTGGTATTACTATGAGAAATAGTGCCCCATCATTGGTATTAATGGGAGGAATAGTGCCCCATCATTGGTATTACTATGAGAAATAGTGCCCCATCATTGGTATTACTATGAGAAATAGTGCCCCATCATTGGTATTAATGGGAGGAATAGTGCCCCATCATTGGTATTAGTGGGAGGAATAGCGCACCATCATTGATAGCAGGGGGAGGAATAATGCCCCAACATTGGTATTAGTTGGAGGAATAGTGTCCCATCCTTACTATTAGTTGGAGGAATAGTACCTAATTGTTTATATCAGTGGGAGGAATTTTGCCCCATCATTGGTGTCAGTGGAGGAAAAAATGCCCCGTAGTTGGTGCTAGTGGAAGAAATGGTGCCTCCTTATTGGTGTCAGTGGGAAAAATAGTACCCCGAGGGCCGGATAGAGTCAAGTACAGGGCCGCAGTTTGCAGACCACTGGTCTAGGCATACAAGCTGTGTGATCCAAAATGGCATTTGTCTCAAACATGCTTCAGAGCTAACAGGAAGGTTTTCAGTGAAGGGGTACTGTATGTTGTTCCCATCTAAAACTGCATCTAATGGTGAGGAAGAGTAGGCAGAAATATAATTACATACTTCCATGATTGTCATGACATTCCTTCACTTTGTAATTGGTATCACACAAAAAGTTAATGAGGGGAAATCTTCCCAAAGAGAACACAGACAGCGTTAAAACTAGGCAAAAGTTCTAACCCTACAGTTTCTAAAAAAAAAAAAAAACATACAAAGAAAAAAAAAAAAATCTGTTTGTGGGCTTTTAACACAGCCACGGTGCTAAAAGGGAGATAGGCTTTCCACACAATATTCATGATTCTTCAGATGGCCTTCAAGTAGAAGTGCATACCTTTACTACACATGTGATTTAGGCTGCCCATACCATCAGACTGAGCTCTCTCTTGATCCTGCCATAGGATAGGCTTATTTTATAATAAGATAATGCTATTCCTTTTATAGTGAAATCACTGCAGATTTGTCACCATTGCTGTTGCTCTTGCTGATGCCATTCTGCCAGATAGCAGCTCTGCCTATCTTCACATACAGCCCTTTAGATTGACAACGCATTACTTTATTAACAGGGGCTTAGGTAAATTCCCAATCCCTTCCACCCCCTTCAGCACTGCCTAGCAAGGTGTATGTGAAATCCTTAGATTCCTATTAGTATTTACCATTGCAAAAACCGTAACCACTTGCCCTCCGGAAGGTTTACCCCCTTAATGACCAGGCCATTTTTTGCTATTTAGCACTGCGTTATTTCAACTCGTAATTTCGCGGTCATGCAAAGCTGTACCCAAACTAAATGTATGCCCTTTTTCACACAAATAGAGCTTTCTTTTGGTGGTATTTTATCACCACTGGGTTTTTATTTTTTGTGATATAAACAAAAAAGGACAGAAAATTTGGAAAAAAAGATATTTTCTATTTTCGGTTACAGAAAATATCTAGTAAACTCAAAGTTAGTCATAAATTTAGGCCAAAATGTTTTCTGCTACATGTCTTTGGTAAAAAAAATTCCTAATACGTATATATTAATTGGCTTGCGTGAAAGTTATAGCATCTCTTGAGGCGATAAAATGCCAGGGCAGTACAAAGACCCTCAAAGATGACCCCTTTTTGGAAAGTAGACACCACAAGGAATTTGCTGAAAAGTATGTTGAGTCCATGGAAATTTTTTTTTTTTGCCACAAATTTTTGCAAAATGACAATTTTTTCTTTACACAAAGTTGTGCCTTAAATTATATATTGCCCACGTATACCATGGCTATATGTTGCATAACACCCCAAAACACATTCTGCTGCTTCTCTCGGGTATGGAGATAACGCATGTGAGAGTCTAGCCACATACAGGCCCCCCAAAATCCAATGATTACTTTCAGGCTGTCAAAGGGCATATATCCTCATATCACTTCCTCACTAGCGATCACAGTTCCAGAGGCCCTAAAATACCAGGAAATTACAACCCCCCACCCCCCCATGACCCCTATTTGGAAATTAGACAATCCAAGGAATTTGATAAGAGGCATAGTGAGTATTTTTCAGATACCATTTTTGTCACAGGGTTTTGAAAAGAAAAAAATATACATTTTTGTTTTTCTTTCTTCATTTTCCAAAAACCTGTGGCAAAATATGAGATCTGCACAATACTTACCATGCCCCTTAGCAAATATCTTGGAGTGTCTACTTTCCAAATAGGGATCATTTGGGATGGGGGGGGTGCTTCTACTATCCTGGTATTTCAAGGTCAACATTAGAAGCTTTTGCCACACATCACCCACTCTTCTAACAACTTGAAGAACGAGCCTTTTCTGACACTTTTTGTTTACATGAAAAACCATTTTTTTGCTAGAAAATTACTTTGAACCCCAAACATTATATATTTTTTAAAGCAATGGCCCTAGAGAATACAATGGTGGGTGCTGCAATTTTTGGTCACACAGTATTTGAGCGGTGATTTTTCAAACACTAATTTAAAAAAAAAAAAAACACCCCTGCAGGTTCAGCAGCTGATTGATAATTCTAAAACCAGTCCCATATAGATTCACTCTGCACATGGACACAAACAGCTATTTCTTCTGCAGAGCACAAGGTAGGAATCTGCAACAAGGTTTGTTAAAAACCTTGCAATGTACATAGACTAACCAGAGGGGAATTTTTTTTTTCTCAACAAAAGTGGAGTTACTCTTTAAGCTATTTTAAATTGAACTCATTTAACATGCCTGTTTATTTCTGGAAATCGTGGTTTACTCTGAAAGGAAAAATAGTTTAGATGGACATTATATATTCCACAGCATCTCTTACCTCTCCTGCCCCTAAATTCAACTATCTCCAGCAATATTCCTGGCCACTGATCTTCAACTATCAAGATCAACCAGATGTCTCCTCCAGCTGAATGAGGACAAATAGCTTTGCTCCCCACCTATATACTTTTCTGTAATATGACATGCATATTATACGTAAAATGTTTGTAATATGAATATAGGGATTTAATTGTGATATACCATTCTAGTATATTTATTGCCCTGTTTATCAGGAAACTGCACCAATAAGACAATGCAGTGGAGATACTGATTACACACCTACTGTACAGTTGTGCTCAAAAGTTTGCATACCCTTGGACAATTGGTAACAGAGTTTGTACCATTTTTAAAGAAAACATGATTGAGGAGGCAAAACACACTTTCTTTTTTTAATTTCTTATGGATTCATATTCAACTGTAAGTCATTGCAGAATGGCACAATCTTAAAACAAAACATAGCAACAAGTAAACAAATGAAATGATCCCCGTTCAAAAGTCTGCATACCCTTAGTTCTCAATACTGTGTATTGCCCCTTTAGCATCAAGGACAGCGTGTAGTCTTTTGTAATAGTTGTCTATGAGGTCTCAAATTTTTGCAGGTGGTTTAACTGCCCATTCCTCTTGGCAAAATGCCTCAAGGTTATGCAAAGTCTTTGATCGTCTTGCATGAACTGAACATTTGAGATCTCCCCAGAGTGGCTTAATGATAATAAGGTCAGGAGACTGCGATGGCCACTCCAGAACCTCCACTTTTTTTTCTGCTGTAACCACTGGAGGGTCAACTTGGCCTTTTTCTTAGGGTCCCTATCACACTGAAAAGTCAGAGAGCATCCCATGAACAGCTTTTGTGCAGGATAATGCAAATTGTCTGCCAGTATTTTCTGTTAACATGCTGCATTTATCTTGCCATCGATTCTACAAGATTCAACGTGCCTTTAGACCTAACACCCCCCCCCCCCAAACATCAGTGAGCCACCGCCATGATTCACAGTGGGGATGGTATTCTTGTCACTATAGGTCTTGTTTACCCCTCTCCAAACGTAGTGCTTATGGTTGTGACCATAAAGCTCTATTTTTGCCTTGTCATTTGGGATCAGAGTCTGACAGAAGCTGTGAGGCATGTCAAAGTGTTGTCAGGCATATTGTAACCAGGCTTTTTTGTGGAATTGGCACAGTAAAGGCATCTTTTAGGCAACTGGACCATGCAACTGATTTTTCAAGCATTGTTGTATTGTGCTCCTTTAAACAACCAAACCATCTTTTTTCCAGAGCAGCCAGTATTGCTCGAGGTAACCTGTGGGATTTTCTTTGTATTCCAAACAATTCTGCTGGCAGTTGTGCATGCAATCTTTCTTGGTCTGGCTTGGTATTAAGAGATTCCTAAATTTTCTTAATTTCTTAACTTCTTAATAAGTGATTGAACATTACTGACTGACATACTCAAGGCTTTGGATATCTTTTCATATCCTTTTCCATCGTTATAAAGCTCCATTACATCATTGTGCGATCTTTTGGGCATTTCTTTTTTGCTCCCCATGGCTCAGTTTATAGCCTGCTCAGTGCATCCACGTGAGAGCTAACAAACTCTTTGCCTATTTATACGCAGACACTAATTGCAATCTAAAAAGCCACAGATGTAGGAAATGAACCTTTGATTGCAATTTTACCCTGTGTGTGTCAACTTGTGTCTGTACCAAGGCCAAACATTCCAGGGTATGTAAAGTTTTGATCCGGGCCATTTGGGTAATTTCTGTTATCATTATGATTTAAAAAGGAGCCAAACAACTATGTGATAATAAATGGCTTCATATGATCGCTATCCATAAATAAAAGCATGATGGCATTTGGCATGATCAGTCATATTTTAAAAATGGCAAAATTTCACAATTTCTGTCAGGGTATGCAAACTTTTGGCAACACCTGTATATTAAAAGTATTAATATACTGTAATACCAATATATAGAGCAGAAAAGCTAAATAGTAGTAAAGGGATATACTTTATATGGCTAGTAACAAGTGTCTGTGGTCCTCATGGCAAACAATAAGATGTTAACTAGCATTCTCGTAAATGCTCTTGAAGAACGGCAAAACCTTACATCATTGAATGATAAGAACATTTCATTAATCAGAACCATAGTCCTGTGTGGCAATGTACTAATGCTTAATTTAAGTAGCACATTATAACATCTTAATAAAACTTGTAGTATAGTAAGAGTCACAAAACAGTAGAACATGTTTTAAGATGTAGAGCAGTACTGTTTGTGCCATTGCATATAAAAAAAAATAAAAATAACAAAGTCAGCTACTTAGGTTGTGACAACAGCACTGCATCTCTGTCACGTAATTAGCAAGCAGAGCCATTATTTACTTAAACTGGTAGCAGCCTTAGCAGCAGTCTTAAGAGTGTGTGCAAAATTGGCAGGACTTACCATCTATGCAAGTACAGAGCATATCTTGAGATGTAGACAATGAGTGTCTTGTCATTACCTGTGTTCTGAATTAACCAAGTATTCATTTTGTAAATTGTTCAATGAACATATAATAAAATTGCAATTCAACATCACAACCCTCAGTTTACTGACCATATGATTTTTATTTTTTCCTGTGTCCTTTCGTCTAAACAAAAATACTAGGCCCTTAAACCATGGGTCATAGCTTAAAAGAACACCAGAGGGCAATAACTGCAAGAAAACCATTTCAGTCACAAACATAATTTAAAGCGGAGTTCCAGCTGAAAAAAAAAAAATAAGTCAGCAGTTACAAAAACTGTAGCTGCTGATTTTTAAAATACAGACACTTACCTGTCTCGCGGTCCAGCGGTGTCCCCACCACCGTGGATTTCACTGGGCGCCTTCTCTCCCGGGCACCAGCATCTTTAGTGTGGGCACTCGGCTGTGACAGCTTTCGGTTTCGCAACCAGAAGTGTTACGCTTTGTGAATGGTCTCATAGTCTTCTGGGACCTGCCATGTGTCCCAGAAGACTACGGGGGGGGGGGGGGGGTCAATTTTCGCTTACGATCGCCTAGGCAATCACAGTGGAAGTGGGAGCGGGTACCTGTCAAATTTAGGTACCCGCTCCCCAAAAATGCCAATCCTTAATGGAGAGCAGGGGACATAGCATTAAAGCAGAACTTCTCCCTTTGGGTGGAATTCCGCTTTAAGTTCATGTACAAAGTGTTGTCACTTTCAGTAATTCGATGAAGTGAAAGCTTGCATCACCTACTAAACTACACAAACCAAAAATGCTAGCTATACATTTGAAAATGTGTTTTATAACTTAGAATAAGTAGAAGAAAATTTCATGAACCTATATGACAGTTCATGACAGTTTAGGTGCCTGCAGTTCAATTTTTTTAATAAATGACACAAGTTTAAATAAGGAGGCATAACTGCCACTAAAAGTGTTTTCAAAAGCTTCCTTTAAAAAAAGTAATGTTTAGCAGTACTAATTTCAACTCCACCAATCAGACAAATGGAACTGACCTGATTACGTTTTAAAAGAAAGAAAAAAAAACAAAAAACAGTTTTGACTAGCATTATGGGACATAAAACATGGTATTTAGGAAGCAAGATGCACTGGAAAGTAACCCTCAGACCCCTGCCCCAACACCACTACTTGGTAAGCACCATTTCACTGTGTTAGGTAGGTGCATATTACATAATCTACTTCATTATCCCACACTGTGCAAAATATCTGTAGTTTCTGTCTGAGCTTTGCAGATGCACGTTATCTCCACTGTATTATTGTTTAAAACTAGCAAATAGTGCGGCTGTGTCCAGAGTAATTGCCATAAGGTGTGGCATATCTGCACATTATAGTAGACTTACCTATCAAAGGGACCCCCATCCAGCGCTCCAGCAGCCATGATGTGTAATGTCACTTCGTCATGAACATCTTTTGGACTTCTTCAGGGTTTTGTATCTTTAGCCATCTTTATGGCCTACTCAGGATGACAGAACTACTGCAAATGCACATGGGAGTTAATTCTATTTGGCACCCAGCAGATGGCAGGATTGTAAGCTGAGCTGCACATGCACAGCTCAGTGTACGATTAGAATAAATATTGGTAGCAGGCAGGTGAAAAGTCTTTTTTTTTTTATGCAGAAAACACAAACATAGTGTCTTCTACAATAAAAACTTGCCTGCCAACAATGTTTCTTTTTTATATGACTTCAGTTCCACTTTAAGTAAACCTTCCACAAGCCTACATGGAGGTGGTTGTTGTCGACTTCCATACTGAAAATGCTAGTTGCCTGAGTGACCCTGTGGCTTCAATAGTTTGAGCTCCTGAACCAAAACATATGCATATAGTTATTTTGGCTTTACTCTCTTTTTTCTTTGTATACATATTTCAGGCCAATGATTCTAAAATTACTGAAGCTAGTATGTTAGAGTAATAGCCAGGTAACTAGTGTTTATTTTAAAGTAAGTCATTAATGGCAGCTCACATAATTCTCTCAGGAAACTTCAATCCACAACATGCAATGATATGAATTTATTGATTGCTATAGATTCATACACTTTAGTCATTGACCTCTTGCTTATTAAATTGAAGCTATTGGATTTTAATACCTATAGGTCTTTCCAAGTGGTGTTCAAGAGAAATACTTAGCAACTTGTGTATATACGAGACAAAATATGAAATTTTAACTTAAGGACTGTCTAAAAATGTACTTTCCCTATTATAATATGTATCTCATTAACCACTTCCAGACCGGACACTTTTACCCCCTTCCTGACCAGGGCAATTTTCAGCTTTCAGCGCTATCACACTTTGAATGACAATTGCGCAGTCATGCAACACTGTACCCAAATTAATTTTTTACCATTTTTTTGCAACAGATAAAGCTTTATTTTGGTGGTATTTATTCACTGCTGGGATTTTTATTTTTTTTGCTATGTAAATGAAAAAGTCCAAATATTTTGAACAAAAGTGTTTTTTTTTATAAAATTTTGCAAATAAATAATATTTCATCATAAATCTTTGCCAAAATGTATTTCGTTATCTTTTTAGTAAAAAAAAACAAAAACAAATTAGTTTATAACCAAAAATTATAATTTTTAAACATTTTTTTTTACATTTTTATTTTATTTTTTATATTATTATTTTTTATTTTTTTTTTTTTTACATACTGTCACCCTAGCAGTACAGTGTCACCATGGTGACACTGTACTACTTGTGAAGGGTGATGAAGATTTTTTTTTTTTTTTTTTTTTTTTACAATGATTGCTTTTAGACCCATATAGGATGTAAAAGCAATCATTTCTCTTTCTCTCTGTGTGCATTCCTGCACTCATTGAGAAATACAGAGTGAGCTGTGATTGGCGACAGCTTGTCACATGGTACAAGGCTGTTGTGAATAGCCTTGTACCATGTGACCTCTGTGATCATTCACAGATTTCACACGTAGTAAGCAATGATGTCACAAGTGACATCTTGCTTACTACTTTGCATGTGATCACTGATTGGCCAATCAGTGATCACATGATCGGGACCTCGTACAGAGGTCCCGTCCGGCGATCAGTGTTTCACTGTGTCCGGAGGACACAGAGGGCACCGGATCGCGGTGCTGCGCGCTCCCAGGGAGCGCGCACAAGCAGGGTGCGGGGAGGCCGTTCATAAACGGCCACCCGACCCTGTACTGCCACCGTCCGGCCGTTTATATGCAACGGCCGGTCGGGAAGTGGTTAATTATAAATATCTAATAAATTTGTACACACAGAAATAGGAAAAGAGGATAAACATGCAAATTTCAGGAAACATCAATTTAGACCATGGTAAGAACTAACTTTAAAACTAAACTCCAAATTTTAGGTTTGTATAAAATAATACAGTAGTACAGTGCAGGACATTGCTAATAATTTATTCCAACTAGCAATGTAAACCATTTCAATAGAATCATAACTCCAGCTAGTTTTGTTAACACAATGATAATTTAATATGCTAAAAAGAAAATATTCCTTTATTTAGTAAGCTGCTATGCTTCTGCCCTTGATCTACTTTAAAATGTTAATGGCGTAGGACTGTGAGTAATGATAATATCTTCCTATGTGGAAATGAAAGCCGGAATTGCAGAGTGATGGGAACATCAAGGTCTGCAATTGTGTTATTGAATGATTACTAGAAAAGAGTTCTGCTGTTCTTAAAGTACTATAGGACAAAGATTAAAAAAAAAATACAGCGACCTAACAAATCTTGTTCTGAACACCACCCCGCTCTCAGGATCAGCTCCTCATTAACATATTATTATTATACAGGACTTATATAGCGCCAACAGTTTGCTCAGCTCTTTACAATATAACAGGAGACAATACAGTAACAATACAGTTCAATACAAGAGGGATATGAGGGCCCTGCTCCTTGGAGCTTACAATCTAACATACTATGCTTTCTGTGCTCTGCGTCAACCTGATAATACTGAATGCATGACTAGGTATCACACTTGCATTGGAAACCTTAATTTTGCATTTCTTACACGAAGAGCGATACAGCCTATGTAGAGAAATCACTGGATTTGTGATCTTATTTTTGGGAAAGTCCCACTCTGCTACTGCATTATGTCCAATATGGCCCTACTTACACTCCTAGAATGGCTAGAGTGCTCAATCAATCATGCGCTCTCTCAAGAAGGGCACAAACCAGCAAGATGTCACTTCTTCACTGCCCCCACACTAGCAATGTATGTATGGTTTGAAGCCAGTGACTTCTATGCTTAAATAAACAAGCCCCGTTTACAACTAAACTAAAAAAAATGCATCAGGGAAATTGTTCATTTGGGTTAATTCCATAAAGCACCTTGAAAAGTACAGTATCCTCCAGCAAACAGTTTATAGATGACAAATTTAAATAATCATTAGCTGCTGAGCACAATCTTGTATTAGTGAATAAGCCTGTCTGAAACTTTATACATTAGGTCCTATTGTCTGTGTCCCAAGAAGTCTTTGATTGCTACTTAGCAATCAATGCAAACTCACTGTAATTTCTTTGTGCCACCAGATATTAGGACATACTGAGAATGCAGGGGTGTCAATAACCTGACTCCTGAAGGGGCAACACCATTGTACCATGCTCTCACAGTATATTCATGCAGAAAGCCATGCAGAAAACCACCCACTGCTGGAGAAGATCTGAAGAGGAAAGGGACCCTGTGCACCATGTAACAGGTCTGAAGTCATATCTGGTAAAGTTAAGTATCCATAAAAATATAGTAGGAAGGCTTCCAAGGGACAGGGAGCAGCAAAGAGGGGCAGGAGGAAGCAGCTTGGAGTTGGACTTTTATACTACATAAATAATAATCAACTAGTGCTCCTTCTGCTCTGGCTTTTCAGATGAGAAAGGCCATTTTAAAAAACTAGTTTTAAAATTTACCATTTTCATCACTTCTTTAACCTTTGTGAATCTGAAGATGTGAATGGGGCAACACTATAATTTCTTACTGATTTACCCCCAAAGAAAAAAAAAAAAGATGACACTAGCCTAAACAACATTTTTGTTAGACAAGTATAAAGCAAGACAAGTGATGTGTTGACTGCTGCTTCAGGTAGCAGGAAGCTTAGTCATAACCTTGGTTGCCATGGGCTTGCAATGCTTACGTACTATTCTGTCCTTGGTAAATTGGAATACGCAGTTTTCCAGAACAAATACTGCAAAGTAAGGAGACGGAGTTGGCATGAGAAAGAACTATCAGCTACAGTTAAAGAACATTATACTGCTCCATTTAGAAAAAAACAAAATAGAAAGCTATAACCAAATGACAGTAAGAGTAAGTATTCAAGAAACAATAAAAAGTGATTTAGTGGAATTAATAAAAGACTGCAAGAACTAGCATGTTGCTATTAAAGTAATTAATAGGTCATAAAGGCTGGGAAATGAAAAGTGAAGAGTTCTTTAGTTAAAGCATCTTCTGGATTTACTTTGACCTTAACTTTCAATGAAGCAGATGAGTGGCTTTTTATATCCTGCTATAATGCTGACCCAGTATCCATGGGAGCTATGACGATGTCATGACAAATATGTTATCAGTACAACTGCATCTACTACTCTGTCGGATTATACATTTTTCTGCAAAAACAGTAAAGGCAGAGGAGGAAAAATGATCGTATTAGAAGACGCAAGGAACTAATTTAATTCATGATAAACCCAATTGAAATATTTATTGTCTGTAAAGCATGCTGGGAGTTAAAGTATGTTTATATTGTTCAGACAAAGTCTTTAATGTAGTTAGGC